>NC_138104.1:63305828-63905828 GCF_964146895.1 Miniopterus schreibersii | reverse complement strand
CCAAAGATGTTTCTAATAACAACTTTATGCTACTTTCAAGATGTAGTTTAAGATTCCATAATTTTTTTTTATCAAGGAGTTTATAAATCTTTTGTTTCAGGAGAAATGCTCAATTAGTCATTCTACTGTCATAAGCTATTTCCATAATTGGGTCACATTGCAACACAGTGACCAAATTCAGAACAACTACATTCTTAGGTGTTTTTTTCTTTGGCAGTTGATCATGTTCCTTAGAGCTTATTCCTGCTCCTGAAAACCTTTGCACATGTGGAAAGAAAAAAACAAACACTTGAAAGCTTTTGGCTTGCATACAGTAATTACAGCCCCAGCAGCTTCAGAGCCCCATGACAGTGATCACTAACAAATAAGCAAAAGGCTCTACTGTGCCTCTTTGCTTAAAAGAAGATGTTTCTCCATTTCATTTCAATGTCATTGAGTAGTGGCAGTTCAGGGATACAATTCACAAACTGATTTCTCTGCTGAGCTGAAACCTCACTAGAGCATCACACTTAAAAAGAAAGACTTGATGTCCTTGTAATTTATAAGAGTGATTACTCTAGGTACAAAATCAATTATAAATAAATATGTTGCTAGTGTTTTAAGGAAGAAAAGAAATGGACTTCCACACATTTGGGATCGTGGCTTAGGAACACCATATATAGGGAAAAACATCAAATTGAGAATCATGGGAACTATCCATAATTCAGTAATACTGCAGAATGAAATATGACAGAGATGTGGCAAATTGCCTGACAGGAACGTTGAAGAGGAGCTTCCTCCTTGGTATAGTAAGCTAAACAACCAAATTACCTCTAAAGCCCTGTTTCTCACGGTTCATGTGTCTTGGAATCACCTGGGGGAGTTGCTAGATTATTGGACCCTATCTCAAACTACTGATTTGGAATCCCTGGTGTAGAGCTTTGGAATTTGCATTCTAATAACCCCTGAGTTGGTTTAAATTCACACTAAAATTTGAGAAGCACTGCTTTGAGAGAAAGAGCTCTGGACTGGGAGTGAGGAAACTGGCATTCTGGTTACATACATCACTTCTGTAAATTTGCTGGGTAACCCCGATCATGTCACTTACCCTTTGTGGGCCTCAGTTACTTGTCTGTAAAGTTAGGAAGCTGAACAAAATGATCTCTATGTTTTCACCCAACTCTAAGGTTTTTATTAAATCCGTAGTATAGCCTGTATTCTACCAATGTACTAAATGACTTTTCCTTGATCATTTAATCTCATGATTCCTCATTTCCACCCACCTATAGAAAAGTATTAACTCTCTCGTCGTTGATGTTTCTCTCTCTCCCTCTCCCTTCCTCTCTCTGACATCAATAAAGATTTTTTAAAAAAGAAAAGTACTCATAGCTTCTATGAAACCTTAGAATACAGGAAGAGGAGCCAGCTTTTTCCAGTTTCATGATTAAACCAGTTGTTAATTTGTAGTATGGCATGAAACAAGTTAAAGTCCCACACACTTCCCATCCCAATCATTGGAACAAAAAATAAATGGCCTTAAAATACCACCAAGTGTAACAGTTTTGTTTTTAGCATTTAGGTGATCCAAATCTCTGAAGCTTATTACTTTTGAAGTGCCCAATGAGAGGGTAAACATGAAATTATTTTTTCTTAGTTTATTAGTTTCTTAGTTCAAAAGTTTCATAATCCCATTCCATAGTGAAGAAACAGGGGTTAGTTAACATGAAATCTTCCCTGTATAAACTTCATAAAATCAAAGAAACAAAAACATAGTAAAGATAAGACAAACAATTTAAAAGTCTTGCTTAAGATAAAAATTTCCAATAATACATTACAAGGGCTAAGTTATGGAGGAAGGGTCACTCTCATTCATTGGTGATGAGAATGTAAAGTTTAAATAGCAATTTGGCAATACCTACCAAAAGGCCTAGGTTTGGGCCACGCAGTATCACTTAAAGGAATTGATGATATAGATCTTTTTAGTACATGTGCCAATGACGCATATACAAAATTATTCATTACAGCATTATTTGTATTAGTAAGAGAAGGGCAAAAAACTAAGTTTCCATCAGAGACAGTCTGGTTAAATAAATTATATCATATTCATTCAATGGAATCCAATGAAACTTTATAAATGTTTTAATTGAATTTATTGGGGTTAATAAAATTATATAAGTTTCCCCCTCTTTGCCACCCTCAACCTGGTTGCTCAAAGTGGTGGAAATGGGGGCTTCTGTAATATTCTCAACAATAAAAATAAAATAAAATGAAATAAAATAAATAATAAATAAATTATATAGGTTTCCAGTGCACAATTCTATAAGCCATCATTTGTATATTGCACTATGTATTCACAACCCAATGTCGAGTTTCCTTCAGTAACCTCTTCTACCTCCACTCATCTCCATTCCCTCTGGTAATCACCATACTGTTTGCTGTGTCCATGAATGCTTTCATTTTCTTTAATCCTTTCACCTTTTTTCATCTAACACCCACATCCCCCTCCCTTCTGAACAGCTCTCAGTGTCTTCTCTGTATCTATGAGTCTGTTTCTACTTTGTTTGTTTGTTTAGTTCATTAGATTCTACATATAAGTGAAATCATATATTTGTCTTTCTATGACTGGCTTATTTCACTTATTAATAATCTCCAGGACCATCCAGGCCGTCACAGAAGGTAAAATTTCCTTCTTTTGTATGGCAAGTAGTATTTGTAAATGTACCATTGTGTAAATATACCACAGCTTTTTTATCCTCTAATCTACTTCCAAATCTTGGATATTGTAATTAATGCAGCAATAAATATAGAGGTACATATATTATTTCAAATTAGTTTTGTGTTTCTTCACATATATTCCCATAAGTGGAATCACTGGGTCATAAGTAGTTCATTTTTAATTTTTTTGAGGTAACTCCATACTGCTTTCCACTGTGGCTGCACCAATCTTCATTCTACCAACATTGCACGGGGGTTCCCTTTTCTCCACATCCTTGTCAACACTTGTTGTTTGTTGATTTATTGATAGCCATTCTGACAGGATTGAGGTGATATCATACTGTGGTTTTTATTTGCATTTCTCTGATGATTAGTGACATTGAGCATCTTTTCACATGTCTATATGCCATCTGTATGTCCTTTTTGGAGAAATGTCTATTTAAATTCTTTGACAGTTTTTTATTTGGATTGTTTGTGGGGTTTTGTTGTTGTTGTTCTTACTTGTAAAAGATTCTTATAAATTTTGAATATTAACCCATTATCAGTTGTATCATTGGCAAATACATTCTCCCATTCAGTGAGTTGTCTTTTTATTTACTGTCATTGATGGATAGGTATTTGTTTGTTGCCATTTTTTTTTAATACTTTTGTTTTTCTCTCATTTTTTTCTTCTTAAAGTAGTCCCTTTAGCATTTCTTGCAATGCTGGTTTGATGATAAGATACTCCTTTAGCCTTTTTTTTCCCTCTGGGAAGCTCTTTATTTCACTTTCAGTTTTAAATGATAGCCTTGCTGGATGGAATAGTCTTGGATTCAGTCCCCTGCTTTTCATTGCTTTGTATACTTCATGCTACTCCCTTCTAACCTGAAGTGTTTTTATTGAGAAATCAGCTGACAGACAGTTTAATGGGAGCTGCCTTGTAGGTAACTTTCTGTCTGTCTCTTCCAGTCTTTAAAATTATTTGTCTTCAACGTTTGCCATTTTAATAATGATTTGTTCAGGTTTGGGTCTTTTGGGGTTCATCCTGATCGGGACTCTGTGTTTCCTGAACTTGTGTGACATTTTCTTTCATTAAGCTAGGGAATTTTTCTTTCATTATTTCTTCAGATAAGTTCTCTATTTCTTGCTCAGATTCTTCTCCTCCATTACTCCTATTATGCAGATGTTGTTACTTCTCATGTTTTCCCAAAGTTTTTAACTATCCTCCTGCTTTTTAATTCTTTTTTTCTAATTGCTGCTCTGATTTTTTTTATCTTGTCTTCTAATTAGCTGGTTTGGTCATCAGTTTCTTCTAATCTACTGTTGATTCCTTCTCGGGTATTATTTACATCAGCTATGTCATTCTCTTGAATTTTTAAATTTTTTTAAAAAAAATCCTTACCTGAGGGTATTTTTTCCATTGATTTTCAGAGAGAGTGGAAGGAAGGGAGAAGAAAACATCGATGTGAGAGAGACACATCAATTGATTACCTCCTGCATGAGGCCCAACCAGGGCCAGGGATCAAACCTGCAACCGATGTACATGCCTTGACCAGGAATCAAACCTGCAATCCTGGTCCATGGGAAGACTCTCTAATCAATGAACCAAACTGACCAGGGCATTTAATATATTTCTATTAATTTTTTTCAGAGAGAGGAAGGAAGAGGGAGAGAAAATTAGAAACATCAATGAGAGAACATTGACTGGTTGCCTCCTGTATGCCCCCTATTGGGGATAGGGCCCACAACCTGGGCATATGCCCTGACCTGGAATCAAACCAGCATCCTCTTGGTACATAGTAAGAAGCTCAATCACTGAGCCACACCAGCCAAGCTCATTCTCAATTTCTGATTATTTCTTATTCATGGTTTCTATATCTTTTCTCATGCTGATGTAGTTTCCACTAAGTTTCTTGTAGTGCTCATTAAGTTGCTTATATTTCTTTCTAAGATGTGTGAGCATCTTTATAACCATTACTTTGAACTCTATATCTGATAAATTGCTTTCTTCCATTTCATTTAGGTCCTTTTCTGGCAATTCCTCTTTTTCTTTCATTTTGGGATTGTTTCTTTGTCTCCCCATTTTACCTGTCTCTTTGTGTTTGTTTCTATGTGTCAGAATTGCTATGTCTCCCAGTCTTTGTAGGGTGTCCTTATGTAGAAGCTGTCTTGTGGGACCTAGTGGTAGAGCCTCTTTGATCTCCTGAGCTGGATGTTCAATGAATGTCCCTTGTGTGGATTATTTTGTTTCTTCTGTTGTAATTGGGCCTTGATTACTGATGCCCCTTTTGATGATGGGCTCTTCCCTCAGGCTTGCTGACTGCAAGGCTCAACCCCTATACTACGTTGTGCCAGCTGTTATACAGGTGCAGACAGAACAAAACAAGACAAGACAGATAACAACAGGAAAAACACATCAAAACTAAACTAAACAACAAGAGAGACTCAAACAGAAAAAGAAAAGTAATCAAACAGTACTAATTGGCTAGAGACCAAAATAATTAGAAGCAGGAAGAGAACCAAAAAGGAGAATATGGAATCAAATAAGGAAGAGAAATGAACTTTGGATCTGCTATTTGTGGTGTTCACTTGATTTTGCACTGATGTTGATTTTGGCCACTTGGTGTGTCAATCCTGGGCCTCTTGCTGTTGCCAGCCAAGGTGAGTCGCTGTTCCTGCCTGGTCCTGGGCAACCTGTCTGAAGTGTGGCAGGGCAGAGCCCCAAGTAGACTGACGGGCAGTACCCTTGTTGCCCAGATGCTGGGTCTGCCTAGGGTTTCACACCTTGAATGTCCTTGTTCTGAGCTGTTCTCCCTGCCTCCATGGAACTGGGCTCTGCAGGGTATCTGCTCTTGGTCAGAATGGTTTGAACAGACTCACATTGGGAGTGGTGTCCTTACCTTGTAGGAGGCAGGAGCAGACACTTCCTCTCTTACCAATGTCTCAGCTCTGCCTGGTTGCTTGCACCCCCTCACTGCCACTGCAAGCAAGAAGGTCTTAAAAATATTAATAAAAAAGAAAATTAAAAATCAGCAGACCTTGGCACTACAAGCTTTCAGTGCCACTTGCCCCTGTTAGGGGTGACCCCTACCCAGGCTCCATCTAATCAGGCCCAATGTTAAAGTCCCCCATGGTTCCAGTCCCAGCTTTAGGTGCACAGATTTCCAGGCCAACACTGTTCACCCTTGCCTCAGTTTGTTGCAAGATAGGGCAGAAGTAGTCGATCTGCAGGTGGGGGAAAAGGTATCTCCCTGCACTCCAGTTTGGCAGAACTGAAGTTCCTCCCTTGTCCCCACTGTCCAGTCCATGTCTTATTTTCTGCTAAAAGTTTCCATAGATCTGCATCTTTTTCAGTTTCCATCTGGCCCTTAGTTCTAGCAGTGCCCTGGGGCAAGGGAGGCGATGGCTCCCTCTGGGACAAACACTGCAGTTTTCAACCCTGAGTTCTGCCCCGACCCAGTGAGGAGGTTGGTGGCAAGGCAAGAACACTGGATTTCAGTGGCAAGGCCAGGTGTCTTGAGTCTCCAGATCATGACAGCGGGGTACAGTGCACCAGGTCTTGTGTGCCCAGTCATGGTGGCAGATCAGCGCAGTCTAGGGTACTGGGTCATGATGGCAGAGCCAGGAGCACTTGTAGGTAACTCTTTTTCTCCTGTTGCTTTTAAGATGATCTGTTTGTCTTAGCATTTCCCATTTTAAATATGATGCTTCTTGGTGTGGGCCTCTTTGGGGTCATTTTGTTTGGGTCTCCCTGCACTTCCTGGACTTGTGTGTCTTTTTCCTTCACCAGGTTATGGAAGTTTTCAGTCATTATTTATTCAAATATGTTCTAAATATCTTGTTGTCTCTCTTCTGCTGCTGGTATGCCTATGATGCAGATATTGCTTCCTGTGGTTCCAATGATACCTTAAACTATCATCTTTTTGGTGTCCAATTGGGTGTTTTCTGCTACATTGTCTTTCAATTAAGTAATTTGATTCTCTGCTTCATCCAACTTATTGTTTATTTTTTTCAGGGTATTCTTCATTTCAGATATTGTATTCTTTATTTCTGACTGGTTCTATTGTATCGTTTCTATGTCCTTTTTATGCTGTTGTAGTTCTCACTAAGTTATTTGCAGTTCTCGCTAAGTGTGTTGAGCATCCCTATAACCATTTTTAACTCTGTATCTTGTAAATTGCCTGCTTACATTTCATTTAGCTATTTTTTTTGAGATTTCTCTTGTTCTTTCATTTCAGACATGTTTCTTTGTATCCCCATTTTGGCTGCCTCTTATGTTTGTTTCTATGTATTAGGTATATCTGCTATGTCTCTAATCTTGGGAGGGACTCTGGTATAGGTCAGTATCAGATGATGCCTGTGATTGGCCCTCAGCAACTTGTTTGGAGCTATGAAATGAACCATTATTTCAGGCTGCCCCTACTGGTCCTGGCTGTGCATGGAAACGATCAAGCTGTGCAAGAAGGCCAACTTCCACCAGCATTGATTCCAGGGCAGGTCAGCAAAAAGCCTTAGGTACCCTGAGATTAACCTCTGTCTGTCTTCGTCTGCCAGCTGCCTGTTAGTTTCAGTCATTGAAAGATCCTCCGGCAGTACTCAAACTGCAGGAAGAAGGTTCTCAGTGAGTTACCAGGTAGTTGCAAGGGATGTTCACCAGAGTGATACAGGCTAAATCTTGGTGATAGTGTTGGGTCCGAAGCTCCTCAGCAAATGTCCTAAGGTATACCAAATCTAGCTGCAGACTTTTATGATGGAGCAGGGTCTCAGGAAATCATCAGGGTTTTCCAGCATATTTTATCAGGCCCAAAGAGACCAATATTTGGCTATGTGAAAGAAAGGTTCTGCACCCATTGGATCTGCAAGGACAAAATGCCCTCCTCCCCCCCCTTTAGAAAGACACACTGTCTGCTTGAGTGTCTTCCATCAGTTATATCTTAGCAAGGCCGGGCTGCCAGGACTTGGGAAGGTGGGGTTAACAGATCTCTCATGAGAAGGAGTGCCTGTCAAGCATATGAGAAAAAAGAAGGAATAACTCCAACCCCAGAGACAAAAAAACCCAGTCACTGATACCCCCTAGGTCTGCTCAGATCTCTACACCCCTGCTCAGGCAGCTGACTCCTCAGCAGGGTGTGAGTTCTACAGGATGGGGTGACGGGGAATCAAGAGGGTAAAGGTATTTCATTCTCCCAGGTTGATCCCATACGGAAGAGAGTTCTCCACCCAAGAAAGATGGCATCTGCAGTGTGGGAGAGGGACTCACCACAAAGATTCTGGAGGCTATCCCTTCAGCTCTCTCCTCAGAGCCACAAACCTCAGTCTCTCCTCACAAAACTCTTGTCCACTCTGCCATAGTCCAGGGGGAGTGGTTGCAAATGAGATTTTGTGCATTTTCCCTTTAAGAGGGTACCTGTGTCTCTAGCAGAGTCCTGTCTTTCCTGGACAGACAGAATCCCCACTAATTTTTACAGCTAGATGTTATGTGGTCATCTCTTCTTGGCTCTGGTGCTCTGGACTAAGGAGCCTCGTGTGGGGTTAACACTCAACATTCTTCAGGGGGAAACTTTGCAGCTGAGATATCCTTCCAGGATCTCAGCTGTTGCCTATGGAAATGGTGCCAGCCTTTTCCCCATCTCTGCTCTTTCTACCAGTCTTGATGTGGCTTCTTCTGTAAATCCTTGGTTATAAGACTTCTGTTCAGCTAGTCTTCAGTTGGTTATTCAGACTGATTGTTCTGTATTTCAGTTGTAATTCCAGTTTTGTCCTGGGAGGTGGTGAATGTAACTTCTACCTACTCTGCTGCTATCTTGGACTCCCATACAACTTTTAAAAATGAGAATGAAGAAGCTCACTCTCTCTAAGTTATATTAAATGAATGATCTCCAGACTGATGAATGTCAGAGGGATGGAGAACGGTGGGTGGATAGAGGGGGAGAGATTAACCAAAGAATTTATGTGCATATATGCACAAGCCAAAGACATGGACAATGGTGGGGAGAGGGACTGGAGAGGGGGATGGGACGAGGTGGAATGGGTCATTGGGGAGAAAAAGGAACATCTGTAATATTTTAAACAAAAATAAACCAAAAAAACCCCCAAATAAATAAATAAATAAATAAATGATCTCCAACTTAGAGTAAATAAAAAAGAAGGTGAAAAACAATATGTAAAGAATCTGCTATTTATGTTAAAAAAACACGCTTTTTGGGTGCTTTTTATATATAAAATTTGAAGTGATACACAATAAACTCATGACAGTATGACATGTCTTGTTTTCAGGAAAGGAAACGGTATTGCAGAGGGACAGAGATAGAAGAGAGACTTTTCACTGTATACAATTATATACCTTCAAATTTTGAACTTTGTGTTTATATTGTTTTTCAAAGAAATATAGTGGAAAAATTTAAATATATTAAAAATCCCACGTGTATAATGTTCATATATATTTATAAAACCATATGAAAATAAGAAGATTTAGAATGATACACATCAAACACCAAACCAACAAGTATTATGCCTTAGGAAGGGGAGGTGGAAAGTTAGATTTATGTGTATGGTGGATTTTTACTTTATGTTGCTTAAATTTAAAAAATGAGATTTTCTAATTACACAAATCAACCACATAAAAAGAAATCTTATACTATATGGCTTGGGCACTGGACCAAGAGAGTACAGCTTTTTGAAAAAAAAACTTCAGCCATTAATGTATGAAAGTCTCAGCCCTATTAACATGTTTGTAACATCATTTCCTGGAGTCTTTCTGATAAGTTGAAGTAATAGGACCTTCTTTTCACCACTCAAAGTCAAGAAAACACACAGTGAAATATACAGAAAATGCATCATAGAATTGTACACTTTAAGCATATAATTTTATTAACCAATGTCACTCCAATAAATGTAAATTTTTTTTAAAAAAGGAAGTGATTATCCCTGGCTGGTGTGGCTCTGTTGCTTAGAGTGTTGACTGGTACACTAAAAGGTTGCAGGTTCATTTCCCTGTCAGGGCACATACCCAGGTTGTAGGTTTGATCCCGGGTCAGGGTGTATGTGAGACAACTGATTGATTTTCTCCCTCACATTGATTTCTATCTGTCTGTCTGTCTGTCTCTTTCCCCCTTCCTCTCTCTCTAAACTAAATTTTAAAAAGTTTATAGAAAGGAAGTAATAAGACCTTACCATGGAAGTACTCAAAATAAAGCCGTAAACTAACCTTTAGTCTTATAATGAACTCAGTGGAAAATACTGAAATTTCCTATATCAGGAGAGCTATCTAGGGGGCAAAGGATATACAAAGAAAAGCAGTAAGGAACCACTTTTACAATTGTCTTAAAGGTACAACTCATATTTCAATAGTGTGTATTCTTTGGAATATTAAAATGAACTTTGTGATTTAGAGTCAGAAATACTCTTTTTAAACCTGGTTACATTATATAGTAGCTGTGTGAATTTGTGTAATCAACTACCCTTATAGTTAATCAACTATTCCTATTTTGTTACCAATCTCAGAAATTTATTAAAAAATTAAATAAGATATTATGAAAGTACATTGTAAAATCTATAATGCTGTGAAAACATTATCATTTTTCATCACCCATCTTTCTCCATATTGTCATAAAGGACATTTTCTCTTTATTCTCAGAATCCCATGGCAACTTTTCAAACATGTAACTCCAGAAACTTTCTGGTTCAAAATTTGGCATTATAAATTGTTTCTGTCACTGCATGGGAAAAATAATTGAAATTTCATAGTAATACTAAAAAAATATGTATTAATAGGAAAACAAAATAGAAATTTTATTTTGAGCTTTATGTGTTTTTGAACTCTTAGAAATGGGGAAAGGATAGTATAAACATTTTTTCTTTTTTCTTAAATTTCAGTTATCTACCTCGTATTCTACCATGCCATCTTTGTGTTCTTTACCTGGACTTACTGGAAGTCTATTTTTACACTCCCTCAACAGCCAAACCAGAAGGTAAGTAAACTGATTACATCATAAAGGCTAAAAACAGAGGAAAGTAGAAATGCCAATAAGGCAAGATGGGGGTAAAAGAGAAGCAAAAAGCCTTTTGCTACAAAATGGAGATTTGGGGCAATTTTAAAAAAGAATTCTTAGTGATAAAGATAAATTAAAGTAGTACTGCCTATTGAAGGAGTTTGTGAAATCACCAACTGTGAATATATTTAAAACTAAGAAACCACTGCCTGCACTGGTGATATAATTAGAGAAACAAAAACCAATTTGGCTTCTGAAAACTCATTTAGTTTTATTCTATGAAACTATTATTTTAGAACCCAGTAAGGCTCTGGAAGACAATTGTTAAGAAAAAGTTACAATTGTTAAACTGATCATTTTCAACTTGTGCTCCTTTGAATCAAAGTGTTTCCTGCAATATTTGATAATCTTTAGAAAATAATTTATAATCTTATTAGGCACTTATAATAATATGTGACTACTGTAAAATAAATTCAATTCCAAAGTAGAAACATTAAATCAAAAACAATGGAATCAAATTGGTGCACAAGAAAAACTAATTAAGCACAAAGGAAGGCAGTAATGTGAGAATTGATGAACATAAAAGGTATAATGTGAGAATTGATGAACATAAAAGGTATAAGCTTATAAAAAATAAACAGCCAAATTGTACAAGTCCTTTTTATAAGTAATTATTTGAAATACAAATGAATTAAGCTATCCAATTAAAAGGTAGATATTTGCATAATGGATAAGCATTACTTATCTTTATGCTGTCTAGAAATGAGTCATTTAATACCAAAGAGGTAAATAAATGAAAAGTGAAAGGATGTAAAATGTTATTCCAATTAGTAACTAAAAGAGAGCAACAAAGGTAGCTATACTAATGTAACATGAAATAGGTTTTAAGCCAAAAACTTACAAGACACAAAGAAAAAAATGTCTTATTGAGTGATGTCAGAAAGATGGCAGAGTGGAAGATACCAGCTTCCCCCCCCCTCAAAAGAAAACCCGACAGCTATGCATGAATGAAAATAGCCATGGGAGGGTTAAAGAGTCTAATTAAGGCTGCCACCAACAAGCTTGTGCTTGCCCTAGACCCCAGAGCCATGCCTGCTCTATATGCACCTGCTATAAGACCCCAGTTCCACAACCATTCCACCCATGCCCATCCATGCTCCAATCCCTGTCTCCATGGCCACTCTATATACCAGTACCTCAGACACCAGAGCCACTGACACCACAGAATATCCCATGCCACAGATTCCAGAAACACTATCACTTCATACATACCTGTGCTCTGGTCTCTGAATCTGTGGCTACTTTGCAAGTGTTTGCAATATAGAAACTGAAACACTGCTGCAGTGGATTCACCTGTCCTCTTGAACTCATGACCAAAGCTTCTCCACAAGTACCCAAACTTGAGATAGCCAAAGCACCACCATAGCAGACTCACATACTCATTTATGTACCACATATACCTGCTCTCTGGATCTTAGTGTCATTACTACTCTGCAAGTGCATTCATCTAACTCAATGGAGCCCATGCCTTAGACCCCAGAGCCTCTGTAGCTCTGTGAGCCTGTGTTCTGGACCCAGGTTTTGTGGCTGTTTCCCAAGCATTTTCACCTCACATACTATTATCAACACTGCAGTGTGGGTTCCTGTACCCCAGGCACTAGTACCACTGCCCCAGACCAAGAGCCACTCCAGTAGCTTCATGCATGCCTCCATTCCAGTCTCACTCTGTGGCTACTCTATGGTCACCCATGCATTAAACTCCACTGACACAGCCACTGTAAGTGGCTCAAAGGATTCTCTCAGCCATGATTTCCACTATGGGAGATAAACCTTTGCAACATAAGAGCAGAGTGCAAACTGCGGAGGCAGGCATCATGGCAAGACAGATATTTAAAAAGTTTCTTCCCCTCTTTAACTATTAGTTGAAAGAAGTGCTGGAAAAACTGTAACCAAAGGAGACATTATGTTTCCAGAAAAATCTCAAAGAAAAGTATTGCAAGCAACAGTAGTAGCTGTTGAATTGCCTTCCAAAGGAAAGGGTGGAGAGATTCAACCAGTTGGCGTGACATTTAGAGATAACATTTCTTTTTGTAGAATATGGAGGCATCAGAGCAGTTCTAGATGACAAGGAGTATTTCTTATTTAGATATGGTGATATTCTTGGAAAGTATGTAGAATAAAATGAATCACTATTGAAATGGCATCACATGAAACTGCCCAGTCCATTGAAGTTCTGAAATCTTTCATCATGTAAATAATTTCTTTGTCTCTTATAAGAAACTAATAATATTCAAACTAATGAGATTCAGTGTCTCTTAAAATTTAGTTTCATTGTACTGATATAAAATTTTTTTAAAAAGAGAGAGATCAGGAAGACCATAGCAGCCTTCACCACTGAAGACCCTGACAGACCTCACTGCTGCTTCAGACACATGCAGTCTTGGTCACTGAGGACACCTTCAGCCTTTGCTGATGCTGATGACAACTGAAAGAGCTTCACAGAGACTATGACACTGTACCTTCCCTGGAGCTGAAACTGCCTCATCCCATCCAGCTGGCACCTTTGTATCCACCCACAGGTGAAGGTATTTTTCCCACTGAAACCAGTCCTTAAAATCAGGAAGAGGTGAGTGCTTCATAAAATGTCAACACATCAATACAATGCTTCAAGAAACACAAAAACTCAAGGTAAAATGACACCACCTGAGGAACACAATATTTTAGTAACCAACTGCAAATAAATGGAGATCTTCAGGAAAAAACAACAACCTACAAATAATTGTTTTAAAGAAGCTCAGAAAACTACAAAACAACACAGATAGAAAACAACAAAATTAGGAAAACAATACATGAACAAAAAATGAAGGTATACAAAAAAATCATAAAAATTACCAAACAGAATTTCTGGAGCTAGAGAGTACAATGAGTGAAATGAAGAACTATATAGAAAACATCAATACCACACTAGATCAAGAGGAAGAAAGAATTTTCAAACTCAGAGAGGTCATTTGAAATTACCCAGTTAGGGAAACAAAAAGAAAGAATGAAAGAGTGAAATAACTCATGGAAACTGTGGGACATCATCAGGCAAAAAAATATATGCATTATGGAAATAAAAGGAGAAGAGAAGGATGAACATGAAGTTTATTTAAAGCAATAATGGCTGAAAATTTCCCAAATTTGAGGAAAGACATGGATATTCAGGTATATAACATTCTAAAGTCCTTAAACAGTTTCAAACAAAACAAGACTTCATGAGAACACATTATAATCAAACTTTCAAAAATCAAAGGCAATAAGAGAATTTTGAAAGCAAGAAGAGAAAAAAGGCTGTTCACTTACAAGGGAACCACAATAAGGCTATCAGTGGATTTCTCAGCAAACACCTTGCAAGCCACAACAGAATGAGAAGATATTTGAAAAATGCTGGTAGAAAAAAATACCAACAAAAGTTGCTTTGCCCGGTAAAGCCGTATTTCAGAAATAAAAGACAGACTTTGCAACCAAAAAACAAACAAACCAAAAACCAAAACATTATGGAGTTTCTAACCGGGTAAACTGCCTTACAAGAAATGTTGAAAGGATTTCTTCAAGCTGAAATCAAAAGATGCTAATTAGTAACATGAAAACATATAAATGTTAAAATCTCACTGGTAGTGGATAGTATATAGACCAACTTAAAATACTCCAATACTATAAGGTAGTGTGTAAATCATTTTAAACTCTAGTATAAAGGTTAAAAAGGCTAAATATTAAAAATAACCTTAGCTAAAATAACTTATTAATAGACACACTATATAAAGATATAAATTGTGAAATCAAAAATTTTAAATGTTTGGGAGGAAATAAGGCAGTGCTTCTGCATCCAATTGAAGTTAAATTTTACAAGCTTCAAATGGAATGTTTTAAATATAAGATTTTTTTGTAAGCTCCATGGTAACCACAATAAGAAACCTTATAGCAGATACACAAAAGATAAAGAGAAAGAAAGAAAAGCATACCACTGCAGAAAATAATCAAACAACAATGGAAATCAGCAAGATGGAGGAAAGGAACATAGGAACTATAAAACAGCCAAAACACAATTAACAAAATAGTAGAGTACATGTTTACTTACCAATGATTACTTTATTTTATTTTTTTTTAATGTATCTTTATTGATTTCAGAGAGAGGAAGGGAGAGGGATAGAGAAAGATAGAAACATCAATGATGAGAGAGTCATCATTGATCGGCTGCCAACTGAGGATCAAGCCCACAACCTGGGCATGTACCCTGACCAGGAATCGAATCGTGATCTCCTGGATCCTAGGTTGTTGCTCAACCACTGAGCCATGCCCGGCTGGGCACAATGATTACTTTAAATGTGAATAGATTTAAATTATCTAATCAAAAGACATAGAGTGGCTGGTTGGATTTAAAAAAACCCCAAAAAACCAAACCAAAACAAAAAAACATGCTGCCTATAAAACAAAACAATCACTTCAGGTTTAGATGCACATTAGCTGAATGTAAAGGAATGAAGAAAGATATTCCGTGAAAATGGAAACGAAAAGAGAAAAAAGGTAGCTATGCTTACACCACACAAAATACAGTTTAAGTAAAAAACTGTTACAGAAGGTCATTATATAAAGATAAAGGGGTGAATTCATCAAGAAGATATACAGTATATATGCACCAAATATTGGATAATTTAGGTATATAAAAATTATCAACAGTACTGAAAAGAGAAATAGACAGTAATACAATAATAGCAGAGAACAGCAATATCTGACTTTTATCAATGGATAGAATACTCAGATATAAAATCAATCAAGAGTGACTTTCAAGAGGGCAGTGAAGTAGGTGGGAGCTGCAATCATTTCCTCAAATTATCAAATTGGAAATAAAACTAAATTAAAAACAATCACTCTGAATAACCAATAGAAGACTAGCTGAAGAGGATCCTTATAAGCAAAGATTTACAGAAGCCACATTGAGGCTGGTAAGAAGGTTGGTGATGTGAAAAGGGCTGGCCCCACTCCAGCAGGTGGTGGCTGAGGTTCCAGAGGGATATCTCAGCTGTGGGGGCTTCATCCTAAGAAGTGTGGGGCCTAAACTCCAGTGCAGACTTTCCAGTCCAAAGCACCAGAGCCAGGAAGGGGTGCCCATATAACATCTGGCTATGAAAAGCAGTGGGATTTATGTCTGCCAAGGAGAGATAAAATCCACTGGAGACACAGGCGCATTCTTAAAGGGCCAATGTACGAAATTTTGTTCCCAGCCTCTCACCACTCAATCTGGGCTCCAAGGAGGGTGGAATGGACTAAAGTTGCCTGAGGAGAGTTTGGGGTTTGAGGCTGTGGGGAATAGTCTGGAATACAGGTGCCAGCACCCCTGTACTGAGTCCTTCTGCCATACTGCTGTTGCTATCTTTCTTGTGTGGGACACTCCCCTCTGAGTGATATCAGCTTGGGAGAAAGCAATTACTCCATCCTCTGGACTTACTCTTGCCCCACCCTGCAATTCTTAGGAACTGCTGAAGAGTTAGCTGCATTGGCCAGGGTATAGAAGTCAGGGAAAACACAGGGGGAATCAGTGACTGGCTTTGGGACAGAGCCACACCCCTTACATTTCCTTGAACCTGACTGGTGCCTTCACCTCATGAGAGATCCAACAGAACTAGCTTCCCATGCTTCCAGCTTCAGGCAGACCCAACCTCTGGGCTCTGGAGGCCTCACCCAGCTGACTACTAGGGGCTCAGCCCTGCTGAAGTCAAGGCAAAATCCAGAGAGACTCAGCCGTGTGGCTCTGGAGCAGGGACCATACCAATTACATTCCTTAAAGTCTGAACAGCACCTCCATTTCACGAGAGTTCAACAAGCCCCATTTACAAAATCTGCCAGAAGATTTTTCCGTGACTGAGCCTAACAGACAGCCTGCAGGCTTAAGCTGACAGAAATGGATTTCAGGGTGCCTTGGGACTTTCAATGACCAGCCCATGCATTTGGTGATAGTAAAAGCCTACCTTGGAGCAAAGCTTGGTGTTACCCATGTGCTCCCAAGCACAGCAGAAGCAGCCACAAATTATGGATTTGCCTGTAACTTCAAACATGTAGCTGAGGAATGGCACAGACAATGTCCAATATTGGCCTGCACCAGAGTCATTCTAAAGAGGCCCAAAACAAATAAACCAAGTTGCCAACTTCAAGGAACATTAGAGAAAGATCCAATAAACTTCACAAACACCATCCAAAGAGAGACTGCAGCAGGCACTAAACCATGCTGAGGCAAACTCTGCTTTTTTTTTTTTCCCCAGTTTCTTTTCTTTCTTTTTTCATTTTTTCTTTACTTTTTTAAAATATATTTTTCTTCTTCTCTTTTACTTTTCTCTCTTTTTCTTTTTTTCCCCTCTCTTCTTTTTTGGTCAACACCTGCACAGCAGATAACATGCTGTGGTCAGGGTTGAGCCTCACAGTCAGCCAGCCTGAGGGCTGATCCCACACATGCATGAGCTAACTGCAATCAAAATTAAATTACAACAGGAAGGCCCCCATAACCCACACAAGGAACATTCTTAGAGTACCCAGCTTAGGAGAACAAAGAAACTGCACTACTGGGTCCCACAGATCACCTATTACATAAGGCCACCCCAAGAATCCTAAGAGTCATAGCATATTTACTTAATATACAGAAACAAACACAAAGAGTCAGCCAAAATGAGGAGACAAAGAAACAGGCCCCAAATGAAAGAACAAGAGAATTCTCCAGAAGAAGAGCTAAATGAAATGAATATAAAGCAATTTATCAGATATAGAATCAAAGTAATGTTTATAAGGGTACTCAAAGAGTTTAGTAAGAACTACAACAGCATGAAAAAGTACATAGAAACCATGAAAAAAGGACCTAATGGAAATGAAGAATACCATATTTGACATCAAGAATACACTGAAAGGAATAAAAAGTAGGTTGATTGGATGAAGCAACAGATAGAGTCAGCAAGATGGAAGTCAAGGTTGACAAAAAACACCCAATCAGATTATCAAAAAGAAAATAAGGATTAAAAGAATGAGGATAATTTAAGGGACCTTTGGGACTACACGAAGCATATCAACATTTGCATCATAGGGGCACCAAGAGGAAAGGAAGGGGAGCAAGTGATTGAGAACATATTTGAAGAAATATGAGCAAAAATTTTTCTAACCTGGTAAAGGAAAAAGACACACAAGTCCAAGAAGTGCAGAGGGTCCCAAACAAGATAAATTCAAAGAGGCCCACACCAACACACTTCATAATTAAAATGGCCAAGGTTAAAGACAAAGAGAAATATTAAAAGCAGCAAGAGAAAGGCAGTTACCTACAAAGGAGCTCAAATAAAACTGTCAGCTCATTTCTCAACAGAAATATTTCAGGCCAGAAGGGACTGGCATGAAATATTTAAAGTGATGAAAAGCAAGAACCTACAACCACTACTTTACCCAGCAAAGCTATCATTGAAAATTGAAGGAGAAATAAAAAGGTTGACAAACAAGAACGAGCTAAAGAAGTTTGTTACCACCAAACCAGTATTACAAGAAATGTTAAAAGGACTGCTTTAAGAAGTAGAAGAGGAAGAAGAAGAAAAAACCTAGAGGAACAGAGTTAAAAAATAAATGGCGATAAACCTGTAACTGTTGGTGGGAATGTCAATTGGTGCAACTACTGTGGAAAACAGTATGGAGTGTCCTCAAAAAATTAAAAATGGAACTGCATTTTGACCCAGGGATCCCACTTCTGGGATATATCCTAAGAATACAGAAACACAAGTTCAAAAGAATATATGCAACACTATATTCACAGCAGCATTATTTACAATATCCAAGATCTGGAAACTACCCAAATTCTCATCAGTAGTTGAGTGGGTTTAAAGTTGTGGTACATTTACACAATGGAATAGTACATGGCCATAAAAAAGAAGGAAATCTAACCTTTTGTGACAGCATGGATGGACCTGGAGATTATATACTAAGTGAAATGAGCCCACTAGAGAAAAACAAATACCATATGATCTCACTTTTATATGTGGAACGTAATGGACAAAATAAGCTCATGAACAAAATGGAAACAGAGTCATGGGTATATGGAACAGACTGATAGCTGTCAGATGGGAAAAAGGAAAGGGACTGGATGAAAGAAAATGAAGGGATTAGCGAAAGTACATATATTCGTAACCCATTAATACAGACAACAGTATGTGATGGCCAGAGGGAAGTGGGAAGGGGGCTAAGTCAAGGCAGTTTAAGGGTGGAAATGGGGACATCTATAATAATGTCAACAATAAAAAGAAAGTTAAAAAAAGAAAATCCTTAAAGAAATGCAAATTTATGTACTACCAATAAACCAAATGAACCCTACAGATATATACAGAATGTTTTCTACAAAATAGCAGCAAAATACATGTACTTCTCAGAATATACACACAGAACATTCTCCAGGATAAATCATGTTAGATCAAAAATTGTCTTAAAATTTAAGAAAATTAAAACCATATTAAAGATATTTTTAAATTATAAGTCTATGAAAGTAAATACCAATAACAGGGGAAAAAACTGGAAAATTGAAGCATATATGTAAATTAACACAACCTCTGAATAAGCTATGGGTCAGGAAGGAACTAAGACAGAAATAAAAATAATATATTGACAAAAATTAAAATGATAACATTCCAAAACCTGTGATGCAGCAAAAGCAGCTCTATTAGGGAATTTTATAACAACAAATGTCTACAATGAAAAAACCAGAATTATCTCAAATAACGAATCTAAGTTTTTTTCAAAGAACTAGTAATATAAGAAACTAAATAAAATTAACAGAAGGAAGGAAAAACATATATCAGATCAGAACTAAGTGAAATAAAGACCAGGAAAGAGATAGAAAATCTTAAAGAAATTAAGAATTGGTTTTTGAAAATATAAAATTGACAAACCTTTAGCTAGAGTAACTAAGAGTAAAAGAGAGAAGACTCAAATAGGTAAAGTCAGAAATTAAAGAGACATTTCCAAGAATCATATGAGACTACTATAAATAATTAATAAATTGCATAATCTAGAAGATATGGATATTTCTAGAAACACACAGCCTACCAAAACAGAAATATGAAAAAATAGAAATATCTGAGCAGGACAAATACAAATAAGAATATTGAACCAATAAAAACTCAAAGACACAGACAACAGTATGGTGGTTACTAGAGGAAAGGGGCTGGTCAAGTATTAAATGGAAAGGAGGTCAAATATATGGTAACAGAAGATGATTTGAATTTTGGTGGTGGGTACACAATGCAATATACAGATCATATATCATAGAAATGTGTACTTAAAACCTATATAATCTAATTGACCAATGGCACCACACTAAATTTAATTTAAAAAATAATTTAAAAATCTCTGAACAAAGAAAATTTCATGGCCAGATGGCTTCACTGGTATATTCTACCAAACGATTGAAGAAGCATTAACAGTAATGCTTCTCACATTTTTCAGAAAAATTGAAAAGGATAGTGTACTTCATAACTCATTTTACAAGGACAGCATTACCATAATACCAAAGCCAGATAATGACACTACAAGAAAAGAAAATTATACGCCAATATTTCTGATGAACATCAATGAATAATGCTTAACAAAATACTAGCAAACCGAATTCAATACGATCATTCATCAAGGCCAAGTGGGAGTTATAAATCCTGGGATGCAAGTGTGGTTCAATATGTAAATTAAAAATACACCATATTTACAAAATGTACGATAAAAATTATATGACCATTTCAATAGCTGCAGAAAAAGAACTTGACAAATTATAACACCCTTTCATGATAAAAATTCTCAACAAATTAAGCATAGAAGTAATGTATCTGAAAATAATAAAGACCTTATTTGAGAATCCCATAGCGAACATCATACACAACCATAAAAATCTGAAGTCTTTTTCTCTAAAATCAGGAACAAAACAAAGATGCTCCCTTTCTCATCAGTATAGTTATGGAACTCTTAGAGCTATAGGCAACAGAATGAAATGAAAGGCATACATTAAAAAGGCACACAAATGGGAAAGGAAGAAATAAAATTTTCTGTTTACAATGACATCTTATATATAGAACACCCTAAAGACTACAAAAAAAAAACCAAAACAAACTTTTAAAACTAATAAGTGAATTCAGTAAACTTGCAAAAAAAATCAGTTGCATTTCTATACCCTAAGAATAAGTTATGAAATAAATTAAGGATCATTTAAAATAACATTGAAAAGAATTAAATACTTCAGAATAAATTTAACCAAAGAGGTGAAAAATCTGTAGAAGGAAACCTATAAAATAATGATAAAAAATAAAGAAGACATAAATAAATGAAAGTGTATTTTGCGTTCCTGGATTGGAAGAATTAATATTGTTAAAATGTCCATAACAAAAAAGCCACCTATAGATTCAATGCGATTTCTATCAAGATTTAAATGGCGTTCTTTCCAGAAATAGGAAAAAGAATTGTGAAAATCATATGGAACCACAAAAGATCCAAAATAAAGCAATCTTGGGCAAGAAAACAAAGCTAAAGGCATCACACTTCCTGATTTCAAATTATATTTTAAGGTTATCATAATCAAAACAGTACAGTACTGACATAAAACAAGCACATAGGTCATTGGAACAGAATCAAGAGCCTAGAAATAAACTCATGCATATATAGTCAGCTAATCTTCAACAATTTACCAAGAATACACAATGGGAAAATGATAATCTTTTTAGCAAATGTTAATGGAAACACTAAATATCCATATGCAAAAGAATGAAATTCGACCTTTATCTTACACCATTAAAAAATAACTTGTGGAAGGCAAGTGGATGAAAAACGGCGAAGGGATTATCCAAAGAAAATATATGCATAACCCATGGGCACAGAAAAGAGTGTAGTGGTGGCTAGAGGGAAGTGTGGGCCTGGGTGGAGGTGAGCAAATGGGGAAAAATGTGGACATCTGTAATAGTTTCAACAATAAAAATAAACAAAAAAAATAAAAATGGCCCAGCTGGTGTGGCTCAGTGGTTGAGTGTCAACCATTGGATCAGGAGTTCCACAGTTCACTTCCCAGCCAGGGCACATGCCTAGGTTGCAGGCTCAATCCCCAGTAGGAAGCGTGCAAGAGGCAGCCAATCAGTGACTCTCATCATTAATGTTTCTATCTCTCCCTCTCGTTCCTCTCTCTGAAATCAATAAAAATATATTAAAAGAACAAAAATAAAAAGCTTCCAGGTAGAAATGTGTAGACATCGGCCTCTCTATACCCACCCAACTTTTAAGGAAAAAAAAATGAAATAAAGGTTAAAAAGCTACAAAGTGACTAAGAAAAAAATATATAATTTAAAATGGGTGAATGAGTTAAACATAAAATATCAAATCATGAAATTCCTAGAAGAAATCAAAGGAAAATTCCTTGACATTGACATTAGTCTTGACATATTTTTTATTTTTATTTTACAACAGAACTACGTGCTTCCAAAACAAAAATAAACAAGTGAAACTACATCTAACTAAAAAGTATCTGCAGAGCAGTGGAAATAATCAACACAATGATAATGCAACCTATGGAATAGGAGAAAATATTTGCAAACCTTGTATCTGATAAGGGCTTATTTTCCAAAAAATATATGGAACTCATACAACTCAATAGCAAAACAATACACACACACACACACAAAACAAATAACCCCACTTAAAAATGGTCAAAGAACCTGAATAGACATTTTTTTAAAGAAGACATACAAATAGCCAACAGGTATATGAAAGGGTGCTAAACCTCAAAAAAATTGAAATCATCAGAGAAATGCAAATCAAGTCACAGATTATCACCTCACAACTGTCAGAATGGTTATTATCAAAAAGTCAAAATATAAGGAGTGTTAGTGAGAATGTGGAAAGCGAATCCTTGTGCATTGTTGGTAGGCCTGTAAATTGATGCTGCCACTATGGAAAGAAGAATTAATGTTCTTCAAAAAATTAACAGTAGAATTATATTATCCAGCAATCCCACTTCTGGGTATATATCTAAAGAAAATAAAATCTGTATGTCAAAGAAATATCTACATTCTTATGTTCGTTGTACCACTAACCATAGTCATAAATATATGCAAACAACCTATAAACATCTATATTATAAAAGGAGTAATGTATTAATTCAATATTGTTTACACCTTAAAGAATTAAAAAATAAAGATCAATCTAACCCCAAAGTTAACAGAGTAAATAATAAAGATTAGAGCAGAGATAAACTAAATAAGGAATAGAAAACAATAAAGATAATCAGTAAAACCAAAAGTGGGATTTTGAAAAGATCAATGAAATTGACAAACCTTTAGGTTGACTAAGTAAACAAAAGAGAAAAAGAGAAGACACAAATTATTAATATTAGAAAATAAAGTGGAGCATTACTACAGGCTTTACATAGAGAGAGAAAAAATTATAAGAAAATAGTATGAAGAATTGTGTGTCAACAAATAAGATGATATAGATATGTGCAAATTCCTAGAAACACACAAACTACTACAACTAAATCAAGAAGAAATGAAATGCCTGAGTATAAGTAAAGAGTTAATATTAATTTAAAAGCTATCAAAAAAGAAAAGGCCAGGATTAGATAGTTTCATAGGTAAATTAAAACAAACATTTAAAGAAGAATTAAGACAAATTTTTCTCAAATTCTTTCCAAAAAAGCAAATAGAAAAGAGAGAAACACTACTTCTAGTAAACAAGAAAATAAAAGGCATCCAAATTAGGTGGGAAGATATAAAATGATCTCTGTTTACAGATAAGATGATCCTATGTAAAGACAAACCTAAAGATTCTACCAAAAAAAATAAAATAAAATGTTAGAACCAATAAATGAAATCAGTAAAATAGCAAGATGCAAAATCAATACATCAACACACAACAATCTGATGCATTTCTATACACTAACAATGAAAAATCAGAAAAATTGAAAAAACAAATATATTTAAAATAATATGGAAAAGAATAAAATACTTAGGCATTAATGAAGGAGGTAAAAACCTTACACACTGAAAACTAAAAAAAATATATTGCTGAAAGCAATTAGAGGTAGTGAGGTCAGAAGAGTGGTGGTGTGAGTGATTACCTTGGTACCTTCCCTTGAAGTTTTGACAATTTGAATATCAATAATTCAACAAAGGATTCTTGCTCAGGGCATGGACACTTCTGAGAGATCTGCACATTGAAATATCTGCAAGGGGGGAAGTGTAAGCAAATCAGGGAGGCAAGAAGAAAGAAGAGCTAAAAGGAGCCACAGACACAGCCCTGCAGCCCGGAGCTCACTGTAGGGCTCAGCCCAAAGAGGGGAGGAGTCAGTTTGCAAATGGTACTACTGTTACTGGTTAATTAAACTCCCTTGTCACTCGTGTGAGTGAGGTTTTTGGTACATCTTCAGAAAATGAATTTTCTAAGATTTGCACAGGAGGATGGGATGTGGAAGAAGGTTTTATTGTCATGGAGTTACATTTCTTGGGTTCCAAAGTCCCCTGAAGCCAGTCCTGGAAAAGATGCGGCTGAGGTTCCAGCAGAACCAGAAATAAGACCAGTGTCCAGAGTTTTTGTTCCATGTTGCAGCCAGGTGTGGTTCAGTATCCAAGTTAATTAAATTCTATTAGTCCATGTGTGGAGCTGAACATAGCTGTGTGCCGTGTGAGCACAGGGAAGTACATCCCCCTGCCACAGGAGAGCCAGGAACCCAGCATGCCAGAGAGAGAGAGAAAGCACTTCCTTTGTTTGGAAGTTTAAATATTTAGGTTTTGTGAGCTAGCAGTGGCTACAGCCATTCTGGCCACTGACCCACTTTCAGGTGTGATTGATGGGCAGCTTCCCATGTGACTAAGACCTTTGCTGGGCATGTGTCTAAACTGCCTTTTTCTAGTCCCTTCCCCCATTGATGAGGGGGGAACACACTTGGATAGTGTTAAATGCGGCTTTTTGGCAAAGTTGTATAAATAGTATGCCTATATCCAGTCTTCCCTTTCCTCCTTTGCTGTTAAATAATAAGCAGGTTATTATAATAGCATCACTACCTACAGCCAAAGGAGCAAAGAGATTTAGTGAGCATTTTTGCAAGAGTGAGCAGTGTGGCTGAGCCTAGTGACCAGGGCAGGGATGAAGCACAGGGGTATGGCCATGGCTGTCTAGCAATTAGCATTCCAGACAGAGAAAGAGAGCCACAAAGACTGGCAGCCTTACCTTAACACCCTTCTGTTGGGTTGCAGAGCACATCTGCAAATCCAAGAACTGGCACTAAAAAAACACTTTTTCCCTGAGTGAAGTGTGCACTCTGTGACTAATCTCATAATTGGGTGGAGGTACAGGGGGGATGCTGGGGAGGTTCACTAGTTACCATTGCTGGGAGGGCAAAGCAACAAGAGGACCATGTTCCTCCAACTCACCCCCCACACACACACATTGAGGCTGCACTGCCAGCAGCTTATGGCTTCAGGGGGCAGTACTGGGATTTCATGTATTTGTAGCCCCATTGCCCATTGTGTTCCCCTGTGGATTTGGTCTACTGGGAGACCAAAGTGACTGGATCAAAGGGGAGGCTCCCTCCTTCCCAGGGAATGCAGGTTATTTTCCACCACCCTGAGGTGATCTGAAAAGCCAGAGAATTGCAAGAAAGCTAAAAAATCTTCAGTGCCATCTACTAGAAAACAATAGAAAGACTTCTTGCTATCAATTTACTAGAGAAATGCCACTCATACATAGATGCCTAGACAGAGAAGGAATCCATCAGATATCATGAATAACCAAGGTAATGAGGCAGTTCAGAGTGAAAATAAAAAATCTCCAGAAAACAAACTTAAAGACATGGAGATATGTGATTTAAATTACAGAGAATTCAAGACTGCAGTTTTAAAAAAACTCAATGGGATGCAGGAAAATACAGACAGACAGTTTAATGAACTCAGAAACCAAATCAACAAACAAAATGAGAACTTTACCAAAGAGATTGAAACTTTAAAAAAGGACCAAATAGAAACTCTAGAGATGAAAAGCTCAGTAAAAGATTTCAAGAATGAACTAGTGAGCATAGGAAGTAAAGCAGACCAGATGAAAGAAAGAATTAGTGATATCAAAGTCAGAAATCTAGAAATGATTCAAATGGAAGAAAAGAGAGACTTGAACATAAAAAGTGAAAGAACTCTATGAGAACTATCCGACTCATCAGAAAGAGCAATATAAAAATAATAGGTATACCAGAAAAAGAGGAGTGGGAAAAGAGAGGAGAGCTTATTCAAACAAATAGCTGATGTGAACTTCCCAAACCTATGAAAAGATCTATATCTTCAAATCCAAGAAGCACAAGTAACACCTAATTAACTCAATCCAAAAATGGCCTCCTCCAAGTCATATTGTATTAAAATTATCAAAAATTAATGATAAAGAATGAAAACAATTAGACATAAATGGAAAGACATCCCATATTGATGTATAAGAAGAGTTAATATGTTAAGAATGTCATCACTATCCAAAGTAGTCTACATAGTCAATGCAATCTCTATCAAAATCCCAATTATATTTTTACATATATAGGAAAATTCCATACAAAAATTAATACGGAATTTTGAGGAACCCCAAATAGCCAAAATAATCTTTAAAAAGACAAAATTGGAGGTCCGAGACTTCCACATTTCCAAACATACTACAAAGCTACAGTAATCAAAACAATGTGGGATACAGACACAAAGACTAATGAAATAAAGAGCCTAGAATAAACCCTCACATATTTGATCAGATGATTTTTTTGAAAATAGTGCCAAGATCATTCAATGGAGAAAAAATATGATCTTTGAATAAATGGTGTTAGGAAAAGTGTGTACATGCAAAATAATGAGGCTGGACCCTTGCCTTACACCATATACAAAAATAAACTAAAATGGATTAAATACCTAAACCTAAAAAACTAAGACTATAAATCCATTAGAAGAAAACATAGGAGATAAGTTTTGTGAAGTTGGGTTTGGCAAGAATATTTTACATATGACACCAAAAATAGAAGTAAAAATAAATAATTGGACTACAAAATTTAAAACTTTTGCATTTTAAGACACAGCCAACAGAGTGAAAAGGCAACCTATAGGATGGTAAAAATATTCTCAAATTATATATCTGACAACAGGTTAATATCCAAAATATGAAAGAATGTGAACAACTCTACAACAACAACAAAAATACCAACATCATGATTTTAAGTTGGACAAAGGACTTGAATAGACTTTTATGAAAAGATACACACATGACCAACAAGCACATAAAAATGCTCAACATCGTTAATTATTAGGGAATTACATATCAAAGCTACCATGACATACTACTTCACATTCATTAGGATAACTATTATTTTTTTAAAAAGTAAAAATAGCAAGTGTTAGTGAGTATGTGGAAAAATTGGAACCCTTGTGTGATGGTGGGCATCTAAAATGGTGCAGCCACTATGGAAAACATCGTGATGGTTTCTCAAATTATTAAAAATAGAGCTGCCATATGATCCAACAATTTCACTTTTAAGTATATACTCAAAAGAATTGAAGGCAGAATCTCAAAGAGATATTTGTACATATTTGTTTTTACACAAGTGTTCAACATTGTTCATAGATTATCCACAATAGCCAAAGATGATAACAAATCAATAATTATCAACAGATGAATGGATTAATAAAATATAATATATACATACAACCTTACAAAGAAAGGAAATTCTGTCACATGCTACAACATGGATAAACATTGAGGAATTTATGCTAAGAATTTATGCTGCAGAAAATAAGCCAGTCATAAAAAAACAAATACTATATCATTCCACTTGTACGTTGTACCTAGAGTAGTCAAATTCACAGAGACAAAAAGTAAAATGGTGGTTCTTAGGAGGTTTGGAAAGGAATGATGGGGATTTGTGTAATGAGTGTGGAATTTCAGTTTGGAAAAATGAAAAAAGGACTGAAGGTGAATGGTGATGATGATTGCACAACAATGTGAATGTATTTCATACCGTTGAGCTGTAGTCTTAAAAACAGTTTAAATAGTTGAATTGTATGTTGTGTATCTTTTATCACAAGAAAAAATGAATAAGAGACAAAAATGTAAGACCTAAACCACTTATCTTCTTAGAAGAAAACCTAGGGAAAAAATCTTCATGACCTGGATTTGGCAATGGATGCTTAGATAGAACACCAAAAGCACAAGAAACAAACAAACAAAATAGACAAATTAGACTTTATCAAAATTTAAAACTCTGTGCCTCAAACAGCATATCAAGAAAGTGAGAAGACCACTGAAAGAATGGGGAAAAATAATTGCAAATCATGTAACTAATAAATGCCAAGTATCCAGTATGTATAGAATTCTTAAAACTCAACAACAAAAATACAAAAAATACCAATTAAAAATAGTCAAATGAGTTGAATAGACATTTCTTCAAAGAATATATAACAACACACCAAAAGGTTACTCAACACAGTAATGCAAATCAAGACTACAATGAGATACTACTTCACACTCACAAGGATGGGAAAGAAAAGTAGGAAGGAAGAAGGGAGGGATGGAAGAAGAGGGAGAGAGAAGGGAGAGAAAGAAAGAAAAAGAAAGTGTGTGGATGTATAGAACTCTGAATCCCTATACATTGCTATTGGGTATGTAAAATAAGGCAGCTGGTGTAGTATAAACAGTTTTGTGATTTGGCATAAAGTTAATCATAGAATTACCATGTGACCTAGCACTTCTACTTCTATGTATATACTCAAAAGAATTGAAAACAGCCCTGGCCAGTGTGACTGGGTTGGAACATCGTCTTGTACACAAAAGGGTGGTGGGTCCAACTCCAAGTTAGGGCACATACCCAGGTTGCGGTTTCCATCCCTGGTTGGGGTGTTTGCAGGATGTTTTTCTCTCACATGGATATTTCTCTCTATCTCTCTCTCCCTTCCTCTTTCTAAAAAAATCAATGAAAAATAAAAATAAAATAGAGATGTTGCACTACTATCTTCTTTAAAAAAATCATTGAAAACAAATGGTTATACACAATTGTTCACAATGCATTATTCACTATAACCAAAAGGTTAATAATCAATGGATGACTGGATAAACCAACAGTACTATGCCCATGCAATGGAATGTTAGTTAGCCATAAAAAATAATTCATTACTAAACACACTACAACATGTATGAACTTTGAAGACATTATGTTAATTGAAAGACACCAGACACCAAAGACCACATGATTGATACCACTTATATGAAATATCCAGAAAGGAAAATTCAATGACAGAAAGTAAATTAGTGGTTGCCAAGATCTGGAGATGGGGGTAATGAAGAATGACTAATATATGTATGGGTTTTTTTGGTGGGGGTAATGAAAATATCCTGAAACTAGATAATGGTGATGGTTGCACAACACTGTGAATGTATTAATTCCTACCATAAATAAGCACTTAAAAAAATTTGTTATATGAATTTTAGTTCAATAAAAACAATTGACCCATTCAGCCTATTTATGAAGCTTCTGGACCAGTAGAAATGATGAGTGGTTGGGATTATGTAGGCCTAAACTGGGTGAGATGATGACAGGATTTAGATAAGCACTGCAAAGGTTTATATTTAAGACCATATCTTCATCATTGTTTAAAAAAAATGGTATGGTTTTCTATTTTTATTGAATTTATTGGGGTGTCAATTTTTAATAAAATCATACAGTTTTCAAGTGTACAACTCTTTAGAAACACATTATCTACATACTGCTTTGTGCACTCACCACCCAAAGACAAGTCTCTTTCTGCCCCTATTTATCTCCCTTATGCCCTCTTCTATATCCTCCCACCCAACCCCCCTTTCCATCTGGCAATCACCATAATATTGTCTGTGTCTGATTTTTTTATTTTATCACTTCACATTTTTCACCCAGCCCCCCAAATCCTCTCCACTATGACACCTGTCAGTCTGTTTTCTGTATCTATGAGTCTGTTTTTATTTTGTTTGTTTATTTTGTTCCTTAGATTCCACATATAAGTGAAATCATATGGTATTTGTCTTTCTCTGACTGGCTTATTTCACTTAGTTTAATACTCTCAAGGTCCACCCTTGCTGTTGCAAAAGGTAAGAATACATTTTTATATAGGCCAAGGAGTGTTTGTAAATGTAACATTGTTTAAATGTACTACAGCTTTTTTATACACTAACCTACTAATGAGCACTTGGGCTGCTTACAAATATTGGCTGTTATAAATAATGCTGAAATGAACACAAGGGTGCATATATTCTTTCAAGTTAATGTTTCAGGTGTATTCGGATATATTCCCAGCAGTGAAATCAATGAGCAGTTCCATTTAAAATTTTTCTTTAAACTTTCATACCTATATTTCTGAAAGCCATAAAGAAAATACTTTATGGTTTTAAGGATATGGCTTTGTTTTACATGTAAAATTAGTCTTGGCTCAGAAAATTATAAACAGGTTTTGTATGCCTATATGAATGTTCAGTGCAACATTTTTTAAAATAACACTTTATTAAATTTAATGGTTAATACGACCATAGAGGATTCAGGTGTCGGTTTCTCTGTTATAATATCTGTATATTGCTCTGTGTGCCCATCACCCAAAGTCATATCTTCTCCAGTCACCATATACCAAGACCCCCTTCAACCCCAGCCCCCTTCCCTCTCGCAACCACCACACTGCTGTTTGTGTCAACGAGTTTGTTTTATGTCCCACATATGAGTGAAATCATATGGTTCTCCGTTTTTTCTGACTGACTTATTTCACTTAGCGTAATATTCTCAAGGTCTATCCATATTGTTACAAATTACAGTATGTCATCCTTTCTTATGGTTGAGTAGTATTCCATTGTGTACATGTACCACATCTTCTTTATCCAGTCCTCTATCAAAGGACACTTCAGTTGTTTCCATGTGTTGGCCACTGTGAATAATGCTGCAATGAACATAGGGTTGCATATAACTTTCTGAACATGTTTTTGAGTTTTTTTGGTAATGCTGGACCATATGGTAGGGATTGCTGGGTCGTATGGTAACTCTATTCTTAATTTTATGAGGTATTGCCAGACTGCTTTCCATAGTTGTTGTACCAGTTTACATTCCCACCAGCAGTGAATGAGAGTTCTCTTTTCTCCATAACCTCTCCAACACTTGTTATTACTTGTCGTGTTGATAATAGCCACTCTAACAGGTGTGAGGTGGTATCTTACTATAGTTTTCATTTGCATTTCCATAATGGCTAGTGAGGTTGAACAGCTTTTCATATATCTATTGGCTATTCATACATCTTCTTGGGAGAGGTGTCTGTTCGGGTCCTCTGCCCACTTTTTGATTGGGTGGTTTGTTTGTTTGGTGTTGAGTTTTATGAGTTCTTTATGTATTTTGGAAATTAAGCCTTCGTCAGAATTACTGTCTGCAAATATCATCTCCCAGCTTGTTGCTCCCCCCCCCCCCTTTGTTTTGTTGTCAGCTTCTTTTGCTGTGCAAAAGCTTTTTAGTTTGATATAGTCCCATTCATTTATTTTTGCCTTTACTTCCCTTGCCTTTGGGGTCAAGTTCATAAAATGTTCTCTATGGCCAAGGTCCATAAGTTTGGTATCAGTGTTTTCTTCTATGTAACTTATTTTTTCAGGTCTCAAATTTAGGTCTTTGTTCACTTTGAGTTATTTTGTTACATGGGGACAAACTGTAATCCAATTTCATTCTTTTGCATGAGGCTGTCCAGTTTTTTCAGCATTATTTGTTGAAGTGACTATCTTTAATCCATTGTGTGTTTCTGGCTCCTTTGTCAAAAATTTTCTGCCAATATACATGTGGTTTTATATCTGCACTCTGTTCTATTCCACTGATCTGTGTTTCTGTTTCTGTGCCAATACCATGCTCTTTTGATTATCATAGCTCTGTAGTATAATTTGAAATCAGCTAGCATGACACCTCCAGCTTCTTACTTTTCCTTTGTGTTTCTGTCTGTTGTTTTTATTTGTATTTGGTGGTATTCCATACTCTTTTTCTCTTTTTTTAAGATATGTGTCTTAATGTTGTGAGTTTTGTGTGTGGTTACCATTAGGTAAATAAAAAAGGAAGTTGCATATATATATATATATATATATATATATATATATATATATATATATATATAGTAGGATTTTTTTCTTTTGAGTGCATCTGATATTCGTCCTCCTTTTCCAGTCCAGACCTTTACCCACTCCCCTTTTATGTGTTTGCTGTCAAAATGTATCCCTGTTTATGCTATAAGTTTTTTTGTGACCTTCCTCATAGTGTTGTGACCTTATGTTGTTTGTTTCATGTAGAATAACCCTCTTGAATATTTCCTGCAATGGAGATTTTCTGGTGATAAAATCCCTCAACTTCTGTATGTCTGGGAATGGCCTTATTTCTCCTTCATATTTAAAGGTTATTTTTGCTGGATATATTATTCATGGCTGGTAATTTCTTTTTTTCAGTAGCTTGACTATTTGATTTCACTCTCTTCTGGCCTATAGAGTTTCTACTGAGAAGTCAAATGATATTCTGATGGACTTTCCTTTGTAGGCCACTTCCTTCTTTTCCCTAGCTGCTTTGAGAATTTCTTTGTCATTAATTTTTGACAGTTTTAATACAATGTGTCTTGGAGAGGGCCTCTTTAGATTGAGGTAACTAGGTGTTTTGTTTGCTTCTTGCATTCAAGGATCTAGTTGTTTCCATAGGTTTGGGAAGTTCTCATCCACTATTTGTTAGAACAGACTCACCATTTCCTTCTCCCTCTCTTCTTTATCTAGAATGCCTATTATTCTAATGTTGTTTTTTCTGATGGAGTCAAATAGTTCTCATAAGGCTCATTCATTTTTCTTGATGTCCATGTCTCTCTCTTCCCTCTGCATCATTTCTAGATTCCTATCTTTGGTACTACTAATTATTTCCTCCATCTGGTTAGACAGAGCCATGCTCAGTAGTTCACTCTCAATCTCCTTAATTGCATGCTTCATTTCCGGGGTTTCTATTGGTTGTTTTTTAAAGTTTCAATATCTTTGGTAAAGTACTTATTTTGTTCCTTGATTCTTTTTCTGAGTGCACTGAATTTCCTGTGTTTATTTTTTCACATATTGCTGAGTATTTTCAGAGTTGCAATGTTGAACTCTGTCATTTATATCACATATTTGCATGTATTCCAGCTTCATTTCTGGGATTTTTCATTTTATTTCTGAGCATCCTCATTACCATGGGTATTCATGGTGTTTGCTGGTCTTCTTTGTTTAGGCGTGTATGTATGTTTATATTAATGGCCCTTAGGCAGCAGCTCTGAGTAGGCCTTTCTACTATTTTCCAGGAGATGGTGCTGAATCACAAAATTTTTTACCTCTGTGATCTTCCAGACTTGACTTCCAGGGCTTCCAAAAGACAGTACAGCCATGCAGTTTGGGGGGTGGAGTTTGTTTTGCCCTCACACTAATGGCGACCTCAACCTCCAAGGTTTCACACCTCAAGTACCCCACCTGGGAATCAGACACAGAGAAAAACAGTGGTTCTATTGCAATAGCTCTGAGTTTACTAATAATATGCTCCTCGACCTGATATAAAAGGCAATGAGAGGCAAATTTTGGGAGTCTAAGGGGAGGCAAGGGTATGTTGTTTTATTTCTTTGTCTGAATCACCACCGTGCAAGAGGACAGCCATGAGGCAGAATCCTGTGCTCTGTCAAGCATCTGCTGGCTCAGTCATTTTTCTCTATGCTTGACCTGCTAGAATGCCCCCACAGCTCCTTTTTCCTCCTGGCCAAAGGAAGTGCCTACTGCCGCCTGCTTCCTCCCCTCTTTGGGGCAAGTCTTGAGCTCCCAGCTGTTGGGCTGTGTCTGCAGCCACTGTTTGAGCTTTCCTCCCTTCTCATCTCCCCATTTATTCCTGGTTTCCCACCTTTAGGTGCTTCAGTGCATGAGTGTCTCAGGCATGCCTCTGTATTGAGTAGGGAATTCTTTGTTGAATTATAGTTGATAAACTTGTTGAAATTTCAGGGGGATAGGCCAAAGGGATCTCTCTCACTACCATTCCTCTAATGTCACAAGTGTTTTCTCGTTTCTTGACGTAGGCCTGTAGTGCTATGAACTTCCTCTCAGGACTGCTTTCACTGTGCCCCATAGATTTGGGGTTGTTGTGTGTTCATTTTCATTTGTTTTGAGAAAGTTTGTAATTTCTACTTTGATTTTATTGGTAACCAATTCATTGTTTAATAACATGCTATTAGGCTCTATATGTTTGAATGTTTTCGAGTGTTTTTATTGTAGTTGATTTCTAGTTTTATACCATTGTGATCTGAGAAGATGCTTGATATGATTTCAAAGTTCTTGTACTTGTAGATAATTATTTTCTGTCCTAACATGTGGTCTATCTTTGAGAATGTCCCATGTGCACTAGAGTAGAATGTATATTGTGCAGCTCTAGAGTGAAATGTTCAGTAAATGTCAATTAAATCCATGTGATCTAGTGTGTTATTTAGGATCACTATTTCTTTGTTAATTTTTTCTCTGGAAAACCTATCCAGTGAGGTCAGTGGGGATTTGAAGTCCCCTACTATGTCTGTATTGCTGTAAATCTCTCCCTTAAATTCCTCCAAGAGTTTTTAAAAATATATTTAGGTGCTCCTATATTGGGAGCATATATGATTACCCAGGTTATATCCTCTTGTTGGATTGATCCCTTTAGGATTATGTTGTGACCTTCTTTGTCTCTTGTTATGGATTTTGCTTTGAAGTTTATTCTGTCAGATAAAAATATTCTTACCCATGCTTTTTTTTTCCCCGTTTCCATTTGAATTGAATAATTTTTCCATCCCTTCACTTTTATCCTGTGTGATTCTTTTCTTCTGAGGTGGGTCTCATATAGACAGCATATATATGGGTCACTTTTTCTTATCCATTTGTCTACCTTACACCTTTTGATTGGAGCATTTAATCCATTTACATTTAAGCTTATTATTGATAAGTACTTATTTATTGCCATTTTCATTCTTTATGCCTATGTTTCTCTCTATTTCTTATTATTACTGCAGCTCCTTTAACATTTCTTACAATGCTGGTTTGGTGGTGATAAATACCTTTAGCCTTTTTTTGTCTGGAAAGATCTTTATTTCACCTTCTATTTTGATGATAGCCTTACTGGATAGAGTAGTCTTGGTTTTGGATCCTTACTTTCCATTATCTTGAATACTTCAGGCCATTCCCTTCTGGCCTGTAGAGTTTCTGTTGAGAAATCTGCTGACAGCCTTATGGGAGATCTTTTGTAGGTAAACAATTGCTTTTCCTTTGCTGCCATTAAGATTCTATCTTTGTCTTTAATTTTTTTGCACATTAATTATGATGTGTCTGGGTGTGGGCCTCTTTGTGTTCTTCTTGCTTGGGACTCTCAGTGCCTCCTGAACATGTGTGATCATTTCCTTCACCATGTTAGAAAAGTGTTCTGCCATTACTTTTTCAAACAGGTTCTCTATCCCTGCTCACTTTTTTCTCCTTTTGGCACTCATATGATGCAGATATTGTTACATTTCATGTTGTCCCACAGTTCTCTTAAGCTGTCCTTTATTTTTAATTGTTTTTTTTCTTTTTGGTTCTCTGATTGAGTTATTTGTTCTACTCTGTCTTCTAACTCCCTGATCCAATCCTCAGCTTCCTGTAATCTGCTGTTTATTCCTTCCAGTGTATTCTTTATTTCTGCTATGTCATTCTTCATTTCTAACTGTTTCTTTTCACAGTTTCTATATCTTTTTTCATGCTATTGAGCATCCTTATAATCATTACTCTGAACTCTATATCTTACAAATTACTTATCTCCATTTCATTTAGCTCTTCTTTTGGAGAATTCTCTTGTTCTTTCATTTGGGGCTTGTTTTCTTGTTTCCCCATTTTGGCTGCTTGTTTGGGTTTGTTTCTATTTATTAGATAATTCTGCTAAGACTCCCAGTCTTGATAGGGTCACCTTTTGTAGTAAGTTACCTGTGGGACTCAGTGGAACAGAGTCTTAGATCACCAGTCTTGGGTTTTCTAATTTTGTCCCTTGTGTGCATTTTTTGGGCCTTCCTATTGTAATGGACTCTTGATTGCTATTGGCTCATTTCTGTGTGGGCTAGTTTTTCAGGCTGGCAGACTGTGAACCTCAACCCAAAACAGCATGCAGGCTGCTGTGCAGGTGCTTATCACAAAAAACCTAATTCACATCAGCAAGGTTTAGAGCCTGATAATATCTCCCTGTGGATATACTGCTTGTGAAGCTTATTGGATTCTACTCTGTAGTTTTCTGAATCTGGCCACTAGGTTTATTGGTTTTGGGCCTTTTTGGAAAGTCTCTGGTGCAGGCCAATGTCAGTCACTGCTTGTGAGTGGTCCTCAGTACCATGTTTGGAGCTACCAGGGATCCACAGCTTGTGGCTCCTTCTGAGGCTGGACACATGTAAAAAGGACCAAGCTGTGGACCAAGGTCTTCTTTTCCTAGACCCAGGCCCAGAAGCACGTCAGGTAAAGACTTAAAGCACCCAGAGATCCACCACTGCCTGCAAGCTCATTGCTAGTCTCAGTCACTTAATGAGCCTCAAGCTATAGAGCTCAGCAGGGTGTAAATTCCATGGGGGTGGGGAGGGGAGATGGTTTCCGATGGCTGGGCAATTGCTTTCCTGCAGGCTAAAGATGCCTGGATGGTAAAAATCTGCCTAATTTTGATGGCCTCTGTAGTAAGTCGGAATGACTCAGCACAAGGATCCAGACAGCTTTCCCCTCAAGCTCTCTTCTCAGAGCCACCAACCCAGGAATCTCCTCATACAGCTGTAATTGCCTCTGTCCTCCCTCTGCTGGAACCCAAGGTGAGTGGCTGCACACAACATTTTGTGAACTGGCCCTTTAACAGGGTACCTGCATTTCCAGCCATTTCTCCATGGCAAACAGAAACTCTGCTGCTTTTCATAGCCAGATGTTATGTGGGCACCATTCCCAATTCTGGTGCTCTGAGCTGGGAAACCCAGTTTTGGTTTTAGACCCAAGACTTCTCAGGGGGACCCCCCCCCCCACAAGTGAGATACCCCTCCAGAACTTCAGGTGCTGTGTGTGGGAGCCTGAACAGCCTTCTCAGGCCTCTGCACTTCCTACCAGTCTCAATGTGGCCTCCTCTTTACATCTTTGGTTATAAGGGTTCACTCCATCTAGTCTTCAGTTGGTTATTTAGGGTGATTTTTTATATTTTGTTTGTTAATTCCAGTTTGGTCCTGGGATAATGTCAGCGTAGCTTCTACTTAGTCTGCCATGCACTTGGAATTAGTACCAGCCCTTGTTTTTTGTTGATTTATTGATGGTAGCCATTCTGGCAGGAGGTGATATCTCATTATTCTTTTAATTTGCATATCTTTGATGATTAATGACATAGACCATTTTTTATATGTCCAATTTTTTATATGTCTGTCCTCTTTGGAGCAGTGTAATGGAGTGTAAAGGGCACAAGAACTAGGTTGGTGGCTTAGTTTTGCTACTTACTGGTTGAGTGAGTGTAACAATGCTTAAGTTACTTAATTTAAGTTTTATTTTATTTATAAAACAAAATCATCTATCATATAGATTGAGATAAAAGCCTGATAGTTAATTGAGATAATTATCCAGAGAATGTTATAAGCCAGTTACCAGAGCTTCAGGATAGATAACAAATATTTTCTTCTAAATAATTATTGTTGTTCTTAAAAAAATTTTTCCGAACCTTGGAATGTAAATTCTTACTTCTCATTTCTGCTTCCAGTTTCACTTGTCCTATACAGACAAGGAACGTTATGAAAATGAAGAGAGACCTGAGGTCCAAAAGCAGATGCTCATTGATATTGCCAAGAAGCTACCAGTTTACACAAGGACCGGGAGTGGAGGTCAGTTCATCCAAAGTCAACTAGAGAGGAAGATCAGCAAATATCTCAGAAAGTCTTAAGTCATATACATCCTCAGGCTAACCCTTTTTTTCTCTTCTCTTCTGAAAAACACTATTGAGTCTTTCTCAGCATTTTATTATAAAAAATTTCAAACATCCATCCCAGATGGAAGAATTATACAATAATATCTGTATGCTCACCTCTACAGTCTACCACTAACATTTAACTATATTGTTTTATCACACATCTGTTCATAAACTCATTCCTCTACCCATTTATAAAGCTAATTTTATTTTTGGTGCATTTTCTAAGTAGTATATATCAGTACATGTTTAATTAAATATTTTATTATTTTAAGGCTGAAATATACATATAAAAAAACATGCACAAATCATAAGAATACCATTCAGTGTTTCCAAAAATATACACACTTGTGTAATCAAAACCTCTATAAACTTTAGCACACCCCAGAATGTTCTCTCATGCTCCTTCCAAGTAAACCTCACTAAACATAACCACTATTCTGATATGTTTCCATCATAGATTAGTTTTACCTGCTCTAGAATTTTATATAAATAAATTTATACAGCATTTACTGTTTTGTCTGCTTTATTGTATAATGCTTTTGAGACTTATTCACATTGTCGTGTATTTTATAACCTTTATTGCTGAGTAATATTTCATTGTGTGAATATATCACAGTTTGTTTACCCATTCAAACATTGATGCACATTTGGGTTGTTTCTGGTGCTTAAATATTATGATGTTGTAAATTCTTGTACAAGTACTTGTGGAGAGATATGTCTTCATTTTTTGGGTAAATATACACTGTGGAGTTTCACTGTTAGTTTTTATCCGTATGAATAGAACAATACTAGCTGAACAAATTATTTCCTTTTTAAAATTTGAAAACTAAGGCTCTTTTGAAATAAAGATTGTGTTTCAAAACTTTAGGAAGTATACTTTTAGTTATTTATGTTCATTTATCATTTACTTATTTGATAGATGTTTATTAAGATCCCATATGACAATTGGGGAAACTTTAATATGGTCTCGGTATTAGATAATATAAGGGACTTGCTGCTAGTTTTGTTAGAGCATTAATGTCATATGATGATCATAATTTTTTTAAAGTCTTCAGGCATACTGATATATGGTGAAAAAGACACAGGCATGAAATTGTATAATTTCAGACAGTAGAAAACAGAATGGCGTGATAAAATAGTGGTGACAGAGACATATTGGATGCATTGGGTTCAGAATTATATTTTGTCTGATCTTTGTGTCTTTTAAAACTTTGCATTTGTTGCTGATTTTTAACAATTAGAATATTAGCAAACGAAAATCCAGATTTCTGGCTTCTCTTGAAAACTCAATCAATCTGCATTTCTGTATGGAAGAAATTAGCTAGAGCTGAGTAGTAACTGCTCTCTAAACAGGACATGGATTCTCGTCCTCCCACACAGTCTCCAACTGACTGCTTCACTCACTACTTCCTACTTCCTGAATCCTTGAAGCATTTTTTTGCAGCCCCCATGGTAAAGAGTAATAGAAGGCGTCTCTGAAGAAATGCCATTTGATCTGAGACTTGAAAATAAAAAGTAACTGAAACTACAAAGGCCATGGAACAGGAGCAAACTTGCATTATGAGAAGAAAAGACAGATAATCAGTGTAGCTGGAGTATTGTAGGAGGAGAGTGGTACAAGTTAAGGTTAAAGAAGTATGCTAAAGCCATATGATGCAGGCCATGGTAAGGAGTTTGGATTTTATTCTAAAGGTGTTGAAAATCCACTGAAGGTTTTAAGTAGAAAGTGATGTGATCTGATTTACATTTTAGCAGATCACCCGACTCTTCTGTAGAAAATGTATTGGGTGGAGGAGGGAGAGAATGAAAGAGTGAATAAATAAGCAGCAGTTATTGTAGTCCTCTATGAGAGAGATGATGGTGGCTTACACTGGGCAATGACATTGACCATATATTTAAAAACAATTAGGCTAGAGAAAGAAATAAAAGGTATCCAAATTGAGAATGAAGAAGTGAAAGTGTCACCTTGAGAAATGACATGATTCTTTATATATAAAACCCTAAAGACTCCACCAAAAATATATTAGAAACAATAAACAAATACAGTAAAGTGGCAGGATACAAAAATCAATGTACAAAAATCCAGTGCATTCCTATAAACAAAGAATGAAATTTCAGAAAAAGAAATGAAGAAAAACCCTCCATTTAAAATTGCAAAAAAATAATAAAATACCTAAGAATCAACAAAAGAGGTGAAGGACCTTTATACTGAAAACTGCAAAACATTAAAAAAGATGGGAAAAGACACAATGAAATGGAAAGATATTCTATGTTCTCGGGTTCGAAGAATCAACCTAGTTAAAATGGCCATATTACCCAAAACAATATACAGATTTAATGCAATCCCCATCAAAATATCAATGTCATTTTTTTAAAGAAATAGAAAAATCATCAGATTTGTATGGAACCACAAAAGACCCCAAATAACCAAAACAATCCTGAGAAAAAAGAACAAAGCTGGAGGTATTATGCTACCTGACATAAAATTATACTACAGAGCAACAATAATTTAAAAAGCATGGTATTGGCAGAAAAACAGGTACACAGACCAATGGAACACAACTGATATCACAGAATTAAAACATGTATATAGACAAATAAATTTTTGACAAAGGGGTCAAAAACCTACAATGAAGAAAAGAAAGCCTTTTCAATAAATGGTGCTGGGAAAATTGGAAAGTCGCATGCAAAAGAATGAAACTAGAGTCGAGTTTGTTCCCATGTACAAAAATTAATTCAAAGTGGATCAAAGACCTAAATATACAGACAATACATTACATAGAAGAAAACATAGGTACTAAATTTATGAACCTTGGTCTTAGAAAAGATTTTCTGAATTTGACCCCAAAAGCAAGGGAAGTAAAGGTAGAAATAAATGAATGGGACTATACAAACTAAAAAGCTTCTGCATGGCAAAAGAAATCACCAACAAAACAAAAAGAGAAACCAACCAAATGGAAGAAGATATTTGCAACAGTATCTCCAACAAGGGATTAATAGCCAAAATATATAAAGAACTCATACAACTCAACACCAAACAAGCAATCTTATTTAAAAAATTGGCAGAGGGCCAGAAGAGACATAGAAATGACCAACAGATATATGAAAAGATGCTCAACTTGGTTAACTATTAGAGAAATGCAAATCAAAGCTAAATGAGATACCACCTTACACTTGTTAGAATGGCTATTATCAACACAGAAATTAATAACAAGTGTTGGACAGGTTGTGGAGGAAAAGGAACCTGTATTCCTTGCTGGTGGGAATGTAAATTTGTACAGCCACTATGAAAAAAGTATGGAGTTTACTCAAAATTAAGAATGGAGTTACCATATGACCCAGCAATCTTCTCCTACCCAGGAGAAGATTTTTTTTAACCAAAAAAACTGAAAACATTTATTTACAAAGATATATGTTCATTACAGCATTATACGTGCTGAACAAGACATGGAAACAACCAAAGTGTCCTTTAACAGATGATTGGATAAAGAAGATGAACATGTACACAATGGAATACTACTCAGCCATAAGAAAGGATGAAATACTGCCATTTGAAACAACATGGATGGACCTTGAGAATATTATACTAACTGAAAACTCTAAGACCCATATGATTTCACTGATATGTGGGATATAAAACTGAAACTCATAAAAACAGACAACTGTATGTTCATTACCAGAGGGAAAGGTGTGGGGAGTTGTGCACACTTTCGATGAACTTACTATATTAGCTCAAATTATTCATAATTTCAGTTGTTACACTTAATATCATTAAACACAGTCTTACTTTATCAATAAACACAGAGAAAATGAGAAGAAAAAGAAAATATCTTTTCCAAAAGACATACGCATCCCTATATCTATTGCAGCATTATGGCAGCATATGGAAGCAACCTACATATCGGAGAAGTGAGTGGATAAAGAAGATAGATAGTACATTTGTATAATGGAATATAGCTCAGCCATAAAAAAATAAAATCTTACCATTTGTGACAACATGGATGTATGTAGAGAATATTATGCTAAGTGGAAATAAGTCAGACAGAGAAAGACAAGTACCATATGATTTCACTTATGTGGGGAATCTAAAAACAAAGTAAACAAACAAAACAGAAACAAACTTATAGATACAGAGTACATTTTGATAGGAGGGTAATTTGGGGTCATGGGAGAAGAAAGGAAAAGGATTAAGATGTGCAAATTGGTTGTTACAAAATAGTCATGGGGTTGTAAAGTACGGTATAGGGGATAGAGTCAATTATATTGTAATAACTATGTGTTGTTTCAGCTGGGTACTAGAATTACCAAGGTAATCCTTTTGTAAGGTATATAAATATCTAATCACTATGCTGTACATCTAAAACTAATACAATATGGTATGTTGACTGTAATTGAAAATTTTTTTAAATAAAAATAAAAATATGTCATTCATCTAAGGGAAATAAATTAGAAAGGAAGGGGGAAGGGAGGAAGAAATAATTTTTTTTATGAGACTTATAGAGTGAAGAGAACCCTGAACTATGGGTTCAGAAAACTTGTACTGCTCAAGGCCCTGCCACTCACTGTGTGACCTTGTATAATTCACTTGGTTTTACTCCTGTCTTTACTTCCTTTATCTGTGAAATGGTCACTTGAACTAATATTTCTAGAATGTCTCTTTCATTCTCCAAACAGTTATTCTAAGAACCACTATATTTTCCATGCTTTAAAAATTTTATCTACCTCATAGAATAAAATGTCTGAGAACAGAAGATAGATTTTAGATACAAGAGTTGAAGTAAACAGAGGCTAAATGTTTTTCCCAAGATCACTCAAGCCGTTGACAGTATAGTGTGTTTTATAATACAAAATCTTATGATTAGGTATCATATCTAATCCTGAGGTATGAAAACTTTCCCCCTTACCTTCATTTTCAAAAAGATGCTTTCAAGATTGATACAATAGGGCTCACTCTTTCTCTCTCTCTCTTTAGTATGCCTGAACCCTTCCCCACCCTCTACTTTCCCCAGGGCACCAGCTCTCTCTCTCTCTCTCATCTATCTATCATCTATCTATCGTCTATCTATCATCTATCTATCATCTATCTATCTATCATCATCTTTAATCTATCTATCTAATCTATCATCATCATCTATCTATCATTTATCTATCATCTATATATCATCTATATCTGGAGCATCATGCTGTCACCTTTCCCTCTCTTCTTCCCTTAAGTCGAATACCTTTACCCGCTGTCTCTCTCCTAAGCTCCAAGGGACCTTCTTTTGCCTCTGTAGCTTTTTTCCTGAGCCCACGCAGCCCAGCTGGCTCACCTTTTCTACTTCTGTGACTCAAATGAACTTTCCCTTGTATTTGGAAAAAAAAGACTGATACAACAGAAAACAACATACATAGCACAATTCTCTTACGCAGTCTACCTTTTGCTTGATAACTTGAAATGAGTTTAGTCAATGTATAGCAAGTCATTCAGATAGGCTAGGAAGATATATGGTATCACATTGAGCTCTAATCGGTGCTAACCACCTTATTTTCCCTATAGCTGTAAGATTCTGTGACCGGTGCCATTTGATCAAGCCAGATCGCTGCCACCACTGCTCTGTTTGTGCTATGTAAGTGACAGCCATATTTTCCCTGGACTGAGATTGGCCACTGATGGTTGCCAAGAAATAATGTGACTGATCTTAGCATGTAACTATTTCTAGATAAGAGCATGTCCTTTAAATCATAATGATCACATGCTAAACACACCCACAGGGATGATGATTCAAACTATTCTGAAGATAGAAAGAAAAATAAAACCTCATTTTAAAAATAAACATTTTCTTTTAGAACAGTTTTAGATGAATAGAATTATTTTAAAGATAATTCTCATACATCCCAAACCCAAGTTCCTTGTTATTAACATCTTATATTAATATGGTAGATGTGTTACAATTAATGAACAAATATTTATACATTGTTTTGGATTGAAATCCATACTCTATTCAAATTTCCTCCGTTTTCACCTAATGTTCTTTTTCTGTTCCAAGATCCCATACAAGACACCACATTACCTTTATTTGTCATGTCTTATTAGGCGCCTCTTAGATATGATGCTTTCTCAGGCTTCACTTTCTTTTATGTAACCTTAACAGCTCTTAGGACTGTCAAGTATTTTGTAAGATATACTTCAGCTAAGATTTTTCTGATATTTTTCTCAAGATTAGACTTAGGTAATGTGTTTTGGGGAGGAAGACCATAAAGGTAAAGTGCAAACTCATTATATCATATCAAGGGTACATAGTATAAATATGACTTATCACTGTAATGTTAATCTTGCTCATCTGGTTGACATAGTATTTGTCAGATTTCTCAACTATCAAGTTACTCTCTCCCCCTTTCCATATTGTACTCTGTAAGGAAGTCATTTGTGCAGCCCACACTAAAGAATTGAGGAGTTATACTCCCCCTCCTTGAAGGTAGAATATCTACATAAGTTATTTTGAATTCTTCTGCATGGGATATTTGTCTCTCTTCCTTCTTTTATTTATTTATTTATTTATTTATTTATTTATTTATTTATTTATTTATTTATTATTTATTTATATTTATTTATATTTATTTATATCGGTTTGTAAGTGTGGATAATCATTTTACATTTTGTGTTATAACTGAGTACTACTTTGTTTTGTTACTCTAATTGTTCCAGCTTTGCAAAACCCCCTTTTTATGTTAATAAGTATAGTCTTCATATCTTTCTTCTTGGGTGCTTGTTCCACCTGTTTTTATCTTACCCTTGATTCAAATACAGACTGTAGCCATATGTTTTCTTTTGTACTTTTAATTGAGTATTGAGCAAAATGAAGGACAATATCTTAGACGTTTTCTCTGTATCAGTATCCTAGAATTCTCAATACCTTTTAAAGATTGGACTTATAGGCATGTAACTTGTTGCCAGCATGATCTTACAATTTGTTGTGATTGGATAATTCTAGGAATAACTGAGAACACAATAGCTTTAGAGTAGCTATAGTGGAAATCTAAGAATGAGTGTACTGGCACCATGTAAAAATACTGGTGAGAACTTGAGTTCAATTATGAGGTGTTGCTTCCTTTCCATAGCCCTACTTATCACACTGTATTTTGCTCCTTTTTTAGATGTGTTTTAAAAATGGACCATCATTGCCCTTGGTAAGTCTGTTTTATTTTACTTTCCTCCAAAAAGAGTCAAAGTTGCTCAACATGCCTACTTTACAAAGCATAGTTGTAACATGCCTGTTTCTGCTATTCACTGAACTTTTTATTTGTGTGAAGGACAGAGGTCTTAACATTTTAAAGCAAGAATCAATATACCACCAAAGATATGGTAGTGAATTCTTGGGGTCACAAAGCTAAGGGTCTCTTGTCTATTAACTTTAGCAATTAGCCATAGTAATGAAATAGAGCACAAATAGTTCTCTTTGACATTACACACTCAGTTTTTTGCTTTTTGTTCTCTTGATATTTGAAATACTCTAGATTGTTAACTTCAGCAATTCTCCAAATTTTCTATGTCTGATCTAGAGAACCGGTCTGAAATCATCTAACTACAAAGAAAACATGCCACACTGTACTAGGTGTCGTTGCTAAGATTTTAATAGGTTTTTAGCATCCAAGATCTAGGTTTGCTTGGGTGTGTCAGGAACCAGTTCAGAACAATTAGATTAGCCAGGTGTCTCTGTGCTTGTGAATGAAAGGAGAAACAAGTGAGACATGAACTTGTTTTTCCAGTTTGTTCCTTCTACTGGAGTTTTATTTCTGTTGAGTTCCTACACAACACAGCAGGAACAACATACTTCCATTGCTTAATTCACTTATGTATCAGTGTGTTCTCAATTAATGGGTCCTGATTTCAAATTAGTTTTTCTTTTTTTTTTTAGGGTTAACAATTGCATTGGATTTTCCAACTATAAATTCTTCCTTCAGTTCTTAGGTTATTCTGTTCTCTACTGCTTGTACATTGCTACAACAGTCTTCAGCTATTTCATCAAATACTGGAGAGTAAGTTAAAAAATCCTGAATCCCCTCCCCCCAAAAATACCTCACAAACACACACCTACTTGTCTGTGACATTGTTTACCTTATCATTTTTTTACAATTTGAAATAGCTAATATGGAAATAACCAGAAAGGAATGCACCAAAAGCAATTTCCCCATATTGAATATTCTGAGATTCAGGAGGCTGTTATATAAAGATTCCTGTTAAACAAGTTTCTGTTATATATGAAAATCTTTTTAAGGACTGCAGGAACCTAACCTCCTGACTCTTACTGATTCTTTACAATGTACTTCTCCAGTCAAGTTTTAAAAATTCACATCTTACCAATTATACACTTGACAAATGTTGAAACAAATTCTACATCCTTAGTTTCCTAAGAAAAAGGGGTAACAAAGTACATCTTCATTGTTAGAAAATACTTTTAAATTCCTTGTTCAAAGGAGAGTTGCAAAATTCCTACAGGGAAAGAAAAAGACATTGATTCATCTTCACATATGACCAAAATGAAATAAGGAGTACTATTTGAATTTTGTATAACAAACACTGGGGTTCTAATACTGGCTGTATTACCTGCTTTACTGGCTTCTTGTCAAAATAAATGAAACAGATGTTGAAAGTACTCTACCTTTCAAAATATGATTCTAATAATTATAATAAAATCTAAAGAAATCCTCCTTCCATCTTTCTTCTACTTGAAGATATCAATCATAACCCATCTATTTCCAAAAGAACTGAAGGCAGATTTTCAGTTTATATATGTATACAAGGTCTCCAGCAATATAGTGAAATATGTTGTTTTATTTTGTTTCATGCCAGTGGACTCCAGAAGACATTACCTCCATATAACTCTAGTATCATTACTAAGACATCATAACCTTCCATGAAGAGGATTGTCTAGCCTGAACTGAATAATAAAAGACAGATGTAGGCAGAGCTACTAGTGATTATTTTAGGAATTTCACCAGAGCCTGTACAATAGGAATATCTCACCTCAAGTAGAGAGGTAAAGCAGCAGGGAAAGAACATGAATCCTGTGACCAGAATATGGATTATAATAAACTGGGGGGGGGGGAGTAGAAAGGCAAGGCAGTGACAACCTAAGTAGCTGAGGATATTTAAGTTGTTAAATAGTGATTCATCTATACTAGGGTAGAAAATATAGTGTAGAAAATTTTAGTGATATGTGCTTTCCATTCTCCCTTACACTGGCTAATCCACTCAGATATTTAATAAATTTAAGAATCAGGAATTATATAATAGATATTAAAATCTTCAACTCAGAGACACAAAAGTATAAACAGAAATGAAGTTTTCTCATCAATATTTTATTTTTCCCAAATATGAAATGCTTCACCGTCTTGGTGTTTCTTCATTGGCCCTTTTCCACAGCACAGTATCTCTTATCTATTGCTCCAGTTTCTGTGATGTGTTTGGCATTTTATTCACACACTGAGCTGCTACCCTGAAAGTAAAGAAAATCTGGATCCAATTCATTAGGCAAAGTGTCAACCTTGATCTTCACTATAGACTTTACTTGGCCCTTAACAGAACAGGCTACTGTTTAAGAACTATTCTTTACTCTTACAGCTGAGTAAACAATGTTATATTTTACACATTTTGCCTTTGGCACTCCTAGTCAGCCAATAATCAAATATGAAAATGTCAACCAGGTTGACATATGCTTGTTTTTAAACTCTAGAAAGATAATATTTGAACATGAATCAATCACCAGAACTATGTCAGTATTCACAAACAATATCAGGGGTGAACATAGACTATTCCTTTCCTATACCTTCATTTCTTCTCCACAATATACTAGCGCATGACTGACAAATGAGAGAGAGGCAATGAAACCTGTTTTGGCTTGTCCTCATAATGAAAAGGGCATTAACAGTTCAGAGAAATGTTTCTTTGCAATTTCTCCTCACAGAAAGCACTTTAATGTGGTTTAGAGATGGCTTTCTCAGTGTAAATTGAGACTCCCTTAAAATGAAATGTAAACACTTCCATTTATTTTTTCTTTATTTTATTTTTTCCATCACCATTTATCCTCCCCCATACACTCTTCCGCCTCTACCCTCCCGCCCCTGCAATCACCATACCACCCTGAATGTTCATTTGACATTTATTTTAAAAGCTATGTATCAAGGAAACTAGCTGTGCTCCTAAGAACAGCAACATCCATTTGTATGATACTTTACTATTTTCAAAGCATTTTTATATCTATTACTTCATTTTATCTTCACCACAGCCTTGTGAAGTAGACAAAGCAGGAATTGTTAGTCTCATACAAAGATGATAAAACTGAGGCTTCTAGTAGTTAGGTGACATGCTCAGGATCACCCAGCTTGTAAGTTTCAGTCAGGATTTGAATCTGACTCAAAGCCCATTGATCTTAAACATAGTACCATGTCTTACTGTCTATTATAGTCCTGCTATGGAGAAGCTATATCTCCTTTAGAATAAAGAATTCAAAAGACCATCAGATTATGTTTCACCCATCAATATTAACTTAAAGTGTAGCTACTTTGATAGAAAATTGACCTTTACCTTATGAAAAATAAATAATATATATCTCCCATTCTGGGCCATGAACCCCCTCACATAGATTAAGAATTATTTTAGAAACAAGATAATAGGTATTATTCCACCAGTATTCCCCTGAACTGTTTCTGGTGGTTATTGCTTTGAGTAATTTAGCTTGGTTATCTTCTGAGAAGTTAATTTTGAACACAGGACCATCATCTTCCTCTAACAAAAATATAATTAAATATTAAGTACTTTATCAAGAGACAACACAGTAAATATAATTTGGCTGACAGAAAAGAGTCCTGTAAGAGTAATTAAGGAAGGGAAAGACTTCCAACTCAGCTACCCAAGGTGTGAACTGACTTTATATCAGTCCCTTTTGCACAGTCATTTTTTATTTCCCATTTAAACATAAAAGGTAAGAATTAATATAAATATGAGTTTTAAAAGCTTCAAAAAACATATTCAAAAGGTAGAGATGTGAAATAAAAACCCAACCAGGCAGGAAGCATGGATCAGACTGGCAAATCTCAGAGGGAAGGTGGGAGTGAGTGGGTGGGTGGGGAGAGATTAACCAAAGAATTTATATGCATATATGCATAACCTAAAGACACAGACAACGGTGTGGTGAGGGACTGGGGAAGGGAATGGAAGGGGTGGAAGGGGTCAATGGGGAGAAAAAGGGACATCTGTAATATTTTGAACAATAAAAAATAAAAATAAAAAAAATAAATTGAAGTTATGGATATAACATTAAACACACACACACACACACACACAAATAAACCAGGCAAAAACTCTTACAAACTGATATAGAGAGTCTTTTCTATAAATTCAAAACAAAACAGACAAAAACCAATCAAATTTAGTTTGGGTACTTAGGTCAAGAGGGATCATTTCAAAAGAGAGCAAATTTCATGCAAATTTCACCAAGACCACCCCTCATATAAAAGCATCTCACTGGCTTACTTCTCCTTATCTTCATTCTTCAAACAAATACTGGAAGATTTACAACATTTCCTTACATCAAAATGAATAAAAAGCCTGGTCAGCATGTGTCAGTGGTTGAGCATGGACCTATGAACCAGGAGGTCATAGTTCGATTCCCAGTCAAGGCATATGCCTGGGTTGCAGGCTTGATACCCAGTGCAGGAGGCAGTCGATCAATGACTCTCTCTCATCATTGATGTTTCTCTCTCCCCTTCCCTTCTTCTCTCTGAAATCAATAAAAACATATTTTTTAATTATAAAAAAGAATAAAAGTCTCTACTAAGAGAAGAAAAAAATCTGTACCCTCTGAATTTGCCAAGTGTTTTCCAGCCTTAACGTTTTCCCTCTAAGCTAGAGTAGAATCAGATACTAATGTAAGGTCCACTTCAAGAATCACCTTTAACTTTCACTCAAGATCATTTAGAAACACTTCAAAACAATCCACCATGCCAAAACAATGATCAGCACAGGAAAGGAGGGAATAAAGAAGTCATTACCACAACTGCTCACTCCAAAACTGAAATTTTTTCTAAGCTTCTCTATAGAAGACAAAATGTTACATGCTGTGCACGCTATAGAACTTTAGAAAATTCATTTTAGTCTAGGGCTGCATTTTTTTAAATGGTGCCACATGGAGAATGAAATGTCCCAGCTAACTATAAAAATCTTTAACTAACTATCTGCTTTTAGATTAGCCTGTCAAATACTGCCTGATTTTATTGTCTAAATAGTAATTTTACAGGATGTAATATATTAGCACATTGTACTTCAGTTATAAAAAAAAAAAACACATAAACGCAGAAAATTTGTAGTAGCTTTAAAATCAGTTCATGGCTTATGGGCAGAACATTTTAAAATTCTACCTATGAGTTTTAACTTCCTACATTTATCATCATGACATTTTCAGCACACATATATGTCCAAGGAAATGACATATAAAGTATACCAGAATAACCCACCTTGAGACAAGAGGATGAACCATATGATCTCAAAATTACCTCTAGTCAATGATTCATAATTTAGAAACTAATTTTAAAACTAAGACTTTGCGTACCAATTAAAGACTGAGTATACCCTTTTCACATTACCTTTTTCTAATTGTTACACTATATACTCTATTTACAGCGACCTGCACTTAAGCAAGAATCCATTTTAGGCTTTGTAAGCTGAAAGCCTATTTATAAGAGGCATGGTCATCAAAAGAAAGAACTGCCTTTTTTACAAATTTTACAAAATCTATTTTTTTAATTACACTTAGACATTTTAAACATATGAAAAATTACTAACTTATATAGAAAAACTAACCAAGTCTTATCACTTTCGTCTCTTGTTTCTGTTTATTATTTCTTTTTTAGGGGGAATTGCCCAGTGTTCGCTCTAAGTTCCATGTCCTTTTTCTCCTCTTTGTGGCCTGCATGTTTTTTGTCAGCCTTGTGATTCTCTTTGGTTACCATTGTTGGCTTGTCAGCAGAAACAAAACCACCTTAGGTAAGATTGGATATTAAGACTACAAAAAACAAAATTAATGTATATCACAGTGACCTGTGGATTGTTCCCAAGGAAAAGAAAAACTTCCAGTGAAACATTTTAGCTGCAGTGACGTTCCTTTGCCTCCAAACTGAGACAAATGTAAACAAGTTTTACCAAAGTGGAGAGCCATGGTTGATGAAGTTTACATAGGGAAAAGAACATTAACGAATGAAACCTCATGAAAAACCAAAAATGACCATTTTTCTTTAAAATTCATATTGGATAGTAACTCTCCAGATTTACAGCTTGAAATTTTTCTAAATAGTGTTCACATCGGGAAGTGAAAGAATCAGTACAGAAGGGAATACCAGAAGTTGGAGGTAAAGGTGAATAAAGATAGAAGAATCTAATTTATTGAGCACATCCAAAAATAGAGTCCTGAGAAAGAATTGAAGCCAAAAAAATCATTGAGTACCTACAATCATCAAGGAGCTGTGTAGGGACTATGGAAATGAGATAAACACATTGAACAAGTGAGTTTCTATAAAATGAATACAATAAATGAACTTTTTGTTTTCTGTCCATTACTCTATACTCTGGGCTGTTATTTGGAGAATTATATTTCTGATAAATTTTTTCATCTATGGTGAAAGAAATATTTACATTGTATGCAAACTGATTCATGACAAGTGAAGAGAAAATGTCAAAATATTGAATGTTTAGCTAAAATACATTTGAGGAAATTTATTACAAAAGCCACTATACCTTTTAAACTCATTCACTAATAACACTAAAAAGCATTTGCACTCATTTTCCAAACCAAATATTTATGTAGCACTTAGTTGCGAGGCTGGTAGATTAGCAAATTTGGCTTAGAGATGCTGCAAAGAAGAAAACAACTAAAAAATTCATGATAAAAGAGTCTGGAAACAAAGCACAAATAGGAAATGGCCAGATGCAGCCAGAGTCTATCAGTGACAGTATTTCCTTAATGGAGTAAATGTGTTTAAATATAATGTGCACTAATATGGTTCATTTCCTCTTAGTCTTTAAGGTGATTATAGTTCACCCATTCACATTTTTTTCTGGAGTAAAATTCAAGTTCTTACATTGTGGGCTTCAATGTGAACATCTTCATTTCTAAAATGTTTCAAAACCAAATCAATGTTATTACCATCTCTTTATGTGTTATTGCTTTGGTCCCAACTCTAAAGATGAGACCATTTGGCTGTTGTTGCCAATTAGATTCAAATAAAGTGCTATTAAATTTATCATTTTACCCCTTACATGAAACACAACAAAATATATACTATGCCCATGGCTGCTTAATTCTTTCTACCATCATGTGTTTTTTCTGGTTTTTTAAAAAAGAGAGTACCAATTCTTTGTATTTAATAACAAACTTACTTTGTGTTAAGTGATTAAAATAGTTTTTACTAAGTAATTAAGAATGAAGGGCCTATGCTACCACAGCAGAAAGGTATTATAGAATCAAGTTGCATTCATGGAGAACTGTAAAATCATGACGGTCCTGAAATTTTTTTCTTTTATTGCTTTCTGCCTCTTTTATTCAACTCCCCTACCATGTCTCAGAGGCCTTCTGTACTCCAGTGTTTACAAGTGGTCCAAAGAAAAATGGGTTCAACCTTGGCTTCATCAAAAATATCCAGCAGGTGTTTGGAGACAACAAGAAGTTCTGGTTAATACCTATTTGGTCCAGGTACGTAATTATTACCACTGAAAGTTGATGCTGGACCATACCTTGAAGTAGCAGATTCAATTTTTAATTGTAAGGTGCAGCAGGTATTACTTCAGTGTAAGAATCTGTTCCCTAAGTTTTTCATTTCTAAATTAACAAAGACAAATCAGTAGGTAAGGGTGTGATGAAATAGGCATTCTCATGTGTTGTTTTTTTTTTTTTGTGGCGTGTGTGGCAGTGTAAACTAGTACCACTCTTTTATAAATGAATTTAAAATCACAAGAATCTCTACAAAACCATTGTCCCAATAATTCCATTTCTTAGAATCTATTATAAAAACAGAGACAAACTAGACACAAAAATGTTTATCACAGCATTGTTTCCAGCCAACAATTAGGATACAATATAAAGTATTACCAAACTTTAAGTGAAAAAATGTAGAATTCAAAATGGTATGTATACTGTAATATCATTTCGGTGAGATGCGGTTCACTTGTGTTAATTTGAAAGGAGCCTGGATAGTGAAGAACACAGTTTTATTTTTTGATTTATTATAGAGTACTATAATATTTATTTAAAGCTGATATTAAAAAATAATTCTGTAAAATAAAAAATTCGTACAAATAAGACTTCCATTCAAGATAGAACAGAAGTAAATGCTATACTCTTCTCCTCCCTTGACCACATCAAAATTACAACCAAATTATACAAAAATCAACCTGGAAAGTCATCTGAAGACTAGCTGAATGGAACTCCTATAAATAAGGATATAAAGCAGAAGCCACATCAGAAGTGGTAGGAAGTATGGAGATGGGAAACCAGCTGGTCCCAGACCCATGTGTCATAATAAAGAATTAAGAGGGATATCTCAGCTGTGGAGGTTCACCCTGAGGAGCAGTAGGTTTAAGCCCCACACATGCACCCTTTCTCAGATCACTAGTACTGGGAAGTAAGTCCTCACCACATCTGGCTGTGAAAATCAGTGTGGATTCTGTCTGAGTTGTTGTAGACCCAAGCATCTTCTTAAAGGGCCTGAGCACAGACTCACTCAATCACAAAAACTTACCTTAAGCTTGAGTGAAGAGACAGCATCTCAAAAGGAACTAAGGGTATATGGAGAGAAACTGAATTGTGTGGCTTCAGGGCAAAGGCTAGAGGGGCAGCCACTGTTGTTTCTTTTTTGAGCCCTACTACCACACAGCCTTCAGGCACAGGATGATTCCACTGTTCCTGTGCTGAGCCCTCTCCCCACACAGCCTGAAGTTGCAGTCAGACGCCAAATCAGAATCTGCATTAACCTGGTGAATACCCTTGGCCTGATCCTGGTGTCTCCCTGAGACCCCACCCCATCCAACTCCAGCACCACCCTGGTCTCTTTCAGCACTTGCTTCTTACAGGCAGAAGATCATGGCCCACGCTTCAGACTTTCCTAAAAGTTTTCAAAGGTCCACAGCCCCAAGCAGGCAACAGCTGACCTCTGTGTGACCTGTGTCTCTTGATGAGTGGTCCAAGGCCTAGAAGTTGTGGCAGCTGGCCTAGGTTAGCAGCATGACATCTCTCATGTGATTCTGGGCGCAACACAGACGACTACCAACCATGCATCACTTTGTAGCTCCTAACAGATGGACCCAGGTAGAGGGAGCCCAGGTAGAGACTGAACTGGACCTGCACCAGAGTCCCTTGCAAGAAGCAGAGAACCAACACATCCAGTGACCAGGTTCAGACCACAAAAGAACACCACCAAATTAGCTTCACAAATAACACACCCAAAGGATGGTCTTAGAAGTCACTAGGGCTTCAATGGAGGAAATTCTGCTCTGTGGGGGTCAGACCCCAAAAAAGCTCATACACTGTGATCCTGGCCAGCCCTCACAACCAGTCAGCCTGAGGGTCAACCACACCCACTGATGTGCCAGCAATAATCAAGGCTCAACTACAACAGGAGAGCACACACAACCCACACAAAAGACACTCCAGGAGTAACTGGCTCAAGAGACCAGAGAAACTGCACCACTGGACCCCACAGGACATATACTACAAAAGATCACTCTGCCAAGGCTGGGATATGCAGCAGATCTACCTAATACATAGAAACAAACAGAGAGGGAGCCAAAATGAGGAGACACAGGAACTAGTCCCAAATGCAAGAGCAGGAGAAATCTCCAGAACAAAGTGATATGGAGGCAAGCAATCTACCAGACACAGAGTTCAAAACACTGGTTATAATGATGCTTAAGGAACTAAGGCTAAGAATAATGATCTCAGTGAAAACATCAACAGAGGGGAAATATTTTGAAAAAACATAAAAACCATTACAAAAACAGTCAGAAATGAAGAATGCAATATCTGGAATAAAGATAAAAACAGAAGAAAGAATAGCAGATTAGGTGAAGCCAAGAATTAAATAAGTGATTTAGAGGACAAGGCAGTGGGAAACACCCAAATGACACAGCAAAAAGAAAAAAAAAATTAACAGGGATACTTTAAGGGACCTCCAAAGCAATATCAAGAATACCAACATTTGCATCATAGGGATGCCTGAAAAAAATAGAGAGCAAGGTATTGAAAATCTATTTCAAGAAATAATGATGGGAGAACATATTTGCCAATGACACATCAGATAAGGGGTTAACTTCAAAAATAGACAAAGAATTCATACAACTGAACAAGAGAAAGACAAACCATTTTAAAAATGGGCAAAGACCATGAATAGACACTTCAAAGAGAATATAAAGAGGGCCAACAGACATATGAAAATATGCTCAACATCACTAATCATCAGAGAGATGAAAATTAAAACCACAATGGCTACCATCAACAAATCATCAAATGACAAGTGCTGGCAAGGGTGTAGAGAAAGGGGAACTGTAGTGTCCTGCTGGTGGCAATGCAGACTGATACAGCCACTATGGAAAACAATATGGAGGTTCCTTAAAAATGAAAAAAATGGAACTGCCTTTTGATCTAGTTATCCCACTTCTAGGACTATATCCTAAGAATCCCAAAACACCAATCAGAAAAAATATATTCATCCCTATGTTCATAGCAGCACTATTTACAATAGCTAAGATCTGGAAACAGCCCAAGTGCCCATCAGTAGATGAGTGGATAAAAAAGCTGTGGGACATTTACACCTGAGAATACTATGCAGCTATAAATAAGAAGGAACCCTTACCTTTTGGGACAGCATGGATGGACCTGGAGAATATTATGCTAAGTGAAATAAGCCAGTCCGAGAAAGACTAATATCAAATGATCTCCCTTATATGTGGAATCTAAGGAACAAAATAAATTGACGAACAAGATAGGACCACAGACATGGAAGCATGAAACAGACTGACAGATCTCAGAGGGAAGGCAGGAAGAAGGGCAGGAAGAGATTAACCAAAGAACTTATAAGCATATATGCACAGCCCATGGACCCAGACAGCAGACAAAGGAAGAACTGGGCAGAGGTGGGAGGTGGGGGGAGAGGGGTAAAGGGGAGAAAATGATGGACATCTGAAATACTTTCAACAATAAAATAAATTTTTTTAAAAAGAAATAATGAGTAAAATCTTCCTTAACATGGCAAAAGAAAAAGACATACAAGCCCAAGAAGTACAGAGATTCCCAAATAAGATAAACCAAAAGAGCCCACATCAAGTAACATCATAAATAAAATGACAAAGGTTAAAGACAAAGAGAGAATCTTGAAAGTAGCAAGAGAAAGACAGTTACCTACAAGGGAGTTCCTAAAGACTCAGCTGATTTGTCAACAGAAACTCTGTAGGCCAGAAGGGATTGGCATCAAGTATTCAAGTGGTGGAAATTAGTGCTCTAAAACCAAGACTCCTTTACTCAGCAAGGTTATCATTTAGCATCAAAAGCAGATAAAGATCTTTCAAGACAAGTAAAAGATAAAAAAGCTCATCACTGCCAAACCAGTTTGCATCATTTGATGCTCTTGTGGTGAAAAGTTATATGGAAATATCTCTGTTAGATACCATGGAAAAGAAAAAAGAGGAAAGAAATTTAAAATAAATATCAAATATATTCACACTCAAATGTAAGTGGTACCAAGAAACAAAATATTAATAAAAAACTTTACTTTGAAGTAGTGCTTCAAATCTATAAATTCATGTTCACAGTGCACTCACATACTGCCTTAAATTGTCACAAGCCTTTTGTGATTGTTCATGACACACATACCTGGATCTGGACTTCAATGTCTACCCAACCCTCAATATAATGTAAATTTTATAAGTGTGAAATTAAGTTAAATGAGTTATGTCTTATAAGAGTTATAAGTATTTTTTTCTAATAAATATTTGTTTTTTTTCAAACCACAAAAAAATAAAGGGACTTCTTAAGAGATGAAGTGGGAAAATATTATGAATATGAATAACAAAATGGCAATAACTACATAGCTATTAATAATCACTTTAAATGTAAATGCATTAAATGCTCCAGTTAAAAGACATGAGGTAGCTAAATGAATAAAAAGACAAGACCTATACACATGCTTTATACAACACACCCACCTCACATTGAAAGATGCACAGACTGAAAATAAAGGGATGGGAAAAGATATTTCATTCAAATGGAAATGAAAAAAAACCTCCTGTAGCAATATTTATATCAGACAATATAGACTTTAAAACAAAGGCTATAACAAGAGACAAAGAATTAAATTTAATAATGATAAAGGGATCAATCCAATAAGAGGACATAACCTTTGTAAATTGGGTATTTACATACCCAATACCTAAATATAAATAGTTATTGACATAAAGGGAGAGATTGGCAGTCATACAGTAATTGTAAGGGATGTTTAAACCTCATTAACATCAATGGTAGGTCATCCAACAGAAAATCAACAAGAAATAGAGGCTTTAAATGACACATTTGACCAGATAGATTTAATGGATATTTTTAGAGCATTTTACCCTAATGCAGCAGAATATACATTATTTTCAAGTGTCTATGAAACATTTTCCAGGATAGACAACATGTTAGGCCACAAAACAGATCTCAATAAATTTAAAACATTAAAGTTGTAACAAGCATCTTCTTTGATCACAGTGGTATAAAACTAGAAATCAGTTACATAAAGAACACTGAAAGCAGCCCGGCCGGGGGTGGCTCAGTGGTTGAGCGTCGGCCTAGGATCCTAGGCGATCAGAGTTCGATTCCCGGTCAGGGCACATGCCTGGTTGCGGGCTTGATCAATGACTCTCTCATCATTGATGTTTCTATCTCTCTCTGTTCCCCTCCTTTCCTCTCTCTGAAATCAATAAAGATATATATATTTTTTAAATCATTTAAAAAAAAAAAAAAGAACACTGAAAGCAATTACATGGAGGCTAAATAACATGTTACTAAACAGTGAATATGTTAACAAAAGATTCCTTGGGAAAAATGAAAATTAGAACACAACAACCAAAAATCTATGGGACACAGTGAAAGCTGTCCAAAAAGGGAAATTCATAGCATTACAGGCCTACCTCAAGAAGCAAGAAAAATCTCAATTAACATTATAATCTTACACTTAAGACAACTAGAAATAAAACAAATCCCAAAGTGAGTAGCAGGAAGCAAATAATAGTGAAAGTAAATTAAATAGAGTAAAAAACAATCATACAAAAGATCAATGAAATCAATAACTGGTTCTTTAAAGACAGAAACAAGATTGATAAACCTTCAGCCAGACTCATCAAGAGAAAAAGAGAGAGGACCCAAATAGATACAATCAGAAATACAATAGAAGTGATAACTGACACCACAGTAATACAAATGATTATAATAAATAGTAGAAATATATTTCAACAAATTGGTCAATCTTGAAGATAGATCAATTCCTAGAAACATACAGTCTTCCAAAACTGAGTCAAAAAGCAACAGAAAAACTGAACAGACCAATAACTACTAAGGAAACTGAATCGGTAATTTAAAAAAAATAAAACTCCAATAAACAAAAGACCAGATGGCAGATGGCTTCACAGGTGAATTTTAACAAACATTCAAAGAACTTACACCTATCCTTTTCAAACTAATCAAAAATATTCAAGAGGAGGGAAGACTCCCATGCTCATTTTATGAATCCTGCATTACCCTGATTCCAAAACCAGAAAAAGACATTTAAAAAAGGAAAGTTATAGGCCAACATTCCTGATGAAAGTAAATACAAAAATCCTCAAGAAAATATTAGCAAATCGAATTCAGCAATACATTAAAATGATCATGATCAAGTGGGATTTATTCCTGGGAGAAAAGGTAGTCTCAACATGCACAAATCAAATCATTTGATACACAACATAAACAAAATGAAGGATTAAAATCATATGATCATATCAATAGATGCAGAAAAAACATTTGAGAAAATTCAGCCTTTATTTATGATAAAAACTCAGCAAAATGGGAATAGAGGGAACACACCTCAACACAATAAAGACCATATATGACAAATGCACAACAAATGTTATACTTAATAGTAAATGCTAGAAGCATTTTCCTTAAGATCAGGAACAGGACAAGATGTCCACTTTCACCACTCATATTCAACATATTATTGGAAGTCTTAGCTCAAGCAATTAGACAAGAAAATAAGGTAACAAAAATCCAAGCGAGAAAGGAAGAAGTAAGACTGTCATTATTTGCAGATGGCATGATACTATATATGGAGAATCCTAAAGACCCTACTAAAACCTATTAGAATTGATAAATGAATTAAGTAGAGTAGCAGGATACAAAATTAATATCCATAAATCAGTTGCATTTTGTGTACTAATAACAAACTATCAGAAAGGGAAATTAAGAAAACAAATAAAATGCCTAAGAATAAATTAAACCAAGGAGGTAAAAGAACTGTATTTGGAAAAGTGCAACACATTGAGGAAAGAAATTGAAGAAGACACAAATAAGTGGAAGCATATAGCATGCTCATGGATCGGAAGAATTAACATCATTAAAATGTCTATACTATCCAAACCAATCTATATATTCAAACAATGCCTATCAAAATACCAATGGTATTTTTTATAGAAATAAAAAAAAATCATCCTAAAATTTATATGCAACTACAAAAGACCCTGAATAGCCACAGCAATCCTGATAAAGAGGTTCAAAGTTGGGGTTATCATGCTACCTGATACCAAACTATACTGCAAGGCTATAATAATCAAAACAGCATGGTACTGGCATAAAAACAGACACATAGTCCAATGGAACGGAATAAAGAGCCCAAAAAGAAACCCACACCTATGAATCTATGGATTAGAAGGCAAGAATATACAATGGGGTAAACACAGTCTATTCAATAAATAGTGTTTGGAAAATTGGACAGATATGTGCAAGAAAATGTAACTAGACTATCAAATTACACCATACACAATAATAAATACAAAATGAATAAAAGACTTAAATATAAGTCATGACACTATAAAAGTCCTAGAAGAAAAAATCAACAGTAAAATCTCTGATATTTATTGTAGCAATATTTTTTCTAATATATATTCGCAAGCAAGGGAAACAAAGGAAAAAAAATAAACAAATGGAACTGCTTCGAACTAAAAAGGTTTTGCACAGCAAAGGAAACCATCAACAAAACAAAAAAGCAACCTACTGAATGGGAGAAGATATTGACTAATGATACTTCTGGTAAGGGGTTAATATCCAAAATTTACAAATAACTCATACAACTCAACACCAAAAAAAATCCAATTAAAAAGTGGGCAGAGGGCCTAAAATCTGTTAACTTGCAGTAAAACACATTTGTGAACAGGATAAAAAGCATAGGTAATATAAAATGAATAAAGCAAAAGTCACTCCTACAAATTTGGAGTGCATTCAGATATATAAATTCAAATGTTCAAATTTTAACCTACTTTAGCCTGGGCCAGCTCAGTTTCCTCCAATGCATCTCATCTGTTTGTGGCCAGAAAGTAACCCTGGAGGTGGTCCCAGGTTAATATAGCTATCCGTAAAGTGAATTCCACATGCAGGTAATTACACCCAGAAACTGTTCTCTTAGGAATGCTTCACTCTGGCTCTCTACTCCAATTCCTAATAACCTTTCTGCCATACAAGCCAAATAGTGGAGCATTCAGACATTATTATCTGTCACCAATTCACAGCAACTTATCTCCACTGTATTCAGTGATTCTGAATCTGCTAATTCTCTTTGAAATTTTAGAAGCAAACAATAAGATAGTGGAATTTAAATTGGGATCATCAACATTAAATGATATTTATTAAGTGTTTTATGCACACATAAGATGTTTTTGTTTTTAAGCAACTCTTTAACTTGTTTCTCACAACGCTCAGTCAACAATGATGCAGAAATACAAACAAGATATAGAAATTGAAAGCAATATAGCAACTAAATGATGCTATTGGGAGATCCTGTTCCACTATGGCTCTAGCCAATAATCTAAAGAGTTTAAATCTTGCTAGGGACTCTCTTCTCATTTGTAATAGGGTTATTACCTTATAAAAACATCTATGTTAGCTGCAAGAGCTCACTGCTTTCTTTTCCCCACCAGCCCTGGTGATGGACACTCCTTCCCTATGAGTTCTATGAATGAGTCACAGAACCCACTGCTAGCAAATGAAGAGCCCTGGGATGACAATGATGATGACAACCGAGGTAGGTAGGTTCAAAAGGAAGGAATTCTCTTCTCCACCCAACAGACCAAGCACTAATAAAGACCATGTTAACATGAACAATGTTGTGTAGTGAGAAAATTGTGTCCAGAAAGATTATATAATATTTCAATCTCATAAGCGCCCTTTGGATTGAGAAAAAAATATGGCAAGATATGTTTAGCAAATCTGAGTGGTTTAGGTAGGATTAAATGGCAGCTTGGGAAGTTCATTACAGGCTTTGTGGTACCATGATTAATAACCAATCAGATAAATCAAAAAATATAATAAGCAATGCTGTAAATTTTTGTAAACAGTTTTGCCAGTTGGTCAATCATTGTCCTTTGCTTGAGTTAATTCAATCAGTGGATAGCGTATTACCTTTCTCTACCCTGATTCATTCACAGTGATTAAATTTCTCTAAAATTTCATTCTCATTTTCTCTTAGAATAGCTTAAATACATGAAAAAATAAAAGATAGCATTACAGGCAAGGCAGAGGAGCAAAGTAAAAATGAGAGAAGAACTCTGCCCTTCCACATTTCTCCCACCAGCTTATTGGATCAACTTAAGATATTTTTGTGGAGAACTGAAAGTTAAGTTCTCATGCCATGTACCCCAGTTGCCACCTATTCTTTGTCTTCGCATAATGCTATACTTACTACTGTGCCTCCAACATTTGTTTATGTTGCTAATAACAGATTTCAGAGAGTAATTTTTGGTGGCTGATCCCAATTATGCAGTAGCTGACAGAAAATTTGGGTAATAATTTGAGGCTCATTAAAGTGGGGAACAGAGCTGGGAAACAAGCCTTTCTAAATGTTCACCCAGTTTGATTATATAGGCCCAAATTCTGTGCCTGAAAGTACAGTTTTAGAGTGAGTTATGTTAATAAGATTAAGGAAGACAAAAACAGTCCCAAAGCCATATTTACAAGAGGAAAGAGTTCTTGCCCAGCCCAAAGAACTTGTAACAAAAGAAACTCCTTTACTTTCTCCTGCTGACTCTTCATTGAAAAACTGACTATATTTTGACTTACCTTCCTTTGGCTATCAGTCTTTTTTTAACAGACATTTAGTTGTGGCAGTTACTAGTAAAGGTAATAACTTTTATTTTGGTATTAAAAGGCCAAACTAATAGAAATTAGAGTTTTATATGGTCTTAACCTAATTTAAAATATCTCCACAATGGAAAAAACTATTCATATCCGAGCCTGGTGTTGGCAAGAATACTTTACGTATAGATGTAGCACTACATTATAAAGAGGTTATTTTCTTGAGCCAGTTTTCAATTCCAGACTTGATTAAAAAATATTCAATACATAAAAAGGTATATAATTTATAATTTACAAAGTACTTTCATATACTTTTTTCATATCTTGGTCTCTCACAACTGTCAGGTTTAGTAAGCATCATTATTAATAACATTCCCATTTTATAATTGAGGAAACCGAGATTTGGAAATATTAAATAACTTATCCAACATCACATAGCAAGAAAGAGGCAGAACTTGGATTTATAGTAAGGTATCCTGGTTCCAAATCCTGTATTTTTTCCAATATAATGCTATGTCTGTCCTTTGGACAAATACACCTGAGATACAGTGTTGCAATCTGATGCCATCTTGTTGTCTGATGCATTCAACAGCTTCTTACATAAATTGTAAAATCATAGACTATAAACTGCCTTTAGCTTTAGCAAGACCATGGTGCCATCCTAGATACATGAGAGTTTTTAAAAATCCATTGAGACAGATTCCACAACCCTCCTTTATCACCCATTCCAGTAACTAACAGATTTAACAATTAGAAAACTATACTTTTCTCTAACACAAGTTCTTATGCTTCACAATTTGTACAGTTGATTCTTTTGTTGTTATTGTTTTGTTTTGTTTTTGTTTAATTGAATTTATTGGGGTGACATTGGTTAATAAAATTATATAGGTTTCAGGTGTACAATTATATAATACATCATCTGTATATTACATTGTGAGTTCACCATCCCATGTCCAGTCTCCATCCATCACCATTTATGTCCCCTTTTGCTCTCTGGTAATCACCATGCTGTTGTCTGAGGGTTTTTGTTTGTTTATTTTTTGCTTAATGTCTTAACCTTTTTCACCCAGCCCCACAGTCCCCCTCCCCTCTAACATTTGTCAGCCTGTACCACCCACCTATGTCTCTGGTTTTATTTTGTTCATTAAATTCCACATATAAGTGAAATCATATGGTACTTGTCCTTCTCTGACTGGCTTTTTTCACTTAGCATAATAATCTCCAGGTCCATCTATGTTGTCACAAAGGGTAAGCATTTCTTTTTTCTGTTACAGCTGCATAGTATTCCACGGTGTAAATGTACCATAGCTTTTTTATCCACTCACCTATTGATGGGCACTTGGGTTGCTTCCAAATCTTGGCTATTATAAACAATGCTGCAATGAACATAGGGGTACATATATACTTAAGTATCCCCCATTTTCTGTGCATAACTGATCATATACAAGTAGCTACTTCACTTTCAGCATCTTAGATTCCTGAGAAAAATGCTATAAGTTACAACTGGATTTGTTGAACTTAATTTCTTTTAGGAATGATATCAGGGTTTGATTCTTAGCCCAAAGTATAATAGGTTACTACATTGTAGGTTACTACAGTGATGTACCTGTAAATTGTGTAATGAAATATATTCTAAAATGTATCTAAATTGATACAATATGGTAAAGGAGTAACTTTTTAAAAAAAATATAATGCCACTGTCAGGAAATATATAAAGTCTTTGTGTTCTCTGAAATCCCTGCCTTATTTTAGCACAGCAATACACCAGCTAAAGAAACACATTTATGAAGGCAAGAGATTGTTTTTATTAAATTTATTGGAGTAAAATTGGTTAATTAGATTATGTAGGATTCAAGTGCACATTTCTTTTTCAGTTTTTAGTTTTTATTTAAATTTTTATTGTTGACACTGTTGCAGATGTCCCCCATTTCGCCCCCTTCCCCACTCCCACCCACCCCATACCACCCTTTTCACTTGGCCCTCACCACACTGTTGTTTCTGTCCATGGTTATGTATATATCTTCATTAGCTAATCCCTTCACCTTCCTTTCTCCAATCCCCTGCAAACCCATACCCTCTGACATTGGTCAGTCTGTTACATGTAACCATGCCTCTGGTCCTATTTTGTTCCTCTATTTAGTTTGTTCGTTAGATTCCACATATAAGGGAAATCATATGGTATTTGTCTTTCTACCCCTGGCTTATTTCGCTTAGCGTAATAATCCCCAGGTCCATTGGTGTTGTAGCAAAGGGTAATAGTTCTTTCTTTTAGACAGTGGTGTAGTATTCCATTGTGTAAATGTACACAACATTTTTATCCACTCATCTACTGATGGGAACTTGGGCTGTTTCCATATCTTGGTTTTTATAAATAATGCTGCTATGATCATAAGGGTGCATGTACTCTTTCGAACTGGAGTTTCAGAATTCTTAGGATATATTCCCAGCAGTGGTATTGCTGGGTCAAAAGGTAGTTCTATTTTTAATTTTTTGAGGAAACTCCAAGCTGTTTTCCATAGGGGCTGTACCAATCTGCATTCCCATCAACAGTCCAATAGCATTCCTTTTCTCCACCTCCTCCCTAGCACTTGTTGTTTGTTGGTTTATTGATAGTAGCCATTCTGACAGGTGAGAAGTGATCCCTCATTTTAGTTTTAATTTCCATCTCTCTGATGATTAGTGACATTGAGCATTTTTTTATCTGTATGTCTTTTTTGGAGAAGTGTCTATTTAGGTCCCTTGCCCATTTATTATGGGAATGTTTGTCTTCTTGGAGTTGAATTGTATAAGTTATTTTATATTTTGGATATTAACCCCTAATCAGATGAATTATTGGTGAATATGATCTACCATATGGTGGATTCCCTTTACATTTTGTTGATGGTGTGTTTTGATGTACAGAAGCTTTTTAGTTTGCTGTAGTCCCATTTGTTTATTTTTTCTTGTTCTTGTGTCAGTACCAGGCTAGTTTGATTTCAATGGCTTTGTATTATAACTTGATATCTGGTACTGTGATCCCTCCAACTTTGTTCTTCTTTGTCAAGATTGCCATGGCTATTCAGGGTCTTTTTTAATTCCATGTAAATTTTTGGAGTGTTTGTTCTAGATCTATAAAATATGCCATTGGTATTTTAATAGAGATCACATTGAATTTATAGATTACCTTAGGGAGTATGAACATTTTAATGATGTTAATTCTACCAATCCATGTACACAGTATATTCTTCCAGTTGTTTATATTTTCTTCTATCTGTTTTCTCAATGTCCTGTAATTTTCCTAGTACTGGTCCTTTACCTCCTTGCTTAAGTTCTGAAGTATCTTAATTTTTTGTTGCAGTGGTAAATGGGATTGGTTTTTTAGTTTCTCTTTCCAATAGTTCGTTATTGGTGTATAAAAATGCCATTTATTTCTGGGTGTTAATTTTGTATCCTGCTACATTGCTGAATTCACTTATCAAATCTAGAAATTTTTTTGGTGGATTGTTTAGGGTTTTCTATGTGCAATATCCTGTCATCTGTAAAAATTGATATTTTTATTTCCTCCTTTCCAATTTAGATACCTTTTATGTTTTCATCTTGTCTGATTGCTGTGGCTAGGACTTCCAGTACTATGTTGAATACAAGTGATGAAATCAGACATGCTTGTCTTGTTCCTGTTGTTAAGGGAAATGATTTTAGTTTTTACCCATTTAGTATGATGTTTGCTGTAGGTCTGTCATATATGGCCTTAATTATGTTGAGGTATGCTCCTTCTATTCCCACTTTGTGGAGAGTTTTTATCAGACATAGGTGGTGGTTATTGTTGGATGCTTTTTCTGAATCTATTGATATGACCATGTGATTTTTGTCCTTCATTTTATTTATTTGATGTATCACATTTATTGATATACAAATATATCAGCCTTTCATCCCCAGAATAAATCCCACTTGGTTATGGTGTATGATCTTTTTAATGTATTGCTGTATCTGATTTGCTGATATTTTGTTGAGGATTTTAACATCTATGTTCATAAGGAATACTGGCTTGTAATTCTCTTTCTTTGTAGTGTCTTTATCTTGTATTGGAATTAGGGTAATTCTGGACTGGTAAAAAGAGCTTAGAAACTTCCCTGCAGGGATATCTCTTTGGATCTTGCTTATATGTTGTCTGAGAATGACTGTTTTTTTGGCCATTTCCAGCCCTCCCAGGAGGCACTTTGGTGCTAGCCAATTTCAGAAGCTCTCCACTTTTCACTCTCAGCAACCTGTTCAAAGCTTCAAGTGATCCACAGTTTGTGGCTGCCTCCACTGGGCTTGGCTGTGCATGGGAGGGGTCTAGCTGTGCTCCTAGGCAGTCTTTTTAGCAACATGGGGCCCTGTGATTGGTCAACTAATGTTCCAAGGCACTTGAGTGTCTGCCTCTACCTACCTCTCCTTGCTGGCTGGCTGTCAAAGATAATGGCTGAAAAGGCTGTTTTTAAGGGCTTTTGACAGAATCAGGAGACGTCTGGATCTCCCATGAGGGTGAGCTGCCATTCAGACTTCAAAGAAGATGGTAAGTGTGTTCCCCCCCATCCCAGAGCCACCTAAGTCTGTTCCAGAATATTTCCCTGACCTCTGCATGGCAGAGCCCCTCATAGGCAAGCCAGTACTATCTGCTGGAAGCCAGGCACTTCTATCAGCTCTCCCATGAGTGGGAAATGCAAGTCAGGTTCCCATGAGTGGGAAAGTAAGGCAAATGACCTTACCCCAAAGCCTGTCACTGACACCCGCTGAGTTTGCCCAGACCCATAGACCCTGCCTCCACTGCTGCCACCTTAGCAAGCGTCCTGATACAGGGTAGGGCCAGCAGATACCAGAGTATGGGGAAACCTGTATCCCAGAGGGTGTGATAATTGCCTTTCCCCAAGCTGCTGCTGCTGTGAGGGGCTTGCACCTCTGGAAAAATGACTGCTTTGGTTTCAGAGAATAGATGACGAAGCACAGGATACTGCCAGGCTGTCTACCATGTTTCTCTCCAATGTCCCCCAACCCAGACTCTCCTAACCAACTCCTCCCTCCTCTAAAGTTCAGGCTGAGTGTCAGTGAATGAAAATCTTGTGCTCTGGCCCTTTTAAAAAGAAGTGGCTTTTTGTCCAGCAAGCTCCATCTGTCCCTGGCAGACAGAAGCCCTGTCACATTTTACCACTGGATGCTACATGGGCGGCTGCTCTGGGCTATGATGCTGCAGGTTGGGGAGTCCAGCATGGGGTCCAGGCCTCACTCTTCTCAGGAAAAATACCCTCTCCTGCAGCTGAGATATCCTTCTGCAACCTCGGCTTGTCACCTGTGAGAACAGGACCAGACCCCTTCCACAAACCTGTCCTTCCTAAGAGTCTCAAGGTGATTTTTGCCCTTCAATGTTTAGAAGTATCCTCTTTAACATGGACAATGGTGTGGAGAGGGACTGGGGAGGGGGTTGGGACGGGGTGGAATGAGTCATTGGGGAGAAAAAGGGATACCTGTAATATTTGAAACAAAAATAAAAAAATCTTTGCCCCCCCCCAAAAACTAAATAAATAATTAAAAAATAAAACTCAATAAAATAATAAAATAATAAAATAAAATAAAATATAAAATAAAATAAAATAAAATAAAAGTATCCTCTTTACATAGTCTTCAATTGTTAATTCCAGGTGAATGTTCCTCAATTTAGTTTTATTTCCAGTTTGGTTCTCAGAGGTGTGAGAAAGATCCACCTATATCACTGCCATCTTGAAACTCCTCAAGTGCACATTTCTATGATACATGATCTGTATACTGCATTGTGTGCTCACCACTCAAAGTCAAATAATCTTCCATTACCATATATTTTGCCCCACTTACCCGTTACTACCTTTCCAATCCCTATCTTCTGGTAACCACCATACTGTTGTCTGTGTCAATGAGTTATTTGTGGGTTTGTTTTTCTTATTTATTCATCTGTTACTTTCCATTGTATATCCCACATATGAGTGAAATCTTATGGTTCTTGAATTTTTCTCTCTTATTACACTTTGTATGATAATATCAAGATCTGTCCATGTTGGATCAAATGGCAGTATTTCATCTTTTCTTATGGCTGGGTAGTATTCCATTGTATATATGTACCAAGTTTCTTTATCCAATATCTAGCAAAGGGCACATATGTTGTTTCCATATCTTGGCCACTGTCAAAAATGCTGCAATGAACATAAGGGTGCATATATCTTTGCAAATAAATGTTTTTTCAGATATTTTAGTAGGTACCCAGAAGTGGAATTGCTAAGTTATATGGTAACTGTATTCTTAATTTTTTGAGGAACCTCCATACGGTTTTCCATAGTGGCTGTACTAGTCTACATTCCCACCAACAGTGAATGAGGGTTCTTATTTTTCTACAACCTCTGCAACACTTGTTATTTTTTCCTTGCTGATAATAGCCATTCTAACAGGTGTGAGGTGGAATTTCATTGTAGTTTTGATTTGCATTTCCCTAATTGCTAGTGAGGTTAAACATATTTTCATATACCTATTGACTGTTTATCTTCTTGGGAGAAGTGTTTATTTAGGCCCTCTGCCCATTTATTTTTTAAATTTATTTTTATTGTTAAAGGCATTACAGATGTCCTTCATTTTTCCTCCATTTGCTCTCTTCCACCTGGTTGCCACCGTACCCTAGGCCTTCACCACACTATTGTCTGTGTCCATGGGCTATGCATATATGCATGGAAGTCCTTTGTTTAATCTTTTTTTGCACCCCCTTTTCTTCTGAGGTCTGAAAGTCTGTAGCATGATTCCATGTCTCTGGACCTATTTGTTCATCAGGTTAATTTGTTCCTTGAAAATAAGAACAAGACAGGGCTGTCTGCTTTCACCACTCTTATTCAACTCAGTACTGGAAGTCCTTGCCATAGCCATCAGACAGGAAGAAAACATAAAAGGTATCCAAATTGGAAATGAGGAAGTAAAACTGTCATTATTTGCAGATGACATGATATTGTACATAGAAAACCGTAAAGACTCCATCAAAGTACTATTAGATTTGATCAAGGAATTTGGCAGGGTAGTTGGATACAAAATTATCATCCAGAATTCAATTTGCATTTTTATACACCAACAATGAACTCTCAGAAAGAGAAACAAAAAAACAACAACAATACCATTTGCCACTGCAACTAAAAAAATAAGATACCTAAGAATAAACTTAACCAAGGATGTAAAAGACCTGTACTCGGAAAACTACGGGACACTGAAAAAAGAAATGGAGGAAGATATAAACAAGTGGAAGAATATACCATGTCCATGGATTGGAAGGGTTAATATTATTAAAATGTCCATACTACCCAAAGCAATTTAAAGATTCAATGCAATTCCTATTAAAATACCAACAGCATATTTCACAGAGCTAGAACAAATATTCCAAAAAATTTACGTAGAAACAGAAAGGCGTTGAATAACTGCAGCCATCTTGAGAAAGAAGAACAGAGGGGAGGGATCACTTCACCAGACATCAAAATGTACTTCAATGCCATTGTAATCAAAATAGCTTAGAATTGGTACAACAATAGACATATAGATCAATGGAACAGAACAGAGACCCTAGAAATAGGGTCAGTTAATATTCGAAAAAGGAAGCAAGAGCATACAATGGAGTAACGACAATCTCTTCAATAAATGGTGCTGGGAAAATTGGACAGCTACATGCAAAAAAAAAAAATGAAATTAGACCACCAGCTTACACCATACACAAAAATAAACTCAAAATGGATAAAAGACTTAAATGTAAGTCACGAAACCATAAAAATCCTGGAAGAAAACATAGGCAATAAAGTCACAGACGTCCCACGTAGTGGAATTTTCACTCATACACCTAGGGCAAGAGAAACAAAAGGAAAAATAAACATATGGGAACACATCAAACTTAAAAGCTTCTGCACAGCAAAAGAAATCAGCCTCAAAATACAAAGGAAACCCACAGTATGGGAGAACATATTTGCCAAGGATGTATCTGATAAGGGGTTAATTTCCAAAATATACAAATAACTCATACAACTCAACAAAAGGAAGACAGAGAATCCAATTAAAAAATGGGCAAAAGACTTGAATAAACACTTCTCCAAAGAGGACATACAGATGGCCAAGAGACATATGAGAAAATGCTCAAGATAGCTAATCACCAGAGAGATGCAAATTGAAACCACAATGAGGTATCACTTCACACTTGTCAGAATGGCTACCATCAACAAATCAAGAAATGACATGTGCGGGTGAGGATGTGGAGAAAGGGGAACCCTGGTACACTGCTGGTGGGAATGCAGACTGGTGTATCTACTGTGGAAAACAGTATGGAGGTTCCTCAAAAATTTAAAAATGGAACTGCCCTTTGATCCAGTGATCCCACTTCTACCTATATATCATAAGAATCCTGAAACACTAATCAGAAAGAATATATGCACCCTTATGTTCATACCAGTGCAATTTACAATAGCTAAGATCTGGAAACAGCCCAAGTGCCCATCAGTAGGTGAGTGGGTAAAAAGCTGTAGGCCATTTACACCATGGAATACTATGCAGCTGTAAAGAAGAAAGATCTCATACCATTTGGTACAGTATGGATGGATCTGGAGAATATTATGCTGAGTGAAATAAGCCGGGCAGAGAAAGACAAACATCACATGATCTCACTTATATGTGGAATCTAAAGAACTTAATAAACTAATGAATAGAAGAGATTCAATGACATGGAAGCATGGATCAGACTGAAGAATCTCAGAGGGAAGGAGGGGGGTGGGTGGCAGGGGGAAGAGATCAACCAAAGAATTTATATGCATATATGCATAACTCAAGGACACAGACAATGGTGTGGTGAGGGACTGAGGAAGGGGATGGCAGGGATGGAAGGGGTCAATGGGGAGAAAAAGAGACATCTCTAATATTTTGAATAAATGTATATAAATAAATAAACAAACAGACCCAAAAAACAAGTAGAAAACAAAAAAAACACCCAAAAGATCCCAACAACAACAGCAGTAACAACCACAAAAGAAAAGAGAATTAGGAAAGGGAAAAGAGGACAATAATAATAATAATAATAATAAAAATGAAAGAAAGAAAAATATAATATTAATATATATATATTTTTTTAATATATCTTTATTGATTTCAGAGAGAGGAAAGGAGAGGGAGAGGGAGAGACAGAAACATCAGTTATGAGAGAGTCATTGATCGGCTGCAGCCCACAACCCGGGCATATGCCCTAACCAGGAATTGAACCCTGATCGCCTGGATCCTAGGTTGACGTTTAACTGCTGAGCCATGCCCGGCTGGGCTATAATATTAATATTAAAATAAAAAATACTAGAAGAGAAAGGGGGCAGAAAAAAGATTGAGATGAAAGAAGGGAGAAAAAACAATAAGCGTAAAAAGTAGGGAAAGGAAAGGAAAACGGTATAAAAGACAAGAAGAAATAGAAAGAAGAAAATTATGAAAATGTAAAAAAAAAAAGAAAGATAAAGTGAAAGTACAGAAAAAAAGAAAAATAATAAAGAAAAGGCAAATAAGAGAGAAAAGAGAAAAATTAATAACAATAATAATACCAAAGCAATAAAAAAGATAAACTAAAGAAAATATTGAAAGACAGCCCCCCTCAAAAAACAAAAACAAAAAACCAACAAAGGGAAGTTCATCTCAGCAGATTTTAGTGTCTGCTAGAACTTCCTTTTGGATCTTGCCCTTATGTTGTCTGAGTCTGTTTTGTATGTTATTTTCGGGCCTCCCAGGAGGTACTTTTGTGTCACCGAATGTCTGAAGCATACAAGTTTGGCTCTTTAAGTCATATTTTAAGATTTAAGTGGCCCGCAGCTTATAGCTGTTTTCACTGGGCTAGTCTCCCCAAGGGAGGGGCTAAGCTGAGCTTCTCCGTCTGCTTTTTAGCAGCACAGGGCCCTAAGGCAGGTGGAGGGTATGTGCCCAGTCTGTTTCTTTTTCTTCAGCCAGCTGGAGTCCCTCTTAGGCAGGCTGGTTGGGTCTGCTGGAAGCCAGAATTTTCTCCCAGCAATCCTCTGAGAGGGAAGTGCCAGCCAGGTTCCAGGGAATGGGGGGATGTCTCCACCCCACAGCCAACTACTGACTCACTGAGACTGCTGCTCACTCAGGCTCATGCCTCCTCTGCTGGGTTTGTGGTTAGGGGCCTTGTGAGCTGGATTCCAGAGGGTGGCGCAAGCTATATCCTGAGGAATGGGTTATTTGCATTTCCATAGGCTTCAGGTGTTGGGAGGGGCTTGTGTCTCTCTGGAGAAAAGGCCAAGGCCATATCTGGAGTATGACTCAGCACAGGTCCTCCTCACCGCTCTGCCCAACTCCTTCCACCCCTGTCTCTCCTCAGGCCACTCCAGTCTGCATCTCGAGCCTTCCGCTGAAACATAGTGTGAGTGTCTGGGGGAAAAAAATCCTGTGTGCTACCCCTTTATAAAAAGTGGCTTTGCCGCCAGTCATCTCTTCTCTCTGGCTGCTGGAAGCCCTTCCTCTGGTTTCTGCATGGATGGCTGTTGCCTGGCAGCTCAGCTCTCTGGTTGCTAGAAGCCCCTGATGGTTGCTGCGTGGGCAACTGTTGTCCACTCTGGCTGCCCCAGCTGCACGCCCTGCCTGGGATCCTGTCCTCTCTCTTCTCTGGGGGACCCTTCTCCCATTGCTCTTGAGAGTTCCACTAGCACCTCTTGTGACACTGCTCTTCCTAACAGTTTCCAGGTGGTTTCTTTCATTCCTTGTTTAAAAGTCTCCTCTTCAGCCAGTCTTCTGCTGTTTTTTCAGGGTGAATATTCCCTAACTTAGTTCAAATTTCAGTTAGAATCTGGAAGGGGGTAGGAGAAAGATCCACATACTCCACTGACATACTTTGCCCTCTTCTGTCCATTTTTTTAATTTTTTTTTATTTAATCCTCACCCAAGGATATTTTTTCCATTGCTTTTCAGAGGGAGTGGAAGGGAGAAAGAGAGAGACAGAAGAGAGAAAGACAGAGAAACATCAATGTGAGAGAGACACATGGACTGGTTGCTTCCAGCAAGAGCCCCAACCAGGGCCAAGGACTGAGCCTGAAACCGAGGTACATGTGTTATAGTTTAACAGCGAGAACAACCGAGATCGCCACACTCAGAATCAAATGTAGGAGCAAAGTTTATTGCGCTAGCTGACGACAGGGGCACCGCATCCAAATCTGCCCTACCCCGTCCCCTACACTAGCAGTATTTAAAGCAAAAAAACATGTCCTCCTTGGCTGGAGGGGGATGAGCTGTTTTAATGGCCTTGTGAAAGTGGTTGGGTACAGAAGCCAAAACAAGCATTAGTTAATTTATCTTAGGTACCATCTTAAGTTTCCATTCCCGGAACCGGGGGCAATTTAAAAAACATTCCCTTGTGTAAAGGTCAGAGCTTAATCACAGAGTTTCAGTTGATTTCTTTTCCCAAGCTTGTGAGTCCAGGTGGGGCCTTGGGCCATAAGGCCAGATTACTGAGCCCAGATCACATGCCCTTGGCTGGAGTTAAACCCAGGACCCTTCAGTCCACGGGCCAACGCTCTAACCACTGAACCAAACTGGCTAGGGCTGCCCATTTTTTAAATAAGATTCTTTGTTTGGTGTTGAGTTCTATGAGTTCTTTATATATTTTTTATATTAACCCCTTGTTGGAACTTCTGATTGCAAATATCTTCTCCCATTTGGTGAGTTGCCTTTTTGTTTTGTTGGCAGTTTCATTTGCTGTGCAGGTTTTTAGTTTGATATAGTCCCATTCATTTATTTTTGCCTTTACTTCCCTTGATTTTGGAGTCAAATTCATAAAATCTTCTCTATGACTAACGTCCATAAGTATAGCACCTGTCTTCCATCTAATTTATTGTTTCAGATCTTATATTTATGTCCTTGATCCATTTTGAATCAATTTTTGTGCATGGGGAAAAACTGAAGTGTAGTTTCATTCTTTTGCATGTGGCTTTCCAGTTTTCCCAGAACCACTTATTGAAGAGTCTTTCTTTTCTTCATTATGTGTTTTTGGCTTCTTTGTCAAAAATTATTTGCCAATACACCTGTGGATTTATTTCTCTTCCATTGGTTTGAGTGTCTGTTTTTCTACCAATACCATGCTGTTTTGATTATCTTTGCTCTATAGTATAATTTGAAGTCTGGCTTAGTTCTTTTATCTCAGAATTGCTTTCACTATTTGAGGTCTTTTGTGGTTCCACACAAATGTGATAAGTTTTTTCTATTTCTTTAAAAAATGTCATTGGGATTTTTATGAGAATTGCATGATATCTTTATATTGCTTAGGCTAATATGGACATTTTAACTATGTTGCTTCTTCTAATCCATGAACACAGAATATTTTTCCATTTTGTTACGTTTTTCTCAATCCCTTTTAATAATGTTTTGTAGTTTTCGGTATTCAGGTCCTTCACATACTTCATTAAATTTATTGCTAGCTATTTTATTTTTTGTTTTTGGAATTGCAAAAGGAATTTTTTTTTCATTTCTTTTTCTGAAAATTCATTGTTAGTATATAGGAATGCAGTGAATTTTTGTACATTGATATTGTATCCTGCCACTTTATCGTATTTGTTTGTTTCTAATAATTTTTTGGTGGAGTCTTTAGGGTTTTTTATATAAAGAATCAAGTCATCTGCCAAAAGTAACACTTTTATTTCTTCACCCCCAATTTGGATGCCATTTATTTCTTTCTCTTGCCTGATAGCTCTGGCTGAGACTTCCAGTACTGTGTTGAATAACAGTAGTGAGAGTGGACATCCTTGTCTTGTTCCTGATCTTAGAGGAAAAGCTTTCAGTTTTTCACCACTGAGTATGATATTAGCTGAGGGTTTGTCATAAATGGCCATTATTATGTTGAGTCACATTCCCTCTTTACTCATTTTATTGAGTGTTTTAATCATAAATGGATGTTGTATTTTATCCAGTGATTTTCTGGATCTATTGATAAGATCGTATTATTTTTAACCTTTTTTTGTTAATGTGGTGCATTACATTGATCAATTTGCGTATGTTGAACCATCCTTGTACCCCTGGAATGACCCCCACTTGATTGTTATGCATTATTTTTTAATGTATTGTTTTATTAGATTTGCTAATATTTTGTTTGGGTTTTTAGATTCTGTATTCCTAGAGATATTGGTCTATAGTTTGTGTGTGCTATCCTTGCAAGGTTTTGGTATCAGGGTTATGTTGGCCTGATAAAATGTGTTAGGAAGTATTGTCTCTTCTTCAATTTTCTGAAAGAGTTGGAGAAGAATAGATATCAAATCTTCTTTGAATGTTTGGTAGAATTCACTAGTGAAACAATCTGGTCCTGGACTTTGAGTTGTTTTTGGTGGTTGTTTCAGTGTCTTCACAGTTGATGTCTATTTAGATTTTTTAGTTCTTCATGATACAGTCTAAGAAGGTTATATACTTTTAGGAACTTATCCATTTTTTCTTGGTTATTGAATTTGGTGGCATATAGTCTTCCACAGTATCCTAGTATGATCCTTTGTATATCTGTGATGTCTGTGGTGACTTCTCTTTGATTTTTGGTTTTGTTTATTTGAGTTTTTTCTTCCTTTTCTCATAGTAAGCCTAGCCAAAGCTTTGTGAATTTTATTAATCTTTTCAAACATAGCTTTGTTGCATTAATTTTTTGTATAGCCTTTTTGCTCTATTTTTTTTTCCTGCTGACTTTGGTTTGCTTTTGTTCTTCTTATTTATAGTCATTGAAAATAAAATGTCAGATTGTGTTCTTGTTTCTAGAGATAGGCTTGCAATGATATAAACTTCTCAAAGGTTTAGATATGTCATATTGTCATACTCATTTGTCTCTCTATATATTTTGATCTCTCCTTTTTTTTTCTTCTTTGACCCAGTCATTTTTTAGTACCCTGTTGTTTAATCTCCATGTATTTATGGTTTTTTAACTTCCTTTCTGCAGTTGATTTATAATTTCAAAGCCTTGTGATTGGAGAAGTTGCTTGGTATGATTTCAATCTTCTTAAATTTATTAAGGCTAGTTTTGTGTCCCAACATATGGCCAATCTTTGAAAAAGTTCTATGTGCACTGGAGAAGATTATATAATCTAATATTCTGGAATGAAAGGTTCTGTAAATGTCAATTATGTCCATTTGTTTTAATGTGTCATTTAAGGCTGATATTTCTTTATTAATTTTCTGTTTGGATGATCTATCTAGAGCAGTCAATAGAGTGGTAAGTTCCCCAACTATAATTGTGTTTTTGTCAGTTCCTCTCTATTTTTGTGAGTAGTTGCTTTATATATTTTGGTACTTCCTAATTGGGTGCATATATATTGAGAAGTGTTATGTCTTCTTGATGTAGTGTCCCCTTTATCTTTATAAAATGTCCATTTTTGTCTCTTGTTACCTTTGTTATCTTAAAATCTATTTTGTCAGATGTAAGTATGGCTACACCTGCTTTTCTGTGGATTTTATTTGCTTGGAGAATCATTTTCTACCCTTTTACTTTGAGTCTATCTTTGTCTTTGTAGCTTAGATGTGTTTCCTGAAGGCAGTATATGGTTGGGTTTTATTTTTTGATCCAATCTGCTACCCTGTGCCTTTTTATTGAATTCAGACTATTTACATTTAGGGTAATTATTGAAGCTGAGGGAGTTTACCACCAAAAAGGAATGAAGAATATATGAGGAATTCCTATAGCCATTTTCTTTTTTGTTTTCTGGTAGGTCTGTGTTTCCTTTGGTTCCTTTCATTTGTGTTTCTGTCTGTTGTTTTTGTTTGCTGTAATTCCATACTCTTTTTCCTCTGTTTTTTCTTTTTTTAAGCTGTGTCTCATTTTTTTCCCCATGTGGTTACCATTAGATTTATGAAAAAGAAAGTTTCATAACAGTTATGAACTGTTATATACAGTAGTCTTTTTTCTTTTAATATATCTAATCTTAACCCCCCTTTGCAAATTAAGACCTTTAGCCCCTCCCCCTTTATGTTTTCTTGCCTCAAATTATCCCCATTTATACTGTGAGTTTGTTAGTCATCTTACTTGTAGTTTTGTGACCTTTTGTTCTTTGTTTTAGGTAGAATAAGCCCCTTGATTATTTCCTGCAGTGGAGGTCTTTTGGTGGTAAACTCCCTCAGCTTCTGTATGTCGACAAAGTCTTTATTTCTCCTTCATATCTAAAGAATAACTTTCCTGGATATATTATTCGTGGCTGGTATTGTCTCTCTTTCAGTAGTTTGAATATTTGGTTCCACTCTCTTATTGCTTGTTGAGATTTTGTTGGAAAGTTAGATGATAACCTAATGGGCTTTCCTTTATAGATTACTTTCTTCTTTTCCCTGGCTGCCTTGAAAATTCTTTCTTTGTCTTTAATTTTTGACAGTTTCAATACAGTATGCCTTGGAAAAAGTCTCTTTGGATTGAGGCAACTAGGTGTTCTGTTTGCTACTTGGATTTGAGGATCTAGTTCTTTCCATAGGCTTGGGAAGTTTTCATCAATTATTTGTTTGAATAGTCTCTTTGTTTCCTTCTCTTTCTCCTCTTTTTAGTATGCTTATTAGTCTTATAATGCTCTTTTTTATGGAGTCAAATGGTACTCATAGAGTTCTTTCTTTTTTGCATGCTCAAGTCTTCTCTTTTTTCCTCTGCATCATTTGTAGATTTCTCTCTTTGATATCACTAATTATTTTCTCTTTCTGGTCAGCTCTATTTCCTAAGCTCACTAGTTTATTTTTTATCTCATTGAGTTCTTCATCCTCAGAATTTCTGTTTAGTCCTGTTTTAAAATTTCAGTCTCTTTGGTAAAGTGCTCTTTTTGTTTGTTGACTTAGTTTCTGAGGTGTTTTTTTTTTAACTGTCCATCTGTGTTTTCTTGCATCTAGTTGAGTTTTTTCACAACTGCAATCTTGAATTCTCTTCTATTTAAATCACACATTGTTATGCCTTTAAGTTTATTTTCTGGATATTTTTCATTTTCTTTCTGAGCTGCCTTGTTACCTTGGTTATTCATAGTATTTGATGGATTCCTTCTCTGTCTAAGCATCTATGAATGAGTTTCAGTTCTCTAGTAGATTGATAACAAGAAGGCCTTCTATTGTTTTCCAATAGGTGATGCTGAATCACAAGGGGTTGTTTTTTTTTTAGCTCTTTTGCACTTCTCTGGCTTTTCAGATCTCTGCAGGGTGGTGGGAAATGACTTGTGTTCCCTTGCAAGATGGGCACCTCCCTGTGCTTCAGTCACCCTGGTCCCAGGGGACCAGACATGTAGAGGATTTCAGTGGGTGATGGCATTCCAAATCAGTGAAATCCCAGTGCTATCCACCATAGCCAGACACTGCTGGCAGCACAGTGTGATGCATGGGGGTGGGGTGTGCTGGGGGAACCTGGTAACCTCCTTTGTTGCTTTGCCCCAATATACATCTACCTGACACTGGAATTAGTTGCAGAGTGTGTCCTTCACTCAGAGAAAAAATGTTTCTCTAGTACCAGTTCTTGTGTTTGCAGTTAACTGCTCTGCAACAGGGCAGGAAGGGTGAGTGGAAGCAAGCTCTGAGAGTGTGGGGTCAGGCTTTTCGGCTTTGTTTCTCTGTCTTAAATATTGAATGGCAGGCAACTATGGCCACACCTCTGTGCTTTATTTTTGTCCAGGACACTGTGCTCAGCTGCACCTCCTGCAGAAATGTTTACTGAATTTCTTTGCTCTTCTCAGCTGAAGGGAGTGTCAGCCATAATCTTATTTCTCCCTTTTCCGTGCTAGCTTTGCAGAGAGCTCTGGGCTGCAGAGCTGCGTCCATGGCTGGTATCAGCTCTTCTCCCTTCTCACCTCCCCTGTTTGCTCCCACTTACCCATCTTCAGATGTTTCAATGCATGAATCTCTCAGATGTGTTTGTGCATTGAGCCAGGAATTCTTTTTTGAATTATAGCTGTTCAAATTGTTTTAATTTCAAGGAGGGAGACCTAAGGAATTTGTCATGCCACCATTCCTCTTAAGAATTTTAAATAAGCTTCTGTGATGAGATTTTTACAATCTTTATTTAATGTATTAATGCATGAAAATTTGCAAATCAAAGGTCACTGATGTATTCTGAGGAGATTTTAACAAGGTGCCTTGTAAACTCTTTTGAGAGACTTAGGGGTACATTTAAGTTTTTTGTTTTGTTTTGTTTTGTTTTGTTTTGTCTTGTTGTGGTTGTTTTTTTTTTAAATACCCACTGGAGAGTCTGTTTATTGATTTTATAGACAAGAGAGGAGAGAATAGAGGGAGAAACATCAGTTAGTTGCTTCCCATATGGGCCACAACCAGGGATAATACACAAAATCTAAATATGTGCCTGGATTTGGAATAGAACCCATAACCTTTTGGTGTATGGGATGACACTCCAACCAACTGAACCACCTGGCCCGTGCCATTTAAGTTTTTGATGAAATGGTTAACACATATGTGTTCTATTACTCATCACAAAATTTTCTATGTCATTCATTAAAAAAATAAGTCTTCTTCTCTGTTCAAAATTAGAGTCCATTTCCTCCAAATTTGATGGGTAGCATTTATGGCCCTGCCTCCCATAAATGTCATAGATAATAATGTGGATATGATTATCAGGGTGATTCTTAAATACAAACTGCCGTAAGTGAAAGTCTGTCTTTATGTGAAACCCATAAATAAACTCCCAGCCTTCTGGAGGGTAATTCTAGTCTCTTAATTGTTTCTTACAGAGGTGATTTCTCAATATTCTTTTTATCTTCATGGCTCTGGTGCCTTCATGCTCTATGTCCTTTTATTCTTTTATCAGGTAACAAAGCCTATGCCATTTCCAACCATTATCCCTTTCATGTTAGCTGCTGAACTATTTGATCATAAACATTCATTTAAGATACAATATCCTTGGTATATAAAGCAGCTAGCTACAATCAGTATTCACTAGGCAGTGAATTTAACAGAGACATTGACAGACTCCAACAGTAGAACAATGGCTTATTTTATTTGCAAGGGAGTAACTCTTTTATCAATACCACTGATTGAATAATAATATTAGCTAGCTCCAGAGAAGTTTTAAACCAGAAATGTTTTAAGATAAATAGAAATACAGCCCTCTTGTTAGGAAAATTTACTCTCTAATATCTTACCAAAGAAGTGTGAGAGGTTTGTTTGACTCAAATAAGCAACTTCAAGTGACCTGCAGTTGTCATGTTGGTGTTCAGCCACAGAGAAACCCAAGTTGAACTATGTAATAATGTATATTATAATTAACAAGACAACATATTCCAACACACTCTCCCATAAGGTGTGAATTTGCCCAACCTGTAAGGAAAGCAAGTCATCTGAGCTCTGGATGGTAGTCATAAAACTTCTTATGAGTCTAGACTTAACCCTGATAAGAGAGGGTTAGAAATTCCCAGAGAAAAGTTGTCCCAGAATTTACAGAGAACTTCCCAGATCCTGTTATCTAGAATGAACCTAAACTCATATTAATCTTTTTTTAAAAAAAAAAAAATATATTCCCCAGCCTGGACCCAGATTGGAGTCTTCAGAAAATCTTTTCAACCACATCTACTTTTTGGTTATCTGACAGGAACTAAACTCAGTTTTGTCTTTGATATAAATACCAACATTAGGATCTGTCAATTGTAACTACAGTACTTCTATCCATTAGGCTTAGCTCCTTTATTTCTAAGTAATGTAGGTAGAACCAGTTTCGTTTCTCTTATCACTCTACTCTTCCATCAAGCTCTTCTCTTAAACTATCTTCCTGTTTTAAGAATCAAGCAAGCGGGGGAGGGGGGAGATGGCAGCACTGTGAGAAGAAGCAGAACATCCCCTGCTCCCAGCTACAGACTCGATTTACTCCTAAAATACTACGTAACCAGCTTGGAAAAACCAGAGAAACATAACTGAGTGGACATACTGAGTAGGAAGCACTGAAGAAACATCATAAAATCTAGTAAAAGAGGAGATAGGTAGAAAGGGGGAGTCCCCCCTGAAGCCTGTGCTAGGCTCTGGACCCCCTAAGCTTGAGGGCTTCAAAGTTCCCTCCCCTTGGGAGTGCAGACCAGCATCCAAAAGGGGGATCTCCAACCACAAGTGGAGGAGAAGGGAAGGAATGCCCTGCACCAAGGGAAGAGGGACCCAAGGGAGCGGTGTGCCTGCCATGAGGGGATGGTGCCTTCCTAGTGAAACAAAGTTTCTAATGGCAGCCACGACCAGTGTCTAATGCTCAGCATGCTGACAATAGGAAGGCTGTCCCAAAGTATGTGGCACCCAAGTAGTAAGAGACCAGAGGTCTGCACTGTTGAGCCACATACAGGAGCCCTCTGCCTTCCTTTAAGGCATTGTGTTGAGCCCCAGAAAGCATTAAATATGTGTGGTGTGAGGAAGGGGAAGAGAGCCCTCCCACCCTGAGCTCCCAGTGGGGAGAGTCTGGGATTTTTGGACCAGCCCTGAGGGGAGCCCTGGTGGCGCACATCGAGCCGCCCCAGCTTCACTGAGCTCAGTGGTGCAGGGGAGCTGCAAGGAGCTGACATTGAGTCCCTCCTGCTGGGTGCCTTGGCATACTGTAGTGGGACCTTGCAGGGCGGATTCTCTACTTGTGTGTTGCTCTGTGTGTTTTTGAGTTTTTGATCAATGAACTGGCTCCCACCTTCCTGGCTTGCATTGGGCAGAGAGACCAGCTGAAGCTGGGATTTGGGTCTCCATAGTAGAGTGTTTGAGGTGCACACCTGGTGCGACCAGCCAACCAGATCTGGGAAGGAAAGAGTGGAGCACACCTGCCTCTCCTATAGCCTGGGAGCACTGCCTCCAACAGGAAAGGGGCTATTTCAACTCACTGAAGCCCCAGACATCCCCCACAGGGCACAGTCCCAAGGGGAAAAGGAGAACAGCTCACAGGAAGGCATTACAAGAATAAGACACTAAGGGACAGTTGTTTGGGATCTGGAGGAAAATCTGAAAACCCTGCTGGGGGCTGGGCAGGCAAAAGGCTCACTGGAATGTTTTTTAATCCAACCCACAGAGCACAGGCTTCTGAACCTGCCCATACAGAAAAGGGAACACACTGAAGTCAATCTGACACTGAAGCAGGCCAGTGCATGGGGAACTAGAATTGGAGGATAAGGTAGAGACAGAGGAGCTGGCTGTGGAGCAGAGACTAACTTTCTCACAGTGAGTGCTTGACAACAAAACCTCTAAGTAAGGGGAGTGTTATCCTGACCTACACTAGCCATCCTGCACTCTAAAGACTCTACAGAAGACTCTGGAGTAAGACCAGGCAACTGCAAGTCGCAAAATAGCTGAAAAGAGGAGGTGGCCCACAAAGAGCCTCAGACCAACTAACTACCTAAGGACACCAAAGCCAAACCTAGACAGCTCCTCACATTGGCTAATACACAAGTACCTCCTAGAAGAAAATAAATCAGCATAAAAAAGAGTGAGCCACATCTCCAAACAACATAAGCTGACCGGAAAAACTCACCACATTGACTTTTTTATTTTGAGAAAGGGGGGAAAAAAATTATTTTTTCTTTTTAAATTTTATACTTCAAAAAAAAATTTTTTTTAATATTTTTTTTTGTTTAAAGAATTTTGTTTTGCTTAGCTTGTTTTGGGGTGTTTTTTTTGTTTTGTTTTTTGTTTAGTTTTGTATATTTACTTTGCTTTGTTTTATCCTTGCTTCTACTATCAAGATTTTCTTGATATTCCATGCTTAATTCTTGGGACTTTATCATTATAACCAACAAGTTTACTGCTTTTCTCTATAGTTTCCTCCATATCTCTTATTGCATTACCTCCCTGCCCTGGCTTTATCTCTTTCTCTCCTCTAGATCTATTGGCATAACATTTTCTTCTTCTTTTATTTCTTTTTTTTTCTTCTTTCTGTCTTCCTGTATTTTTGTTCAATTGTAGTTCTCTTTCTTGTATTTTTGATTGTAATTCTCTTTATTGTATTTTCATTTTCAACTATTATCCTATTCCTATTCTCTCCCATAATTTTTTGTTGGCCTTTCTTTCAGAATCTTTTCTCTGCCTCTTTTATCTCCCAGTACCTTCTCTACTTTTTACAATTTAGTTTAGTTTATTATTATTTTCTAAATTTGAATCACTATTAACATATTTTTCTCTCTCTAAGCTTTACTTTTCTTTCTATCTTTCTTTCTTTACCTTTTTTTCCTTCTCTAGAATTTATGTTCTCCCTTCACTCTCCCAGTCCTAATTTCACTTGGGTTGTTTTCATTGAGATTGTCAAGATATTTTGTAAGATACCCCTTATTTTCTGGAAGTTTAGTTGTGAATTTCCCTGCCTTGCAAACACCCATACAACAGTTTACATGATGAGGTTGGGACTGAGGTGCACAGTTAGCCAACCTGAGAGGAGAGTCCTCCCAAAGACTGGTCAACAACAATCTAGACCAAACCACAATAGGAGAACTCAAAGAACCCACAAAAGGGACACGCCTAGACTGAAGAGCTCAGAAGAATAAGGAAAACACACCTTTGTGCTCTACTGGACTCACACTACATAATCCCTCCCCATAAGACTGGGAGACGGCAAATATATCTAGTATATAGATACAAACAATAAGAGCCACCAAAATGGAGGGACAGAGAACTCCCAAATTAAAGGGAAAATTGCCAGGAAACTACTTCAATGACATGAAGTTAATCAAGTTATCAGAAACAGAGTTCAGAGTAATGATTATAAAGATGTTCAAGGAAATTAATGAGAAGAACAAGGCAGTAGATGGTAAAGTGGAGGAACTTATTGAAAACATGAAGAAAAAAATATGTAACATATACAAAAATCATACAGAAATAAAGAATGCTGTATCTGATCTCAACAATACACTGGAAGGAATTAAAAGCAGGCTCAATGAAGCAGAGGATAGAATAAGTGACTTAAAAGACAAGGTAGACAAAAATCAATCAGAGCAGCAAAAAAAAAAAAAAAAAACCCTGAGGACAGTCAAAGGGAGTTTTGGGACAACATGAAGCAACACAACATTCACATCATAGGAGTGCCAGAGGGAGAGGAAAGAGAGCAAGGAATAGAGAGCTTGGTGAAGGAAATAATTACACAAAACTTCCCTATGTTGGCGGAGGAAAAAGCCACACAAGTTCAAGAAGCACAGAGGGTTCCAAACAAGAGGGACCCAAAGAGGCCCATTCCAAGACACATCATAATTAAAATGGCAAATTTCAAGGACAAAGAGAGAATATTAAGGGCTGAGAGAGAGAGACAAGCAGTGACCTACAAGGGAACCCCCATAAGGCTGACATCAGATCTCTCAACAGAAACTCTTCAGGCCAGAAGTGAGTGGCATGAAGTTATCAAAGTAATGAAAAGCAAGAACATGCAACCAAGATTGTTTTAACCGGCAAGCCTATCATTTAAAATTTAGGATGAAATAAAGAGCTTACCAAACAAAAAACATCTAAAGTAGGTCAGTACCACCAAACCAGCAATGCAAGAAAAGCTAAAAAGACTGCTCTAAGAAAAAGAAGAAATAATGAGAAAAAGGTACATCAGCATAAAGGGGAAAAATGGCAGTAAATAAATATGTTTCAATAGTAACCTTAAATGTAAATGGAATAAATGGCCCAATCAAAAGCTGAATGGATAAGAACACAGGATCCAAATATATGCTATCTACAAGAGACCCACCTGAGAGCAAAAGATTCACATAGGCTGAAAATGAAGGGATGGAAGAAAATACTAAATGAAATGGAAAGGGATAAAAAGCTGGAGTAGAAATACTTATTTCTGACAAAATAGACATGAAAATAAAGACCATAACAAGAGACAAAGATGGTCACTACATAATACTAAAGGGATCAATCCAACAGGAGGAAATAACCCTTATAAACAATTATGCACCCAATATTGGAGCAACTAAATATATAAAAAACTTCCTGGTGGACTTTAAGGGAGAGAATGACAGCAATACAGTCATAGTGGGGGATGATAACACTCCACTGTCAGCATTGGACATATCATCAAGACACAAAATCACCAGGGAAACACAGACCTTAAGTGACACATTAGACCTAATGGGTTTAATTGACATTTACAGAACATTTCATCCGAAAGCAGAAGAATACACATTCTTCTCAAGTGCACATGGCATATTCTCAAAAATAGACCACGTGTTAGGTAACAGGGCAAGCCTCTACAAACTCAAGAAGATAGAAATCATATCATGCATCTTGTCGAGTCACAATGTCATGAAACTAGAAATCAACTACTATAAAAAAAACTCAAAAATATTCAAACACATGGAGGCTAACAAAGAGTATTAAACAATGAATGTGTTACCAATGAGATCAAGAAACAAATCAAGCACTTCTTGGGAAAAAAAAAAAAGAAACAGACAACAACCCAAATACTATGGGACCCAGGGAAAGCAATCAATCCTGAGAGTAAAGTTCATAGCATTACAAGCATACCTCAAGGAACAAGAAGAAGCTCTACTAAATCATCTAACACGACAACTAAAAGAAGTAGAACAAGAACAGCAAGAAAACCCCCAAGGAAGAAAAGGAAGGAAATAATAAAGATCAAAGCAGAAATTAATGACATAGAGATTAAAAAAAAAGACTATACAAAAAATCAATGAAACAAGAATTGGTTGTTTGAAAAGATAAATAAGATTGATGCACCTTTAGCCATACTCACTAAGAAACAAAGACAGAGAACCCAAATAAATAAAATCAGAAATGAAAGAGGTGATGTAACAACTGACCCAACAGGAAAGGATTGTAAATGAAAATTACAGGATCCCTGATGAACATTCATGCTAAAATCCTCACTAAAATACTAGCAAACTGGATCCAGCAATACTTTAAAAAGATCTTACACCACGACCAAGTGGGATTTATTTCGGAGATGCAAGCCTAGTATAACATCTGCAAATCAATAGTGATACATCACATAAACAAAATGAAGGACAAAATTCATATGATCATATCAATAGATGCAGAAAAAACATTCGACAAAATCCATACATAGGATTGTAAGAAAATACTAGGAGCAACTGTATACCAACAAACTGGACAACATGAGTGAAATGGACAAGTTCCTAGAAGCATACAATCTTCCAAAGCTGAATCAAGAAGAGGCAGAAAACCTTAATAGGCCTTTAACAACTAATGAAATTGAAGCAGTAATCAAAAAACTTCCAGCAAACAAAAGTCCTAGTCCAGATGGATTTAAAGACGAGTTTTACCAAACATTCACAGAAAAATGAATACTTATTCTGTTGAAACTATTCCAGAAAATTCAAGAGGAGGGAAGTGTCCCAAACACTTATGATGTGTCCACCATCATCCTAATCCCAAACCCAGATAAAGACACTACAAAAATGAAAATTACAGGCCAATATCACTGATGAACATTCATGCTAAAATCCTCACTAAAATACTAGCAAACTGGATCCAACAATACTTTAAAAAGATCTTACACCATGACCAAGTGGGATTTATTTCGGGGATGCAGCCTAGTATAACATCTGCAAATCAATAAATGTGATACATCACATAAACAAAATGAAGGACAAAATTCATATGATCATATCAATAGATGCAGAAAAAGCATTCGACAAAATCCAGCACCCATTTCTGATACAAAATCTCAGCAAAGTGGGAAGAGAGGGAGCACACCTCAACATAATAAAGGCCATATATGACAAATCAACAGCCAACATCATACTCAGTGGTCAAAAACTACCACCATTTCCCTTGAAAACAAGAACAAGAAAAGTATGTCCACTTTCACCACTCTTATTCAACATAGTACTGGAAGTCCTCGCCACAGCCATGAAACAGGAAGAAAACATAAAAGGTATCCAAAAGGTAAGGAGGAAGTAAAACTGTCATTATTTGCAGATGACATGATATTGTACATAGGAAACCCTAACTACTCCTTCAAAGTACTACTAGGTTTGATAAACGAATTTGGCAAGGTAGCTGGATACAAAATCAACATCCGGAAATCAATGGCATTCTTATACACCAACAATGAACTTTCAGAGAGAGAAACTAAAAAAACAATACCACTTACCGTTGCAACTAGAAAAATAAGATACCTAAGAATAAACTTAACTAAAGATGTAAAAAACCTGAACTCAGAAAACTAAAGGACACTGAAAAAAGAAATAGAGGAAGATATAAACAAGTGGAAGAATATAACATGCTCATGGACTGAAAGAATTAATATTAAAATGTCCATACTACCCAAAGCAATTTATAAATTCAATGCAATTCCTATTAAAATACCAACAGCATATTTCACAGATCTAGCACAAACATTTAGAAAATTTATATGAAACGAAAAAAGACCCCAAATAGCTGCAGCCATCTTGAGAAAAATGAACAGAGTGGGAGGTATCACTTTACTGGATATCAAACTGTACTACAAAACCATTGTAATCAAAACAGCCTGGTATTGGTATAAGAACAGACATATAGATCAATGGAACAGAACAGAGACCCCAGAAATAGACCCACGCCATTATGGTCAGTTAATATTTGAAAAAAGTAGCAAGAACGTACAATGGGGTAAAGACAGTCTCTTCAATACATGGTGCTGGGGAAATTGAACAGCTATATAAAAAAAAAAATTTTTTTTTAAATGGAATTAAACCACCAACTCTCAGCATACACAAAAATAAACTCAAGATGGATAAAAGACTTAAATGTAAGTCAGGAAACCATAAAAATCCTGGAAGAAAACATAGGCAGTAAAGTCACAGACATCCCACGTAGTGGACTTTTCACTGATACATCTCCTAGGGCAAGAGAAACAAAGGAAAAAATAAACATATGGGACTACATCAAACTAAAAAGCTTCTGCACAGCAAAAGAAAACAGCCTCAAAATAAAAAGGAACCCCACAGTCTGGGAAAACATATTTGTCAAAGATGTATCTGATAAGGGGCTAATTTCCAAAGTGTACAAAGAACTCATACTACTTAGCAAGAGGAAGAAAACCCAATTAAGAAATAAGCAAAGGATCTGAATAGACACTTCTCCAAAGAGGACATACAGATGGCCAAAAGACACATGAGAAAATGCTCAACGTTGCTAATCATCAGAGAGATGCAAATTAAAACCACAATGAGGTATCACTTCACACCTGTCAGAATGGCTACCATCAACAAATCAACAAATGACATGTGCGGGTGAGGATGTGGAGAAACGGGAACCCTAGTACACTGCTGGTGGTCATGCAGCCTGGTGCAACCACCATGGAAAACAGTGTGGACGTTCCTCAAAAACTTTAAAATCAAGCTGCCTTTTGACCCAGTGATCCCACTTCTAGGAATATATCCTATGTATCCTGAAACACTAATCAGATAGAATATATGCACCCCTATGTTCATACCAGCACAGTTTACAATAGCTAAGATCTGGAAGCAGCCCAAGTGCCCATCAGTAGATGAGTGGATAAAAAGCTAGGGTACATATACACCATGGAATACTATGCAGCTGTAAAAAAGAAGGATCTCGTACCCTTTGGGACAGTATGGATGGACCTGGGGAATACTATGCTAAGCTAAATCAGCCAGGCAGAGAAAGACAAACATCACATCATCTCACTTGCATGTGGTATCTAAAGAACTTAATAAACTGATGAACAGAATAGATTTAGTGACATGGAAGGATGGATCAGACTAACGAATCTCAGAGGGATGGGGTAAGGCGGGTGAGTGGAGGGGGATAGGTTAACCAAAGAATTCATTTTCATATATGCACAACTGAAGGACACGGACAATGGGTCACTGGGGAAAAAAACGAACATCTGTAATATTTTAAAGATAAATAAATAATAATAATAATAAAAAGAAGCAAGTGGCTCCAGGTCAGGATCAAGTTGTAACGTACAGAATAATTATGCATAATCTATTCCAGTTACTCTATATCAATGCAATGTGACAAGAACAACATTTTTAAAGAATTCAGCAGGGGGGGAAATGAGTGTTCCTTAACTAAACTAAATTGCTTTCTAGCTCCAGGTAATGAAACTGAAAATCAACTCTTTATTTTATTTTGATAACCTTAATAGAACATATCCCCAAAGAAGTACTTTTATCAAGTAAAAAGTCTCAATAATAGAAAACAAAAATTTGCTTGCACTTGCTAATACCAGTTTTGGTGTTAAAGCCCAGCTTAGAATAATGAATCTCAGAAGAATGAATCTCATTTTTGTCAAATGCTGGGCACTTATCCAGAAAAATATTGACTTCACACTCTAGCATATTATGGGTCTTAAATATACCCTAATTTCCTACTCCTTTGCTTGAGCAAATACAAAACATTTTGGTTTCAGACCATTAGTAACTGTTCAAGGTAGAAGGGGTTTCTGATTTATTTTCAATTTGGTATTTTCTACTGCCATGGTAAATAATCCTTTAGAAAAAATAACATAAGAAATAAACTAGTATTTGTTGAGATCATATTTATTAAAGGTATAACATTGAACCCGTACAGGGAGTTATGCAATATTTTTCTAAATACAAGGGTCTTACATTTATTTGTGGAGATAAGACACATACATGAAAAGTTGCCTAACAAAACACAGTACAAGATGTGTTATTCACCAAATAAATAGAACCATAGTTTGTGCTATAAGAATTCAAAGCAGAGTGTGATTCCTATGGGCTGGGCTAGTCAGAAAAGGCTTTGCAGAGGAAGTAGAACTGTGGCCTTAAGTTTTACATAGTATTTGGAGTGGTGGCAAGAAATGAAGAGGCAGAAGGTACAAGGAAGGTCAGAGATTGTGATGCATAAACCTCCAAGCTAAATAAGAGGAATATGAAAAATGTAGCCTGGAGTTTAAACGACAGGAGATGGATGGGAACTCAACATCAGAGACCTTCTCACCTTTATTTCAGTATTCTTTGCAACCCTTTTAAAATAGGCTTGCATTATAGAAGATGATTGCTTGATTAATTCAGCAAGTAGATTGGTGTCATATCAAGATCCTTATATCTTTATATCTAGATCCTTAGATATAAGACAAAGAACTTTATGAATGATAAGGAACTACTGATGGTTTTTGAGAAGGAGAATGATATGAAGAAAATGTTGTTTTAGGAAGACAATGAAATGATACTCCTATCAAAGCACACTTCCATCCTATGACAGATTGCTCTAATCCTTAGATCTTTTAGAGGATTGATGAGCTTGTCTCTTCATTAGAACTCAAACTTTCCAACTACATCCTGTATATAAGAGCACTGTTTCTGAGATAAGAAGCCTTTCACATCAAGAGCTTTGTTGTTTAAAAGCATTCTGTGCAAACATCTCTCAGTCAGACAACCATTGAACCTTGCTTGAAGAAAAAATTACCTTATCACTTAGTTTTGGGGAGCCTAACCAAACCTCTGTGATTATGCCTAAGGAAAATTAAGACACTACCACAGGACTTAGGCAAGGTTCTAAGTTAAATTCATGCTTTATACCTCAAAGAATACATTTCTTCAAGGGAACCAAATGGACCTTATTTGTTCCCATGCAAAGTGGTGATAGGTGGGTCCAACTATGGAAGAATCCTTAGTCTCAGTCAATTCCTTACCAGCTTTCTATATAGGAATTCAAGATACATAGGCCTATACTAACTCCTTACCAACCTGACCTTCTCATGAATAATATACTTATGATTACATATTTGGAATGATTAGGTGCATGGTTCTTTTCCACAAGGTTATTTTCTCTCATTCCTACATATAGGAGGCAATACCACTCTGGGGGAGCATGTCTGACTCGTTAACGAAAAATATATAGAAAAAGGAGAGGTGAGAGGGAGAGACTAACATTTGTTAAATCTATTTATGGAGATAAAACACATACATGAAAAGTTGCCTGACAAAACACAATACAGGATATGATGTTTGACCGAATGAGTAGAACCATAAAGTTTGTGCTATAGGAATTCAAAGGAGAGTGAGTCCTGTAGGCTGAGCTGGTAGGAAAGGCTTTACAGAGAAATTACAGTTTGGGTCTTAAAGATTATATAGGATTTAGATTTGTGGAAAGGAATGAAGAGGAAGAAGGTACAAGGAAAATTATGAGTAATACACAAGACCCCAAGCTGTGTGATGAAAAAAGTAACTGGCTCCAACAAAAAGTTTGGATGGTAAGGAACTGGATAGGAATTCCTTGAGGTTAGAGATATTATCACCTTCATTTCATTATTTTCTGCATCCTTAGCAAAGTAAGGTTGCATATAGATGGTTGTTTGATTCCAAGAGTACAACTAAAATTTGTTGGATGACTATTATATGCCAAGTGATTTACAGTTATTTGACAAACATGAGTTATTCTTTGTCTTTCACTGAAGAGCTGGTCCAATATAGCTACTTTCTGTTCAGACTTAAGGACAAGAATACCCTAAGTCTGAGATTCCAGACAAGATAATGCTGTACCCACCATGAAGCCTTGATTCGAAAAACATTCTCAGAGCCACTTTAACTTTTTCACTCTTGCTGGAAGAAAGCAGCCTTGTCTCTGGAATCTACCTAGTTAACTGTGGCAAGGGTAACCTAACTTGGTTGGCCTCTCTGTTTTCTGGAATTCAGACCTCACACATATGGGAGCACTCTGAATGGCACATTGATTTCATAAAGTAGAATGTACTAAGCAGAAACTGTAAGGGTCAAGAACTGTCAACTTTTTAAAATGTCAAGTATATTTTTATGCAGGGCATATAGAGAAAATGACTATCTGCACATTAAGCAAGCTGATTCAGAGTGCACTTTGCTCACCCAAAAGCCTGGAGGTTGGGAAAAAAAAACATTTGTATGAACTATAAATGAGGTTGGTTGTTAATACAAAAGCCTCTTATTTTCTAGATACATCATTCCTTTTTAGAAACACACCAACACCTAAAGTACTATAATAGCTATCGTAATTATGTCAAGTAAAATAAGAGCAAGACAGGGTAATTTTGTGAGTAATGAGACCCAAAATATTCCGTATAAAGTCATATGATGTTGAGCTGTCATCACAGCTATTTAAGTCAAATACCAGCCACTATGATAGATCAGATAATGCTGATAAATAAAAGAATCTTAGTTCATAGTACAGCAGGCTGACTACTCTTGGAATGTGAATGTCTAGGCTGGTTATGAATGCTTCAGTATAGCATACAAGTCTAAAGATTTGCAGATGTCTGCTGCCTCTAAGGACTGAAAAAGAAGGAAATATTCCAGTGAATAAATATCCACCCATATAAGAGAAAGGGACATTTGATTACCTTCACTTTTCAACCTTACAGATTATCCAGAAGGTTCATCATCTCTTGCGGAGGAAACAGAAACATAGCAGTTTGTGCATTTCCTGCATCTCTAAGACAGGTCAGTATTCTAAGGGAGGCACATAAAGGCAAAGGAGTACATTTTCACCCTGGTGAACAAGATAAATTCATCACTCTTGTATTATTCACATAAGTAGAATTTTTAGACATAACTTCCCTGTTTAATGTACTGAAAAAGATGGCCTTATTTCCTGTAAACTCACACTATTCACTTGTGCTAAAAGACCCCCAAGGTATCCAGAAACAGCCAAACATCCCATTCAGGTAATCTGCTTTCATATTATGTATTATAAATCTTGTCCTGGTGCATTCCAGGCTTCTAAAATGATATAGATTATGAATAGGTTCTTTTTGCCTGACTCCATTATGTCAGTTAACAACCTACTCTTATCCACTCACAGGCAAAAAGCACCATCCCTGCACTCCAGTTCTCCCAAAATGCTACTAAATTGTTCACCAGTGGCAGGCAGCCTTACACATGGGATTCTCTTTCGTCCAGTGAAAAGCTAAACAGCCTTCTCTTTGCAACATTCACAGGTAAATAACCTAGTGTGATTCAGCATTAAATGGAGAATTTTAGTGATAGAAATACCATGGAGTTCAAAGCTCTGATCTGATAAGCCTTCTAATTTTATACCCATGAAAAAGCTAGTAATTATTCAAAAGCCTATTGATTTGTTTGTGGACTCTTGGGTCTTCACTTTTTTCCCTTATAGAACCCTGCTGTGTACCAGTATAGATACTGTATAAGACCTTGTATATGCAAGCAATTTTGCTATGTACTTCATATGTATTATCTCATTTAATCCTCATAGCAACTCTATGAAGTGAATGTTATTATTCCCATTTTACTTATGAGAAAACTGAAGTCCAGAGATGTTAAGTCACCTACCCAGCTAGTAAGAGGATTAAAATTCTCTGGTGAAATAAATTTAGGAAATCCTGTATAAGCAAAATTAGAGGGTTGTCTTTACCATAGGGATTCTCAAGATTTTTATTATATAAATGAGTCATGTGACTCTCCAAGAGGAGGATATAGTAGCCCTCTGAAACTATTTGACTAAACTTATTTTATTATGTGCAGATCATGGAATGTTGTCTTTAGTGCAGTACTTATCAAGACTTATAATATGCTAAGGAACTTTGTCAATCCCTAAAAGTGAATAAGTTTACCCAAACTTGTATTACCATGTAACTTTTTTCAGAACATCTTGAGTGAATGTTAAATCATAAAATAAATTCTTGATATGATTTCCTTGATAAGTAAAATTGCTTTTAAGCAATGCTTTTCCCAAAGCACTCTGTTAAAATAAGTTAACTGATTAATTTTGTGCAAACAACAGTCTTGTTTTGCTAATAATGGAAAAGTGTTTGGGAACATAGGAGGAAGGGTGGGGGAATAATTTAAAAACTTATCAAGGTATGATGAATTTTTAATGTATATAGATAATTATTATGGTGATATTTATAAAGGCTCAAAATAGAAAACAACCTAAATGTCCATCAATAAAAGAATGGTTGAATCAGTTATATATGTCCAAACTATTAGATACTTTATACATGTTTTTGTTTGCTTCATTATTAAAAGTTTTAAAAATTAAAAGATAAAGGATAAAGTGAATACCCAACTATTTACAACTTAGAATTAACAAACATAAACATATTTTAATTTTGTCTCAAATTTTTATATATAAAAAAATTGTCATAATTTTTACACAGAAAACACTGATTCTACATTATATTTTTTTCAAAATAAAAAGAAAAACTTGGAGAAATATTTGCAAAATATATAAAACAAAATTCAGCGTCCTTGCTTGGCCTATGTAGCTCAATGGTTGAGCGTTGACCAATGAACCAAGAGATTGCAGTTTGATTCCTGCACATGCCCAGGTTGTGGGCTCTATCCCAGTAGGAGGCCTGCAGGAGGCAACCGGTCAATAGCTCTCATCATTGATGTTTTTATCTCTCTCTCTCTCTCCCTCTCCCTTCTTCTCTCTGAAATCAATAAAGATATATATTTTTTAAAAAATAAAAACATTTAAGAAAAAAATTTAACATCTTTAATTTACCAAGATCTTGGAAATCAGTAAAAAAAAGAAAAAAAAGAAAAAGATAAACACAACAGTTAGAAAATGGTAAAAGGTACAGTTGACAAGCTAAAATTTAAAATGAAAAATAAACATAAAAATTGTTTAACTGCATTAGAAAAATACAAGTTAAAATAATCTAAAATATAAAATTTGTCTGTTGAAGCAACCAATTTGTATAAATTAGAGTATACCTAGTGTTGGCTAGGATATATGGAAAACAAGTGCACTTTTTAAAATTTTCACTGAATTTATTAAAGTTACATTGGTTAATAAAATTATGTAGGTTTCAGGTGTACAGTTCTATAATACATCATCAATAATACATCATTGGGTGTTCACCACCCAAAGTCTAATTTCCTTAAGTCATCATTTATCCCACATTTACCTTCCTCTACCTGCCCCCACTACCCTTTTTCTCTGGTAACCACCATACTAATGTCTGTCTCTATGAGTTGTGTTTTTGTTTTTTGCTTAATCCCTTATTTCATAGAGCTTCCCAAACCCCCCTCAGACAGCTGTCAGTCTGTTCTCTGTATTAACGATTTTGTTTCTATTTTGTTTGTTTATTTTGTTCATTAGATTCCACATATAAGTAAAACCATATATTATTTGTCTTTCTCTGGCTGGCTTATTTCACTTAACATAATACCCTCTATGTCCAACCATGTTGTCAAAAAATGTAAGATTTCATTCCTTTTTATGGCTGAGTATCCCTTATGTAAATGTACCACAGCATTTTAATCTACTAATCTACTGATGAGCATTTGAGCTGCCTCCAAATCTTGAATATTGTAAATAGTGCTGTAATGTACATAAGGATGCATATATTCTTTGGAATCGAGGCCGTGGCTGTGGGTAAGAATGGACCTCCTGGCCATAGCTGCACAACCCTGTGCCTCTCTGAATCCTGGACAAGTGCTTCAGAGGGAGAACTGCTCTGAACGTCACAGGTCTGAACAGCACTCCAATCCCTATGCGATACTGAGCTCAACTGGGCAGAGCCACTGGGAGATGGAAGAACAGGCCAAAAGAATCACCAGGTTTGGGGGTCAGACACTAGCTGTGTGTATGAAGAATGGCCACCATTCCAAAGCTACACTGCTCAATGACTGTGTGAGTCTCTGCCAAGATCTTCCCCAGAATAAGAGCACACCAAAGATACTATTGAATGCAGCCATCAGTCCTTTCTGTAGGACTCTAGGTAAGCAGGTTAATGTTGCCAGTAGTGGGAGAGTTAAGCTAGTGCACTTTCCAGGCTGGTCTTGTAAGAATAGGAGTGCTCAACCATGGGAAGATGGTGTCTGAGGGTGGTGTGGGATAGAAACTCAGCACAAGGATCTTGGTGGCTGATCCTCCAGATATCTCCTCAGGGCCACACCACCCAGGTCTTCTCTGTATGACTCCTGTATTCACTGAGTCACCTTCCCTCTACCAGAGCCCTGGGTGAATGTCTAAGAGCAATATCCTGTGCACTGGCCCTTTAAGAGGGCACCTGGGTTTATAGCAGATTCCCTCCTCTTCCAGGCAGACAGAGTCCCCACTGACTTTCATTGCCAGATAATATTCAGGTTCCTCTTCCCAGCTCTGGTGCTCTGGGTTGGAAATCCCAGCATGGGGTTGACCCCTATACTCTTCAGAGGGAACTTTTACATCCTGGATATCTTTCCACATTCTCAACCACCACACATGGGTGTGAAAGCCAACCCTTTCCAGATCTGCACCCTTTACCAGTCTCCATGTGGCTTCAGTGGGTTATTCAGGTTGATTGCTCTATAATTTAGTTTTAAATCCAGGTTGGCTTCAGGAGGACACAAGTATAGCTCATACCTACTCCACAGACATCTTGCCAAAGGAGAATAGGTGCTGTTAGATACTACTGATGTAAGGTGAAATTCACAGGTCATTTTTTATGGCAGTTTGGCAACATAAAAACCTCAAAATTTTCTTACAATTTTATCTGATAACTTTATTTTAAGTATGCATTTTAATTGAATAATCAGAGATCTGTACAGGTATTCATCATCAATTTACTATAATAGAAAATTAAAAACAAAACTAAATATCTAACAATAGAGGAATGGTAAATTGCTACATCATATGGTGAAATAGTATACACCATTGAAACTAATTATTTTGAAGAATAATTAATAGGTTTATGTGAAAAATCTCTGAGTGCAGTTTAACTTTAAAAGTACATTTTTATCAGCTTTATTGAGACATTGTTCATACCATATAAGTCAACCACTTAAAGTGTACAATTCAGTGGGGTTTTAAAGAATATTCATAAATTTGTACAACCATCATTTGTAATCTATTTTAGAATATTTTTATTAACCCATAAAGAAACCCCATACTCATTAGCATTCACTCCCCATTCCTCTACTCTCACCTCTAGGCAACCACTAATCTATTTTCTGTCTCTACAGATTTTCTTATTCTGGACATTTCATATAATCCATGATTCCATGGAATCATACAACATGTGATTTTTGAGAAGAAAATATTTGAAAATCAAATATCTGATAAGTGACCTGTATGCAGAATATAAAAATAACTTTTGCAATTCTGTATTATAAAGAAAATTTCTCCATATACAAATGATCAATAAGCACATAAAAAGATGCTAAATATCATTAGTCATTAGGCAAATGCTGATGAGTGTAAATGATGCAGTTACTTTGGAAAACAGTTTGGCAATTCCTTCAAAATGTTAAACAAGGGATAAAGGGAAGATGGCTGTGGAGTTAAGTGGAAGCTACACACACACCGGCTTCCAGTGCCAAACTGGATTTATAGCTAAAATATAGAGCAATCAACCTGAATAACCAACTGAAGGACACATGAACAGTATTATATCCAAGAATTTATAGAAGAATGCTACATAGAGGCTGGTAAAAAGAGGGGAGACATGGAGAAGGCTGAGTCCTGCACCCAGGTGTGGCAGCTGAGAAGCTGGAGGGACATTTTAGCAACAAAAGTCACCCCTAAGGTGAGTAGGGTCTCAACCCATGCCAAGACCTCCAAACCAGAGCACCAGAGCCAGAAAGAGGGCCCTGTATAACATCTGGCAACAAAAATCTGTCCACTGGAAAGAGGAAGGAGTCTGCTTGAATCCTAGGTCCTGTCCTTAAGGGTCAACATGCAGCAGCTCACTCTTGGGCACTCACCTGGGGCTTTGATAGAAGGAAGGAGATTCAGGGCATATGGCAGCCCTAAATAGAAGATCTAGGTGGTGTGGCTCAAGAGAGAGATCTGGAGGGCTGGCCACTGAAGTCCTGGACCTAAGCCAACATCCCACAATGCCCTGAGACACCATCTTTCAGACTTGGGAACTCCTATTCTTACAGCACCAGTTGGGGGAAGTGCACTAACCTGGCTCTTCAAATACTGGCAATGCCACCATGCCAAGATCGAGTCCAGCAAAAAAGACTTTTGGCTGCACCCAACAGGGACCTGTGGTGCACTCTTTTTCTGGAGAAACTTTAGGATGACTCTCAGATACGTATCAAACTCAGTGGCTTTGGAACAAGGGTCAATATTTTCCCCCTCCAATGGGTTACGCAGGTGCCACCACCAGCAGAAGACTCTCTGGCAGTGGGCAGCTATGGAACTAAGGGAAGGCAGGCAGCTTGATCTCCCTCCCTTTGGCACACCCCATCCCCAATGGATGGCTACCTTGATTTGCATTCTTAAATCTTGCTGGCCCCATTTTGCTAAGCTCTGTTCCATGGGGGAAAGGGAGAGCAGCTTCAGTGCCACCCCCTTGGAGCCTTCCATCAGGATCTCTGGCAGTGCACTGTGGAGTTAGGGGAGGTGAGCAGCTTACTCCCTTTCCAAGGGCCAGTGCCAGCCCCAGCTGAGGGCTGACTTCATCTGTTCCTCCAAGCCCCACTGGCACCATCCTGCTGGTTGCAGCTTTGCAGACAAAAGGGGGTGCAACTAAGAACAAGAACCTTTAATGCCACCCCCTCAGAGCGTTCCATCAAGGTTTATGACAGTGCACTGTGGAGCTAAGGGGGAGGCAAGCAGTTCATTCTCCTCCCAGTGGCCAGCACCACCCCCAGTGGATGGCTGCTTTGATCTGTTCCTCCAAGTCCTGCAGGAAGGAAGGGAGCAGGAAGCACGGCTCAGAGCTGGGACCTTTGGAATGTGGCTCCATCTAAGTATCTGAAGGTGAGGCTGCAGAACTAGGGGGAAAAGGTGTCGCTTCTTCCTTTCGCACTGACCAGCATCACCACTAATGGAAGACTGCCTTGATATGTTTTTATAAGCCTCACTGGCCCTGTCCTGTGAGACTCAGTTTTGTGGGATGAAGGCGGCTCCACTCAGACTTGGATATTCAGAGTGCATGTACTTCAGAAGCTCCAGTCCAGGGTTTGAGCAAGCATGGTTACAGAAATAAGGGGAGGAATACAGCTCACCTTCCTCCTGTGACCCAGCTGTGCCACCCCCAATGAAAAACTCAATCTATTTCCCCAAGTTCCGGTGACCCAGTCCTGCCCTGCTGAGCTTACTCCTGCAGTGGTGACAGCTGGATTCACCCAACCTGAACGTGTGGTGCCCCCTCCAGAGGGAACTAGAGTTGAAGACTCTGGCAGAGACAGAATGGTATGGCTCTGGTGTAGGGGCCATTATCCCCATTGAATGCCTCACCACACTTCCCCCAAGTAGGGGAATAACTAACTAGCCTCATACTACCAAACTGGTCACCCCGCCCTACTGAGCTTGAACCCTGTGAAAAGGTCAGTGGAGTGCAGCCAGCTTGGGCACACTTTACTGCCTTTCTTCATAAGACTCTGGAAGAAGTCCAGGCAACCTTGAGGAGGGGGCAAAGTAGCTGACAGGTGGATACCAAACTCAGAGAGGCTTGGAATTTTATTGATCTACACCCAGCTCAGAGCTCCAGGCAGTCAACACTTTTACATAGATTGGCCCTTCCCATGCACCCCCAGGTCCAGTAACTACAGAGATGTAGCCCAAACCCAGTTACACACATTGTGTCACCTGCAGCTGAAACCCACTCTGAACTGGACCCTGAACCAACACAAATAGTGGTGGGCTGCACAACAACAGCACTTGATCCAACTAGCCAGACAAGTGACACAACCAAAGGTGAATTCTGGCAGGCACCAGACCCTAGTGAGAACAAGTTTGCCTTGGAGAGGCAGCCCCTGCATCGCATCTCATACATAGTGATTGAGGTTTTCCCTTATAAACACCAAGCCTGAAGAGTTAACTCCACCTATGAAAGGAACAACAGCATTAAACTCAACTACAACAAAAGGTGCACATAACCCACAAGAAACATTTCTGAAGGACAGAGCTCAGGTGATCTGGAAGATTGTACCACTGAGTCAAACAAGACACCATCATCATAAAGCCATTAAAACAAGTTTGGGAGTCATAGGATTTCTACCTAATACACAGAGACACACTAAAAGGCACGCAAAATGTGGAGAAAAAGAAACATGCCCCAAAAGAAAGAACAAGAAAAATCCCCAGAAAAATAATTAAATGAAATGGATGAAATGGAAGCAACCAAAATATCAGATGCAGAATTTAAAACAATGGTTTTAAGGATGCTCAAGGACCTTAGAGGAAGAATGTATGGTCTCAGTGAGAATGTAAGCTAAGAAATAGTAAGCATTAAAAAGGATGTAGAAACCATAAAATATACCAGTAAGAAATAAAGAATATAATATCTGAAATAAAGAATACACTAGAAGGAATCAACAGTAGGTTAGATAAAGAACAGGATCAAATCAGTGAATTAGAGAACAAGATAACAGTAAGCACCCAAGCAGAACATCAAAAAGAAAAAAGAATCAAAAGAAATGAGGAAAGTCTAAGAAAATTCAGGGACAAAATGAAGCATTACAACATCTGTGTTATAGGATTACAAGAAGAAAAGAATGAGCAAGGAATAGAGAACCTGTTTGAAGAAATAATGGCAGAAAAATTTCTTAACCTGTTGAAGGAAAAAGTCACACAAGTTCAGGAAGCACAGAGAGTCCCAATCAAGATGAACCCAAAGAAACCCCCACTACGACACAGCATAATTAAAACAGCAAATGTTAAGGGCAAAGAGAGAATTTTTTTTTAAATGTTTTTTTTTTTTTTTTAAATATATCTTTATTGATTTCGGAGAGGAGAGGGAGAGAGAGAGACAGAAACATCAATGATGAGAGAGTCATTGATCAAGCCCACAACTGGGCGTGTGCCCTGACCGGGAATCGAACCCTGATCGCCTGGACCCTAGGTCGACGATGCTCAACTGCTGAACCACGCCCGTCAGGGCCCAAAGAGAGAATCTTAAAGGCAGCAAGAGAGACAGTTAATTACCTACAAGGACTTTCCCAAAACACTGTTTGCTGATTTCTCAACAGAAAAACTTCAGGACAGAAGGAACTGATGTGAAGTATTCAAAGAGATTTAAAGCAAAGACCCTGCAACCAACACTATTCTATTCAGCAAGGCTATCATTTTAAATTGAAGGCGAAATAAAGAACTTCCCCAACAACAACAAAAAAAGAAGAAGAAAAAAGAAAAGATAAGTCAGTTCATTACCGCAAGTCAATATTTCAAGAAATGTTAAAGAGAATGCTTTAAGAAGAAGTAATAGAGAAATATATGTATAAAGAAAAAATGGCAATAACTACCTATCAATAATAACCTTAAATATAAATGCATTAAATGTTCCAGTCAAAAGACATTTGGTAGCTGAATGGATATAAAAACATAATCCAGATACATGCTGTCTACAAGAGACCCCACTCAGAACAAATGATACATACAGTCTGCAAGTTAAAGGATGGAAAAAATATCCATGCAAATGAAAACAACAAAAAGGTAGGGTAGCTATACTTATATCTAACAAAATAGACTTCAAAACAAAACCTGTAACACAAGGGAGGAGGCACTTCTGTGTCAAACATGAGGAGTCCAATTCCTTGACAGCTTGAGTCTTTGTGCACTGGAGTGGATTTAAATCAAGTGTATAAGAAAATTTCTGACCATCAGGTGGGCTACTCTCTCAGCTCACCACAGAGCTCAGATGAGAAGCACTGTAAAGATGATGTCTGCTATCTTGTACACCATTGTGTTCAATATCCTTATCATAGGAACTCAATGAATACCAGTATAACAGCTGGCATGATGTGGTCAAGTTTGAGTCTCACCATAAACAAAACTGAAGGATGAGCCCACCCAAGAATGGGACAAAAGCAATCAAAACCCAAATATCAAAAAAGGGCCCACATAACCCACAAAAGAGAGATTCTTAAAGCACAAAGCTCAGAAGATCAAGGAAAATATAACACTGGGTCTCCTTCATCAAGATTGGGAGGCATAACAGATATATCTAATACAAAGAAACAAAAGCAAGGGAACAGCAAAAAATGGGGGGAAAAGAACAGTAGGAATCTCCAAAAAGAGAGTTAAAAGAATGGAGGCAAGCAATTTATCAAAATCAGAGTATAAAATAATGGTATTTAGAATGCTCAACAGCATGAAAAAAGACATAGCAAAAATGAAAATCAGCCAGTTGGAAGTAAAGAATGGCATAGATGAAATAAAGAATACACTGGAAGAAATCAACAGTAGTTTAGAAGAAGCAGAGGGCCAAATAAGGAATTAGAAGACAAGGTAAAAACAATATTCATCATAGCAGAAAAAGAAAAAATACTTTAAAAGCATGAGGACAGTTTAAGGGAACTTTGGGACAACATGAAATGAAAAATCACCTGCATCATACTGGTACCAGAGGAAGAAGAATGTGAATAAGGGATAGAGAATCTGTTTGAAGAAATAATGACAGAAAACTTCCTTAAGCTGGTGAAGGAAAAAAAATCACACAAGTTCAGGAAGCACACAGGGTCCAAATCAAAAAGAATCCAGAGACCTACACTAAGACACAACATAATTAAAATGGCTAACATTAAAGACAAAGAGAATCTTAAGGGCAGCAAAAGAGAGACAGGCAGTACCCACAAGGGAGCTCACATAAAGCTATCAGCTGATTTTGTAACAGAAACACTACAGGCCAGAAGAGAATGGCATGAAGTATTTAAAGTAATGAAAATCAAGTATTGGAAACTGAGACTACTTTTTCCAGAAAAGCTTTCATTCAAAATTGAATTTGAAGTAAAGAGTTTCTGAGCCAAAAATAAAGCTAAAGGAGTTTACTTCCACCAAACCAGCACTGCAGGAAATATTAAACTAACTGGTGTAATAATAAGAAATAGAGAGGAACATAAGCATTAAAAAATAAAAATGGCAATAAATAAGTACCTGACAATAATAACCTTAAATATAAATGAATTAATGTTCCAGTCAAAAGATATTGAACTCTTCCTAAAAGCAGTCAAAAGTGACCTCTGAAAATGGTTCACTATTCACTTGACCCAGAAAACCCCACCACATCATGCAAATCAAGAGGTTCAAATCTTCGTGTTCACTTTAAGAACATTAGTGAAACTATCCAGGCCATCAAGGGTATGCATATTTGAAAAGCTACCAAGTATCTGAAGGATATCACTTTACAGATGCAATGTGTGCCATTCCATCATTATAATGGTGGAGTTGGTAGGTGTGCCCAGGTGAAACAGTGGGGCTGGACACAGGGTTGGTGGTCCAAAAAGAGTGCTGAATTTTTGCTGCACATGCTTAAAAATGCAGAGAGAAATGCTGAACTTAAGGATTTAGATGTAAATTCTCTGATCATTGAGCACATCCAGGTGAACAAAGCTCCCAAGATGTGAAGCAGAACTTACAGAGCTCATGAGCAGATTAACCCATATATGAGCTCTCCCTGCCACATTGATATGATCCTTATGGAAAAAGAGCAGATTGTTCCTAAGCCAGAAGAGGAGGTTGCACAGAAGGAAAAGATATCCCAGAAGAAACTGAAGAAACAAAAACTTATGGCCCAGGAGTAAATTCAACATAAAATAAATACTAATAAAAGTAAAAGCAGAAAGAAAAAAAAGATATTGGATAGTTGAATGGATAAGAAAACAGGACCTATGTATATGCTGTCTATAAGAGACCCACCGCAGAACAAAAGACTCACACAGCATGAGAGTGAAGGAATGGAAAAAAATACTCTGTGCCAATAAAAACAAAAACAAAAAGCAGGAGTAGCAATACTCATGCCTGACAAAATAGACCTCAAAACAAAGGCCATAACAAAGGACAAAGAAGGGCACTTCATAATACTAAAGGTGCCATTCCAATAAGACTCTGTAACCCTCGTAAACATATATACACCCAATACAGGAGTACCTAAATATATATTAAAAATAAAACTCTTGGAGGACTTTAAGGAAGAGACCAACAGCAATATTGTCATAGGAACTTTAACAGACCAATGTAAAAAAATCAATAAATCTTCCAGACAAAAAATCAACAAGGAAACAGCAACCTTAAATGACATAGTAGTTCATATGAATTCCATAGATAGTTCCAGAGCATTTCACCCTAAAGCTGCAGAATATATATTCTTCTCAAGAACACAAAAGATATTCAATAGACAAACCAAATTTTAGACACCAAATAAGTATCTACAAGCTCAAGAAGATTTAAAAAATGAAGTATCTTCTCAGATCACACTGGCATGAAACTAGAAATCAACTACAATAACAACACTCAAAAACATTCAAACAAATGGAGGCTAAAGAACATGTTATTCAACAATGAATGGGTTATTACAGAGATCAAGGAAGAAATAACTTCCTGGAAACAAATATAAATGAGCACAGATTAACCCAAAATCTGTGGGAAACAGTGAAAGCAATCTTGAGAGGTAAATTCATAGAAATACAGGCCTACCTCAAGAAACAGGAAAAGTCACTAATAAACTATGCAGATTACAACTAAAAGAACAAAAAGAGATCAACAAGAAAATCCTAGAATAACTAGAAGGAAGGAAATAATAAAGATCAGAGTGGAGCCCAGCCAAGGGTGGCTCTGCAGTTGAGCATCGACCAAGATCCAGGAGATCGCGGTTCGATTACCAGTCAGGGCACATGCCCAGGCTGCAGGCTCGATCCCCAGTTGGGGGCATGCAAGAGGCAGCTGATGAATGACAATTCTCTCATCATTGATGGTTTTTTCTCTCTCTCCCTCTCCCTTCCTCTCTCTGAAATCAATAAAGATATATTTTTTAAAAATCAGAGTGGAAATAAATGACAGAAAATTTTTAAAAATACAAAAGATCAATGAAATCAAAAGCTGGTTCTTTGAAAAAATAAACAAGATGGATGAACCTTTACCCAGACTCATTAAGAAACAGAGAGGACCCAAATAAATAAAATCAGAAATGAAGGTGGCGAAATAATAACTGACATCACAGGATTGTAAGAAAATACCATGAACATCAAATTGGAGAACCTGGGCAAAAGGAAAAAATTCTTGGAAACATACAATCTTCTAAAACTCAAACAGGAAGAATCAGAAAACCTGAATATGCCAATAACAACTGATGAAATTGAAACTGTAATCAGAAACTCCCAGCATACAAAATACTAGGACCAGGCGAGTTTTACCAAACATTTAAAGGAGAACTAAAACCTATACTTCTCAAACTATTCCAAAATATTCAAGAGGAAGGAAGACTCCCAAGCTCTTTTTAAGAGACTAGCATTATCCTAATTGCAAACCAGAAAGAGACTACAAAGAATAAACAATACAGGCCAATATCCCTGATGAACATAAATGCTAAAATCCTCATCAAAATTTTAGCAACTCGGATCCAGCAATATATCTAAAAGGTTATTCACCATGACCAGGTGGAATTTATTCCAGGGATGCAAGGCTGATACATTACTTGCAAATCAATAAATGTGATACATCACATGAACAAAATAAATGATGAAAATCACATGATTATATCAATAGATGCAGAAAAACCTTCAACAATATCCAGCACCCATTTTTTATAAAAACTCTCAGCAAAGTGTGAATACAGAGATAATACTCCAATATATGACATATATGACAAAACTACAGCCAACAGCATACTCAATGGGCAAAAATTAAAAGTCTGTCCCTTAAGAACTGGAACAACACAGGGATCTCTGCTTTTACCACTCTTATTCAACATAGTACTGGCAGTCCTACTCACAACAATCAGACAAGAGGAAAAAATAAAAGGCATCCAAATTGGAAAGGAGGAAGTAAAACTCATAATTTGCAGATGAAATGATATTGTACATAGAAAATCCTAAAGATTGCACTGAAAACTACTGAGTTAATAAATGAATTTAGCAAAGTAGCAGGGTACAATATTAACATCCAGAAATAGATGTCATTTTTATATACCAATAATGATCTCTGAAAGAGAAATAAACACCAATCCCATTTACCATTGCAGCAAAATACCAAGATATCTAGAAATAAACTTAACCAAGGAGGTAAAGACCTGTACTCGGAAAACTATAAGATATTAAAGAAAGCAATAGTGGAAGATACAAACAAGTGGAAGAATATGCCATGTTCATGGATTGGAAGAATTAGCATCATTAAAATGTCCATACTACCCAAAACAATGTATAGATTCATGCAATCCCTGTTAAAACACCAATGACATATTTCACAGAACTAAAACAAATATTCCAAAAATGTATATAAAACCAAAAAGAAGACCCCAAGTAGCCTCAGCAATCTTGAGAATAAAGAACAAAATTAGAGGTATCACAATACTTGATATGAACCTATACTACAAGGCAATTATAATCAAAACAGCCCGATACTGGCATAAGAACAGGCATATAGAGCAATGGAACAGAACAGAGAGCCCAGAAAACAACCCATCCCATTATCATCAATTAATATTTGACAAAGGAGGCAAGAGCATACAATGGAGTAAAGACTGTTTCCTCAATAAATAGTGTTGGAAAGATTGGACATGTGCATGCAAAAACATGAAACTAGACCACCAACTTACAACATACACAAGAATGAACAGAAAAATGGATAAAAGACTTAAATGTAGGTCGCCAAGCCACAAAAGTTCTAGAAGATATCGGTAGTAAAATGTCAGACATCTCTTGTAGCAATATCTTTGCCCAATACATCTCCTAGCATAAGGGAAACAAAGGAAAGTATAAATAAGTGGGACTACATGAAACTAAAAATCTGCTGCACATCAAAAGAAACCATCAACAAAATGAAAATGATACCCACTGTATAAGAGAAATTATTTGTCAATGGTACATCTGGTAAGGGGTTAATATCCAGAATATATAAAGAACTTACACAACTCAACACAAGGAAGACAAAAAATCTAATTAAAAAATGGGCAAAAGACCTAAATAGACACTTCTCCAAAGAGGACATACAGATGGCCAATAGACATGAAAAAATGCTCAACGTCACTAATCATCAGAGAGATGCAAATTAAAACCACAATGAGATATTACCTCACACCTGTCAGAATGGCTACAATCAACAAGTCATCAACTGATAAGTGCTGGAGAGGATGTGGAGAAAAAGAGAATCCTAGTACACTGCTGGTGGGAATGCAGATTAGTGCAGCCACTATGGAAAACAGTATGGAGGTTCCTCAAAAAATTAAAAATGGAATTGCCATTTGACCCAGTGACCCCAATTCTAGGAATATATCTTAAACCCAAACACCAATTAGAATGAACTTATGCACTCCTATGTGCATAGCAATGTAATTTACAATAGCTAAGATCTGGGAATAGCCCAAGTGCCCATCAGTAGATGAGTGCATAAAAAAGCTGTGGGGCATTTACTCCATGGAATTCTATGCAGCTGTAAAAAAAGAAGGATCTCTTACCCTTTGGGACAGCATTTACGTACCCAGAGAGGATTATGCTAAGTGAAATCAGCCAGTCAGAGAAAGACAAGTACCACATGATTCACTCATATGTGGAATCTAATAAACAAAACAAACTCTATATTTCTGTTCACCATGGAACAGATGGAAGGTGGAGGTGGGGAGTGGGGGGGGCGGAGAGATTCATCAAAGAACTTAGATGCATATATGCATGACCTATGGACACAGGCAATGGAATGGAGAAGACCTGGGCGGGGAGCAGAGGTGGTTGCCGGGTGGAGGGGATCAATGGGGGGAAAGTGGAGACATCTGTAATACTTTCAACAATAAAAAACCACCCATCATCCACCACTGAATGATTACTCACATTAGCATTTTGTTGTACGTATCCCTTCCAATATTTTCTATGAATATATTTTTTAAACATTGAGACCATGTTAGATTCAGTTTTCAATTTTGCTTTTTTCACTAATGCTGAAAGTAATTTTCCATTATATCACAGCACTGTTTATTTAACCAACTCATTGCTATCCAACATTAAGGTTTTATTTAATTTTCACTATTATGAATAAGGCTGTCAATAATATCATTGGGAATAAATCTTTTTCCTCATTTATAATCATTTCCTTAGGATAAAATTCTAAAATAAAAATTACTGGTATGAACTTTTTAAAGACTCAATATATATGCTAAATTGTTTTCCAAAAAGCTGGTACTAATAAGAGCTACCTGAGTGCCTACTATGTGCCAAATATTATTTTAGATAAATTTTATTATGCCTAGTTTACAGATGAAACTAAAGTCCATTGATTTTTTTTTTTTTAACCAGAGTAACAGAAGTAGCATGTAGCGAAGCTAGAATTCAAACTCAGCATTGCCCAGTTTCAAAGCTCATGTTATTTCCATCTGAATTTCAAAACAATTGTTTTGCATTATGAAATTTTTATGAATTTACTGGAGAAAATGTAGGAAATACAAGTAGAAAGTAGATAAAATAAAAATTAATTACCCACGAATTCAACACTTGCAATGATTTCGTGTATTGCCTCAGGCTTTTGTTCCAGATACTATTTCTGGGGTAAAAATAATTATAATATTGCATATATAATTTTGCATCCTGTTTTTATTACTTAACCTTTTTAATGCTGACTCATATTCTTTATAAACATAATTTTAATAGTTGCACATTATTGTCAATGGATGTTACCATGTACATTTTTAAGTTGTTAAGATCACCTGTGAATTTTTTTCTTTTTATGCCTTGGACCCTCTATCACCCATGAAGTTTACAGAGTTCAATGTTGGGAACTATTCTAATCTTCAAAATAAGTCACCATGGCAGATTGAAAGTTTCACAATATAAAAGCATTTTATCAAATACTTGCTGTGCAGGTAGGTATTTCAGGACTATACAAGTCATTTAATTTACTGACTGACTTCATCAATCTGGTAGGCTGTTAATTCAATACAATCTTCCTCTCTTTCTTCCTTCCTTTTCCCTCCCCCAACATGTGAAAACCTAAATGCTTATATATCTTTCCAGAGGCTCTTTTCATTCTTCTTGTAAGGTAAAGTAGAATTTAAAAGACTTTTTTGGAGTATTTAACTCCCCTGGAAAGCCCATTAATCATATCTATAGGGTCTTTGTGATATTGAGGGTAATCAGACTACAGACTACATTTGCTACTTGTATATATGTGCATTTACAAGCATGCATATGTGCAGTATATTTACACAGAATTCTGCTATGGTGTTGTGAAAATCAAGTTTAAAAAAAATCTGAGGGTCCGGCCGGGCGTGGCTCAGCGGTTGAGCTTCGACCCGGAATCCAGGTGATCGGGGTTCGATTCCCGGTCAGGGCACATGCCCGGGTTGCGGGCTGCAGCCAATAAATGACTCTCTCATCATTGCTGTTTCTATCTCTCTCTCTCCCTCTCCTTTCCTCTCTCTGAAATCAATAAAGATATATTTAAAAAAAAAAATCTGAGGTTCTTATTCAATCATGGTTTGTTTTTCTAAATAGCAATTAAAATATATGCTGAGCTGTGAACACCACTCTTACATCAGGCATCTAAAATTCAAGAGAGAGATTCAACAGACTGTAATCAGGGCCTCAAATTGGGAATTGAACAGCAGTGTAAATGTAAAACTTGATCTCTGTCATAGATGTGTGGTGTTTCTGAAAGTACCACAGTTAGTAGGGAAGACCAGATCAGAGTTCCCGTTTATTAAATATAACAATTAGTGTTTTACAGACTTTTAATGGCAGCCACTGGTAAAATTCTCGAATTACTTTTATTCTTTTCTCTGCTACCTAGCTTTATTTTAGCCTTTATGTGTTAGTTATAATGAAAAAAAACTATAAGCTTAAGTTATAGATTTTGTTAAGGGTTTTAATGGTGAATTTCAAGTTTAATTACAATAATATTTTTCAGGATAAAATTTTATAGTTGAAATTGGCCTAAGGATTAGCACTAAAGGTCTGTTTTCATAGCAAGGGTTAGTGTACAGGTAGTGATAATCTGATAGTAATATGACAATCCTCTTTTTTTTTTTTTTAGTTTCAGTGGTAGCTCAACCATTTAGATAGTTTACATCTATTTCCCCACTTATTTATAATCCTCCTTTCTTTCAGTCCTAGTGCCTGAATCAAAAAGTATGGACACTAATGCTTCTTCTTCATAATAATAATACATAAGAATATTAATGATTTTTACTTCTCAAGCTGTGCTCTATTGCCCAGCTATTGACATTATAAATCCCAACTCTTACAGAGATCAGTGAGTGTTGCAGGCATCTTATAGATATCAAGGAGTTGAGCTCTGAGACGGATGTTAGGTTTACTCAATTATTTTCTCTAAAGTCTTATTGAGGTGCCTGCCACAAACAATTCACTGCTCAGGCCCCAGTGGAGCTAAAAAAGTGATCGATCCAGCTGCTTAATGCAACAAAAGACCTGTTTATATTGATCTCTTTGGTAATTTTGATCACAATAAGACTTTTATCAAAAATTAAAAGGATTGTGGCCAGCATATAATTTGAGAGAATACTAGACATGACTAAATCTGTCAGAGCCAGGGGCTGCTTCTCCAACTGAGATGCTAAGAAGCAGTTTAGAAGAGTATGCATACTGAGCTTCACAATGAAATTGTATATGTTCAGATGGGAAGAGTTTTCCCCTTTCTCCCTCCCTCCAAGACATACTCTTGTTTAGATTTCTCTTGAAAGCTTATTTGGCCATCCACATGGTCTTATGATGGACAAGACGTGCCTTCTGTTCACATAGAAATGCTCCTTTCTCTAAAGGTAAAGCTATTACTCCACAGCCAGTGAGCCTCAAAGCAATTCTTTCCCTTTCCTATCTATTATCTTCTGCCAAATGTTTAGGCAGTATAGCTGCTAACTATAAATCAAATTCAGAAAGGAATTGAGGTCCTGGGAAGATGGCAGCACTGAGAAACAGCAGAGCACCCACACTCCCAGCCACAAACTAGATTTACTAAAATACTACATAACCAGGATGGAAAAACCAGAGAAACATACCTGAATGGACATATTGTGAGTAGGGAGCACTGAAGAAACATCATAGAGTCTGGTAAGAGAGGGGGGTGTGTAGAAAGGGAGAGTCCCTCCTGAAACCTGTGCTGGGCTCTGAGCCCCGAGGCTTGGAGGCTGCAAAGTTCCCTCCCCTCGGGAGTGTGGACTAGCATCCAAAAAAGGGGATCTCACACCCGGAGCAGAGGGGAGGGGAAGAAGTGTCCCACATGAAAGGCAGAGGGACCCATGGGAGTGGTGAGTCCACAAGGAGGGGACAAAGCTTGCTAGGAAACAACCAGCCTCTGATGCTCAGGGTGATGACCACAGGAAAGGCTGTCCCAAAGCGTGTGGTGCTTGAATAGTAAGGGACCAGAGGACTGCACTGAGCAGCTGCACACAGGGACCCTCTGCCTCCCTGTAGGGCACTGTGTTAAGCCCCAGAAAGCATTGAATCTGCATGGCACAAGGAAGGGGAGGAGAGCCCTCCCACCCTGAGCTCCCGCTGTGGAGAGACTGGGATTTGTGACCAGCCCTGAGGGGGGACGTGGTGGCATGTGGAGCCACCCCAGCTTTGCTGATATCAGCGGTACGGGGAGCTGCATGGAGCTAACTTTGGGGCCCCTCCCACTGGGTGCCTTGGTGCATGGGTGGCAGGACCATGCAGGGTGGACTCTCTGCCTGTGTGTTGCTTTGTGCATTTTGAGTTCTGATTGCTAAACTGGATCCCAACTTTCCAACATGCACTGGGCAGACAGACCAGCGAAAGCTGGGATTGGTCTCTATACACTAGACTGTTTGAGGGGCGGGCCTGGTTCAACCAGCCAACCAGAACTGGGAAAGGAGGGGCAGAGAACACCTGACTCTCCTGCAGCCTGGAAGACCACCCAGAAAGGGAAAGAGGCTGGTATAGCTCACTGAGGCCCCAGATACCCCCACAGGGCACAGTCCTGAAAGGGAAGGGAGAGTAGCTCACAGGAGAATATTACAAGAATAAGACTCAAAGAGACTGCTATTTGAGAACTGGAGGAAAGGCTAAAAACTCCTGCTGGGGGCTGGGCAGGCAAAGGGCTCACTGGAATGTTTTTCAATCGAACCCACTGAGCCCAAAATGCTGAAACGGTGCATACAGAAAAGGCAACAGGCTGAAATCAATCTGAAACTGCAGAAGGCCAGTGTATGGGGAACTAGAAGCAGAAGATAGGTTAGGGACTGAGGAGCTGGCTGTGGAGCAGAGACTAACTCCCTCACAGTGAGTTCCTGACAGCGAAACCTCTAAGTAAGGGGAGTGATACCCTTAACTACACTAGCCATCCTGCACCCTAACGACTCTACAGAAGACCCTGGAGTAAGACCACGTAACTACAAAGTTGCAAAAGAGCTGACAAGAGGAGGTGGTCCATGGAGAGCCTCAGATCAACCATCTACTTAAGGACACTAGAGTGAAACCTAGGCAACTCCTCACATTGACTGATACACAAGTACGTCCCAGGAGCATGGAAATCATCATACAAAACAGTGAGCCACAGACAACATAAGCTGCCCAGAAGAACCCACCTGATTGTCTTCTTTATTCTCCTGTGTGTTTTTTTAATGTTTTTGTTTGTGTGTTTTTTTGTTTCTATTTTGTCTTTTTCCCTTAGGAAGAAAAGAAAGGGGGGAAATATTATTTGGTTTTTCCTCTTTTTAAATTTTATAATAATTTTTTTTTTAAATTATAAACTAAATTTTTTTTATAAAAGAATTTTGTTTTGCTTAGCTTATTTTTTGTTTTGTTTCTCTGTTTTGTTTTGTTTCTTTGCTTTGTTTTTTATCCTTGCTACTACTATCAAGACTTTCTTCATATTCCCTACTTAATGACTGGGACTTCATCATTATAACCAAGAAGTTTACGGCTTTCCTCTGTAGTTTCCCCCAAATTTCTTATTGGACTCCCTCCCTGCCCAGGCTTTATCTTTCTCTCTTCTCTCGATCCATTGGTATAACTTTTTTTTCTTCTCCTTTTCTTTTTTTTTTTTTTTCCTACTTCTGTCTTCCTGTCTTTTTGTTCAATTGATAATTTCTCTTATTCTCTTTATTGTATTTTTATTTCTTCATTTGCAGCTATTATCCTATTTCTTTTCTCCCTCTTAATTTTTTGTTGGCCCTTCTTTCAGAATGTTTTCTCTACCTCTATTATTTCCCAGGAGCTTCTATATTTTTTACATTTTAGTTTATTATTATTATTATTTTTTAAATTTTCATCACTATTAACAACACTATATGTCTCTCTCTTTAAGCTTTCCTTTTCTTTCTCTCTTTTTTTAAAGCTTTTTTTATGTGTGTGTGTTTTCACCCTTCACTCTCCCAGTTCTATTTTCACTTGGGTGGTTTTCATTGTGACTCAAAATATATTGTAAAATACCCCTTGTTTCCTAGAAGTTTAGCTGTGTATTGTCCTGCCTTGCCAACACCTGTACAACACCTTACACGATGAGGTTGGGGCTAAGATACACAGTTAGCCAACCTGAGAGAAGAGTCCTCCCAAGGACTGGTCAACCCCAATCTAGATCCAAACACAACAGGAGAACCCAAAGAACCCACAAAAGGGACACCCACGAAAGTGACATGCCTAGAGCAAAGAGCTCAGAAGTATAAGAAAAACACACCTATGAGTTCCACTGGTCTCACAAGACAAAATCCCACCCCACAACACTGAGAGACAGCAAATATATCTAATATATCTATACAAACACTAAGACCTACCAAAATGGGGATAAAAAGAAACAAATTCCAAATTAAAGAAAAGAAAAAATTGCCAGAAAAAGACTTTGATGAGGTAGAGTTAAGCAAGTTATCAGAAACAAAGTTCAGAGTATTGATTATAAAGATGATCAAGGATTTAACAAGACAATAGATGATAAGATAGAGGACCTTAGTGAAAACATGAAAAAAAAGATACATAACATAAACAAAAATCAGACAGAGATAAAGAATGCTGTATCTGATATCAAGAATGCACTGGAAGGAATTAAAAGCAGGATCAATGAAGCACAGGATTGCCAGGCCAGGTGTGGCTTAGCGGTTGAGCATCAACCTAGGATCCAGGTGATTGGGGTTCAATTCCTTGTCAGGGCACATGCCCGGGTTGGGAGCTCGATCCCCAGGTGGGGGGGTGCAGGAGGCAGCTGATAAATGACTCTCTCACCATTGAGGTTTTTATCTCTCTCTCTCTCTCTCCCTCTCCTTTCCTCTTTCTGAAATCAATAAAGATATATTTAAAAAAAAGAAATGAAGCAGATACAATAAGTGACTTAGAAGACAAGGTAGAAAAACACTCAATCCGAGCAGCAAAAAGAAATAACACTTAAAAAGCATGAGGACAGTCTAAGGGAGCTTTGGGACAACATGAAGAGAAAAAACATTCGCATTATAGGAGTGCCAGACGGGGAGGAAAGAGAGCAAGGGATAGAGAACTTGGTGGAGGAAATAATGACAGAAAACTTCCCTATGCTGGCAAAGGAGAAAGCCACACAAGTTCTGAAAGCACAGAGGGTTCCAAACAAGAGGGATCCAAAGAGACCCACTCCAAGACACATCAAAATTAAAATGGAAAATGTCGGACAAAAATAAAATATTAAGGGCTTCAAGAGAGACAAGCAGTGACCTGCAAGGGAACCCCCATAAAGCTGACATCAGATCTCTTAACAGAAACTCTTCAGGCCAGAAGAAAGTGGCATGAAGTTCTCCAAATAATGAAAAGCAAGAACATGCAACCATGATTGCTTTATCCAACAAGCCTATCGTTTAAAATGGAAAGTGAAATGAAAAGCTTCCCAGACAAAAAAAGGCTAAAGAGCTCAGTACCACTAAACCAGCACTGCAAGAAATGCTAAAAAGACTACTCTATGAAAAAGAAGGATTAGTGAGAGAAAGGTACATCATCACAAGGGGGAAAATGGCATTAAATAAGTTTATATCAATAGTAACCTTAGCCCGGGCAGGGCATGGCACAGTGGTTGAAAGTAAACCTAGGATCCAGGCGATTGGGGTTCGATTCCCAGTCCGGATTGGGAGCTCGATCCCCTGTTCAGGGCTCAATCCCCAGTCGGGTACTTGCAGGAGGCAGATGATAAATGACTCTCTCACCATTGAGGTTTTTATCTCTCTCTCTCTCTCTCTCTCTCTCTCTCTCCCTCTCCTTTCCTCGCTCTGAAATCAATAAAGATATATTTAAGAAAAAAATAGTAACCTTAAATATAAGTAGAATAAATGGTTGAATCAAGAGACGTAGAGTAGCTGGATAGATAAGAAAACAGGACTCAAATATATGCTGTCTACAAGAGACACATCTGAGGGCAAAAGATTCACACAGGCTAAAAGTGAAGGGATGGAATAAAATATTCCATGTAAATAGAAAGAAAAAGAAAATTGGAGTAGCAATACTTATTTCTGACAAAACAGACTTCAAAATAAAGACCATAACAAGAGGCAAAGTTGGCCACTACATGATACTAAAGGGATCAATCCAACAGGAAGAAATAACCCTTATAAACATTTATGCACCCAATATAGGAGCACCTAAATATTTAAAAACTTCTTGGTGGACTTTAAGGGAGAGATTGACAGCAACACAGTCATAGTTGGAGACGTGAACACCCCACTGTCAGCACTGGATAGATGATCAAGACAAAAAATCAATACGGAAACACAGACCTCAAATGACTCACTGGATCTAATGGATTTAATTGACAATTACAGAACATTTCATCCCAAAGAAGCAGAATACACATTCTTCTCAAGTGCACATGGAACGTTCTCAAAAATAAATCACATGTTAGGGCAGAGAAAAATCTCTACAAATTCAAGAAGATTGAAATCATATCAAGCATCTTCTCAGATCACAATGCCATGAAACTAGAAATCAACCACTATAAAAAAACTCAAAACTATTCAAACACATGGAAGCTAAATAGCATGCTTTTAAACAATGAATGGGTTATCAATGAGATCAAGGAAGAAATTAAACACTTCATGGAAAAAAATGAAAATGAACAGAAAACAAACCAAAATCAATGGGACACAGTGAAAGCAGTCTTGATAGGAAAATTCACAGCATTACAGGCTTATCTCAAGAAACAAGAAAAAGCTCTAATGAACCATCTAGCACAACAACTAAAAGAACTAGAATGAGAACAGCAACAAAAGCCCCGAGGAAGTAGAAGGAAAGAAATAATAAAAATCAGAGCAGAAATTAATGACAGAGACTAAAAAAACAATGAAACCAAGAGCTGATTCTTTGAAAAGATAAATAATATTGATGCACCTTTAGCCACACTCACTAAGAAACAAGAGAGAGGACCCAAACAAGTAAAATCAGAAATGAAAGAGGCAATATAACAACCAACCCAACAGACATACAAAGGATTGTAAGAAAATTCTCCCAGCAACTATATGCCAACAAATGGGAAAACATGGGTGAAATGGACAAATTCCTAGAAGCATACAACCTTTCAAACCTGAATCAGGAAGAGTCAGAAAACCTGAATAGGCCAATAACAACTAATAAAATTGAAGCAGTAATCAAAAAATTCCCAGCAAACAAAATCCCTGGACCAGATGGATTAACAGACGAGTTTTACCAAATATCCAAAGAATTAACACCTATTCTATTCAAACTATTCCAGAAAATTCAAGAGGAAGGAAGTCTTCCAAATTCTTTTTAAGAGGCCAGCAACATCCTAATCCCCAAACCAGATTAAGACACTACAAAGAAAGAAAATTACAAGCCAATAACCTTGATGAACATAGATGCTAAAATCCTCACTAAAGTGCTAGCAAACCAGATCCAGCAATACATTAAAAAGATTATACACCACGACCAAGTGGGATTTATTCTGGGGATGCAAGGTTGGTGTAACATGCGCAAATCAATAAATGTGATACACAACATAAGCAGAATGAAGGACAAAAATCATATGATCATATCAATAGATGCATAAAAGCATTCGACAAAATCCAGCACCCATTTCTGATAAAAACTCTCAGTATAGTGGGAATAGAGGGATCATACCTCAACATAACAAAGGCCATATATGACAAACCTACATTCAACCTCATACTCAATTGTCAAAAACTAAAACCATTCCCTTAAAAACAAGAACAAGACAGGTATGTCTACTTTCACCACTCTTGTTCAACATAGTACTGGAAGTCCTTGCCACAGCCATCCAACAGGAATAAAACATAAAAGGTATTCAAATTGGAAAGTAGGAAGTAAAACTGTCATTATTTGCAGATGACATGATACTGTACATATTAAACCCTAAAGACTCCATTAAAGTACTACTAGATTTGATAAACAAATTTGGCAAGGTAGCTGAATACAAAATCAACATCTAGAAATCAATGGCATTCTACACACCAACAGTGAACTTTCAGAGAGAGAAACTAAATATCAATACAATTTACCATTGCAACTAAAAAAATAAGATACCTAGGAATAAACTTAACCAAGGATGTAAAAGATTTGTACTCGGAAAACTACAGGATACTGAAAAAAGAAATAGAGGAAGATATAAACAAGTAGAAGAATATACCATGCTCATGGATTGGAAGAATTAATATCATTAAAATGTCCATACTACCCAAAGCAGTTTATAAATTCAATGCAATTTCTATTAAAATACCAACAGCATATTCCACAGATCTAGAACAAACATTTTGCAAATTTATATGAAACCACAGAAGACCCCGAATAGCTCCAGCCATCTTGAGAAAAAAGAATAGAGTGGGAGGTATCACTTTACCAGACATCAAATTGTACTACAAAGTCATTGTAATCAAAACAGCCTGGTATTGACACAACGGACATATAAATCAATGGAACAGAACAGAAACCCCAGAAATAAACCCAAGCCATTATGATCAGTTAATATTTGACAAAGGAGACAAGAGCATACAATGGAGAAAAGATAGGCTCTTCAATAAATGGTGCTGAGAAAATTGGACTGCTACTTGCAAAAAAATTAAACTAGATCACCAACTTACTTTGTACACAAGAATAAATTTAAAATAGATAAAAGACTTAAATGTAAGTCTCAAGGCATAAAAATCCTGGAAGAAAACATAGGCAGTAAATTTACAAACATCACATGTAGTAGAATTTTCACTGATATATCTCCTAGAGGAAGAGAAACTAAAGAAAAAATAAACAAATGAGACTACATCAAACTAAAAAGCTTCTGCACTGCAAAAGAAATCAGCTTCAAAATACAAAGAAATCCTACAGTATGGGAGGACATATTTGCCAAGGATACATCTGATAAGGGGTTAATTTCCAAAATGTACAAAGAACTCATACAACTCAACAAGAGGAAGACAAGCAAGCCAATTAACAAATGGGCAAAGGACCTGAATAGACACTTCTCCAAAGATTACGTACAGATAACCAAGAGACATATGAGAAAATGCTCAACGTCACTAATCATCAGAGAGATGCAAGTTAAAACCACAATGAGGTATCACTTCACACCTATCAGAATGACTAGCATCAACAAATCAACAAATAACATGTGTGGCGAGTATGTGGAGAAAGGGAAACCCTGGTACACTGCTGTTGGGAATGCAAACTGTTGCAGCCACTATGGAAAACAGTATGGAGGTTCCTCAAAAAGTTTAAAATGGAGCTTCCTTTTGACGCAGTGGTTCCACTTCTAGGAATATATCCTAAGAATTCTTAAACACTAATCAGAAAGAATATATGCAACCCTATGTTCATAGCAGGGCAATTTACAATAGCTAAGATCTGGAAACAGCCCAAGTCCCCATCAGTAGATGAGTGGATAAAAAAGCTGTGAGACATATCTACCATGGAATTCTCTGCAGCTGTGAAGAAGGATCTTGTGCCCTTTGGGACAGTATGGATGGACCTGGAGAATATTATGCTAAGTGAAATAAGCCAGGCAGAGAAAGACAAACATCATATGATCTCGCTTATATGTGGTATCTAAAGAACTTAATAAAGTGATGAACAGAATTGATTCCATGACATGGAAGCATAGATCAGACTGATGAATGTCAAAGGGATAGAGGAGGGCAGGTGGGTGAAGGGGGAGAGATTAACCAAAGAATTTATATGCATATATGCACAACCCAAGGACATGGACAATGGTTGGGAGAGGGACTTGGGAGGGGAATGAGAGGGACTGGAATGGGTCATCAGGGAGAAAAAAGGACATCTGTAATATTTTAAATAAAAATTAATTAATAATAAATAAATAAATAAATAAATAAATAAATAAATAAATAAAGGAATCAAGAACTTCTTTGATGCATGGAGTGCATCAGCACTTATAGAAAGCAGGTCATAAAGCTCAGGAAAGCTATAAAGCAGAGCTGACAGATTTACATTGTCTTCATAAAACCAAATAAATCAGTGTTTTAGCTGGGGGCATAACAAAATAAAGAAACTCTATTCCTATCTTAGCACCTTCATCTGAATAGTTTATAAGCTAATGATATCTGTAGATTATTGACTACTCTACATAGACAACCCAATTGGTTGACTATTGATAAGACATACAAGTTTTTATTTTATAATTAGCATATTATATTCTGGCTCCTTTGCCTGTTTTTTCTTGGGACTCTGTCCAATAACCTCTGTGAGATCTCATTCCCCAATCTTTGGTACCAATCTTCCCCATTTGCAAAACAAAGACACTCATTAGGATCCCACAGCTAAAAGGTGCTATGTAATCTTTAGTGCTCTTATATGTGTTATTGCAGGACTAGAATAAAGAGTTTAACCATAACAGTATTTCTAAGTAAACCAGTGTTCTCCATTCTTCCATGTTCTCATTGCTGATTTGTTCTTGCAGAGCTTAGAATGTTTTATTATGTTTTTCCATTAATTCCAACAATGCCCTTGGAAATAGACAGAATAGAAATTATTTACCCACGGTAAAGCTGGAATAATTAAGGGCAAAATAAGTGAAGTGCCCTCCAAAAGCACATAGCTGTCTGGAACAAATCTCATAGTTCCATGTCCAATGCACTGTTAGAGGGACTTACCTTCTTAGTATTGCAATTACCATGAAACAGCTTAGAACACTAAAAGCAATAAGGGCAAGATTACATTTCAGGAAAGTCCCACTTTATCCAAAATCTGAATGTATTTTATACAACTTTTATTTCCTGTGTGATAGAAATGTAATATGTGCCTCTTTATCCCAACTGGCCCCATGAGGCACATATTTCACACTATGGGGCACTAGCTGGTGTCATTATCGCCTCTGGAAACCTGTAGAGCCCAATCTCAGGGCTGACTTTGCCAGTGAAATGAATGTGCTTACCCATGTTTATGCCAGATTGCACAAAATGTCGACATTTCAGTTAATGGAGATTTAAGCACAATCCTAGCAGATATATTTTAAGACTATAGAATACACATTATTTTTAAATGCACCTGAAATTAACATGGCCCAAATTCATAAGAATAAAACAGTCATGTAGAAGAGCTGATCCCTTTCACCTGTCATTAGACATAGATATCTACATACATGTGTCCACATGTACATGCACATATGCTACCCCAGAAACAGGCTGCCTCATCATCAGGAGAAAATACTTTAAAGGGATAATTCCCTGTCTTCTTCTTCTACAAAAAAGCCCAACAGTCACAATAAGTAAAAACATTCCATTTATACATTCTAGAACCTCTGCTCTCAGAGTAGCTAACATAGTTAGTTCAAAAGATATGTTCTGTGTTTCTGTCAGAGTCATAGAAGGTATCTAACAAGATTGTTCGACCCTCCCACAAGTCCCATGTTATTAGAAAATTCATGAGCTCCATCCAGTCATTAGAAAACATTTTATTAAGTATGGTACATCTACGTTTCTTTAACCATAGTTGTAATGTGCCATATTAAATTGTAATCTTTTTGCATGCAGGTGTTATGTAATATAATGATGAATGAGTGGCTCCTCATAGCATGCAACCCATGACTGTTCACTTCCCCAAAATGACTAGTGTTGTGTTCCGCACAATGTTCAAAACTATGTGATGTGTTCTTTATAGAAGCCTGGTAATATGACTATCGGCAGAATGAGTTAAAACAGACAATAAATGTAATATATCAGGAAATAGATTCTAAGTAGGGAATTGTATTAAAGGAAAGGGAAAAAACCAATAGGATACATTCAAGGAATAATTATTGTCACTCTGCTGGCTAAATGAGCAAAGAGACACAGCAGAAAAGCTGGTACTTGATCTTGGTAATATATGAAATGTATTGGAGAACCAGGGAAAGAAAGGCACTGGGGACCTCAGTAATTAAGCTCAGTTTGCCAATTTGCTACAAGTTCTTTGTCCTTCCAATCTGGTCAAAGTGATTATATATAGTATTCTTAAAACCTTGTGCCTTGCTATAGAAATACCCACAAATACTGACCAGCTTTATCTTCCTATTTTATTAAAAGTATATACATAAAATTGTTTCTTTTATATATTATGGTTTTGCTATACAATGTTGGCAAAGCATAAAATTTCAGACCACTTTGATGGAAGTTTCTATACATCTAATTTCATGGGAGCATAGCAGAATTTATGCACTCCCAGGTTGATTGGTATTTTTGGCATGTAGACTCATCTGCAACTTCTCATCTTCTGAACACTCTCCTTCCCTTGCTTAGCATTTCCCTTATGATCCAGCATAAATATGAGTGAGAAAATTAGCAGCAGTGACTTTAAACAGAAAGCTGACTAGTCTAATGGCACTTAATTATGTTCAGTCTCTGCTCAGCCTCACAAATCTTTTCCTGTTGCCTCTGTTATTGTGTTAAGTAAAAAGAAAAAGGGTGATATGAACTACAGTTGAATTTTCATACAATTAAGGCTATGTTTATTATTCTACAGATGCATGTCACCTGAAAAAAAGAATATAATGATTCTGAGAAAAGAACACAGTGGTTCACTTGTTCATAAATTATCCATTATCCTTCGAGAAGTATTTGAAGTAAGCTACAAATAATGTTTCCCTCAATAGATGCACCATTTGTATAAAAAGTGCTTATCATACAAAATGGATAAAATCCCCCTCAATTAACCAACAAGAAGGCAGAAATCATTGAAAAATGCAGAGCACTGAAAGCTGAAGTTTGGAATAGTCATTGTTGACCATGAATAAATAATAATGAAGAACTTGAATCACTTTAAAGAGGCCAACCCATAGAGATCAGACTTAACACAAAACTAGAAAGAAGTGTTTTATTCCAGTTAAGTTTATTTTTTAAAAGTTCTTACTTTGTCCTAGGTGAAGACCTCAAACATCTCTGCTGAAAATCCCATTTTATTTATTTCAGTGCATAACCCACAAACAACTTGAATTTGTATCAAAAACACAAAGTAAGAAATTCGAATACTAGAAACAAAGGTAAACTCCAAAATAAATCTGGCTGTTGTATAAAAGAATTTTAATGCTATTTGTGACAACATGGATGGACCCAAAAGCTATTATGCTATGCAAAATTAGTCAGATAAAGAAAGAGATGATTTCACTTATATGTGGAATTTTAAAAAATATATAAAAGCAAATAAACAAAATAAAAACACTCTCACAGAAAGAAAGAAAATAAGAGAGAGAGAAAAAGAGAGAGAGGGAGAGAGAGAGAGGGAGAGAGAGAGAGAGAGAGAGAGAGAGAGAGAGAGAGAGAGAGAGAGAGAGAGAGAGAAAGAAAGAAAGAAAGAAAGAAAGAAAGAAAGAAAGAAAGAAAGAAAGAAAGAAAAAAGAAAGAAAGAAGAGAGAGAGAAAGAAAGAGAGAAAGAAAGAAGGAAGGAAAGAAAGAAAAAGAAAGAACTGATGGTTGCCACAAGGGAAGAGGTGGGTGAAAAAGGTAGAGGAATGTAGTCAATAATAGTGTGATAACTTTGCGTGGTGACGAATGGTTACTAGACTTAGTATGGTGATCACATCATAAGATATAGACATGTTGAATCACTGTGTTGTACACCTGTAACTAATACAATATTGTATGTAGACTATACTCAATTAAATAAGTAAATGACAACTACAAAAAAAAGAATTCCAATGAAAAGAAAATACAATTCACTGTACAGAGAAAATAAAAGTTTTGTTCTTACAGGAGCCACTGTAACAGCCCTGTACATATGTACACTAATGGAAATGATGCCTTTATTTAACATGTGTGTCCTGGTAAATATAATTTGTAGTTTCTCTTGTAAATTATTTAAAGTATTGTAAAAACTATTTTTGGAAAATATAGCTGTTTGATTTTGTAGGGCATCCTTGATTGCAGTTTCTGTGGCCTCCATAGCACTCCAGGCCAGATTTAAGTGACTCTGAGACTGGTACTTTGGGGTGACTGCTGTGGAAACATCTGGCTGTGCCTGAGGAAGCAGCAGTGACACACTCCCAGACACCCCTCCTCCAAGCCCCCGAGGTCTCCATCTGGAAGATCCTGGACATCATTTGTTATAAGGGACCCGATGCTGAGAGGCCAGAGCAGCCTTTGACTAGAGAAACATCAAAGCACAAACGCCAGGGAGCATACTGGCTGCTCCCCCAGTGCATGTGGCAGTCCCAGTGGAGAGCTTGGGAAGGTCACCCCAGTTCCCCTGGGGCCTGTATTGTCTCATGTCCAATCCTGTTCAATGACTACATGGTTCTACCAGTTCAATAAACCTCTTTGTACACGGTGGGCTGGGGGAGTTTTGTTCTTGGAACATTAAAGAATGTAAGTTACTAATTAGTCAAAAATTGTCATTAAATTATACTTATAAATTCACTGTCATACCATTCATAAATTACTTTGGACAATTAGAAAGCACTTATTAATGTGGTTCAGAGGGACCCAATAAAAATGGAAATCTAAAGTTGCTTCTGAATCACAAGAGTCTGTGTGTCAGGGCTACTGGGTGCTGAGGGTTGAAAGTTCTGTGAGATGTAAAATATCAAGGGAGGATAGTAGGTATAAATAAGCCAAAATGAGATAGAAAATACTAACATTTTAGCCCCCTTTCCACTTGATTATAATTTCCCCTAAACTTTGAAACCTTCTATTTTCAATGTATTAAAATTGTAATGTTTTTGAGGGTAAAATTAATTTACCTCTTCTATGTCTATCTTTTTAGCTGATTGATCCAGAGACAACTTCAGATTTGTATTTCTATCACTGCCTCTAATTATCTTCATAAGTTCACAACAATTCAAAGTCCACCAAATTTTATCTGGGCCATCTTTTAAAATGCAAGTTTCTGATAAGGCAATTCTTATTGAAAGGGAAAAAAAATTATCCAACTGATCAGCTCAAATTAACTTATTTCAGCTGTTAAACATTGCTACACAAGTTTTAAGTGCACCTACTTATGGCTTTTTATTACAAAGGAGCTAGAAAATACATTTGGAGCTGTTAATAAATGTCTTATACTTTATTAGAAGCATGTGTCTTAAAAATGTGGTTTGCCAATGGAGAAGTCTATGTTTCTAAAAGTTACAAAATGTATTTGCCCATCTAAACAATGCTAATTGCTTACTTTTTAGTCGTCATTAAAAATTAAGGTTTCTAAGACTTAAGAATTCTAACTAGTTGGAAGAAATTGTATGGTTTGGTAATAGAAGGTATAAAGTATGGAGATACTTATTGAAGGAAAAGAGAGTTCTTCTAAAGCTATTTTTTTCCTAAATGGATAATGAAAAGCAAAGTAAACAGGACTAGAAAACATGTAGAAGTTTTGTGAAAAGAAATCTTGAAATAAAATTACATGGTTAAGCTGAGCAATAAATTTAATTAAGTAAATGAATTTAAATAACAAAAGTAAGCTAATACAGAGCTGGAGTTTAGTTCTTTTTCAGTTAAAATGACAAGGATTTTTCTTTTGCTTTATATTTTTCTCCGTACTGGATCCCTCTGGAATTTGGAAGCTCTTAATGAACATTATTATTTCCATGGCAATATGTTTGTTTGTATAAATCCAATAAGAATATGTTATCTTTTTATAATAAGACACATTGAACCAGTTTATAATTGTCATTTGATTAATCAAGACTTTCACTGGAATATCATGATGGAGGGAGGCATGCTTAAACTCTGGATGTCATCAGAAAGCTTTAAGGAATTAAGACTGATTTAAAAGTCAATAAAAACCCTTGGAAAAATGGCCTGGTGCCTTGTTTATTCATATGGTTCATGGCAGTATTTCTAAGTAAGGAACGAAGGTTGCTTTCATGGGAAATGGCAAATAAAGAGCCTCAAGACCTTTTGGGGGACCTCAAGAGCTTGGGTAATTTACCCAAACTTACAAGTGTTGCAGGCAAACCCTGATGGTGATTGTGTAGCTTGGCTTCTTCACTCTGAGAGGTTAATTAAAGCTCAGTCTGGAGATTCCTTATGAGATTCCAGCAAAGCAGATTTAAAGAAACCTATAAGACTGATTGCTATTCTTGTGTTTATGCAAATAATTAGGCCAAATTTAAACTGGACTTAATGGAGTAAATGCATTGATCTTGATTTGGCTCTTCAATAAAAATGAGTGTGATTTCAGGGGGAAAATTGTGTTTCAATGAACTCTATAATACACAGTTGTGGGTATTAGACTCTAGTCCAGTTAATTGTTTTCACAGTTTTATTTTTCACCTATAAACTGAACTAGATCCTGAATTTTTCTAGTTTTCTTAAATATTTGACTACAATCCTCCAAACTAATGTTTCATTTTTCTCCCACCTTTTGATTGGAATTATTGAGAACTAAAACTTTTTTCCTTTCATCAGTCCGCTCATCATAATTCTTGTCATTCTAGCTTTTGCCCCAATAATACTGAGATTTGTAACACAGTTTGTCTCAACCAGATTACAAGCTTTATTTGTACTTAAAGAATACTCTCTAGAGACCATCACCACCACCTTGCCTGCCCAGGCTTCATTGTCCTTCTGAGAGAGCAAGGATCTCTTGGCTCTGAACAAAAACATCAGCTCTCTTAAGCAGAAAGAAGCTACAGAAGATACCCCACAACATTTTTTCTGGAAATAATTTAGAGCCAAGATCCTTGAGGGCAGAATGTGATAGGCAGTTAGACAGACATGAGCAGAGCAAGGATGATGGGCCAGGTAGAGAAGGTAACCAGGGCTCAAAGTCCCAGGTGCTTAGCAATGGGAAAAACTGAAAAAACAAAGACTTTGCTCCCAGGGTGACCTTTCCTCCCCTAGAATATCTCTGGTCATGTAGTTTAGAACCCCCGACTTTTTATATCAGTGGTTATTTAGTCAGGACCCACCCCTGACCTTTCCTCTCCTGGCATGTTGCTAGTCAGTCAGGTTAGATCCCCTTAGAGGGGGAAGGGACAAGAGGGCTGGAGAATAGCTCTTGAGCATTAAGACATCAGGACAATGAGATTCTGACCAGCATCAAATACATTTAGGCTTCAGTTGTATTTCAGCTCAAGGCCCCCAAAAGCAGCAAAACCAGAGGAAGTTATGGAATGAGTGACATCCAGACCTGATGCAATGAGTAATGACCGCGCCTTAGAACTGACCAATCAGTGGAGACTACAGTCCTGAAAGGACACAACTGAAAAGCTGATAAATATTCTATTGAGATCCTTCCCTGGGACATCCCTTAAAATCCCCACCCTGAAAAATGCTTAGAACAAAGGTCCCAGCACACTCTTCCTCCTGGGAGCACATTTGTACCTTTCCCCTGCCCACCCTCTTTCACCCCCCAGGCATGATACCTTTACCTTTCTCTCTCCTAAGCTCCAAGGAGCCTTACTTTAGCCCCTGTAACTTCTTTCCTGAGCCCATTTCTTTTACCACACACTTCTACCTCTGTGACTTTCTAAATAATCTTTCTCTCATAGTTTAAGTTTTAGCTTGCTGAATCAAGATCTGATCTGACCCCACTGGTCTAACACCTGGTGCAGTTCTAGTCTTCCCCAACACAACTAAGGAATTAAAGAAGAAGCCACATTGAGATTGGTAGGAGGGGCAGACATGTGAAACAAACTCATCCTACACCCACATGTAGTGAATACAAATCTAGAGGGATATCTTGCTTCAGAGGTCCCCCCAGATAAGCAAGGGTTCCCAGCCTATGGTTCCAGTTTTAAGAAGAAAAGACCCCATAAGTAATAGTTATAAAACACAGTGAGGATTGAGACTGAGGGAAATAAAGGGCTGCTGGATTTCCAGGCAGTTCCTCTTAAACGGTCCTTGCATGGACTTATTCAGACTCACTCCTTCTGACCTCCAGTGTTTGGGAAGCAGCTTGAAGGGTACTGGAGACATGTGGGGAAGAACTTAATTTACCATCATCAGGGTGAGAGCTGGGAGGGACAGCTTTCTCCCAGAGGTTCTGGCAGAGTCTTTTGTTTTTGATGAACAATCTGCTCACGGAGTAAGCAGGTGAGTGCTATATCTCAGTCTCCTTCAACCTGGCTCACACTGCTTGCCCATCCTGGTGGTTCCCTGAAACCTCAACACACCCAAGCTGTTTCCAGTGACTTTTCCATACAAGTGGCCTGTCTTCACTCAAGTGTTAGATTTTCCTAACATCTCTCAAACAAGCAGCATCTGGTCTCAGGATGCCCCTACCAGTCACTAAGTGTCCCCAAGTTTGCCTCTAAGAGTAATTGGCATTGATTTGCAGCTTGGCCTAACTTGGGTACCTCCAAGGCCACCACAAGTACAAGCCATCTGCAGATCACTCTGTAGCTCATTGTGGGTGGCCTTGGGCAGAACACATATGGTGGCTGACTTTGGTCTATACTGCCCATGAAGCCCTAGAGCTAGCACTTCCAGTAGACAGCTTCAGACCAGATTAAAGTGCCATCACCCAAACACCTCCACAAGTGACACACTTGGGGTAGACTCAGTGAGCACCAGAGTCCTACTGAAGTAAGTTCTGCTCTATGGGGTAAGCCCCTGCACAGCTCATAGTTTGTTGGTCAATGGTCGCAGACAGTCCTTGCAGCTGACTGGCCTAGGGTAAATCCCCTCCATTGATGTGTCAATAGCAATCAAGGCTCAACTACCAGAAGAGGGTGTACACAGATCACATGGGGCAAGGACACTTGGAGTGCCCATAAGACTGTCAGCTGATTTCTCAACAGAAACTTTGCAGGTCAGAAGGGAGTGGCAAAAAATTTTGAAAGTTATGAAAAGCAAGGATCTACAACAAAAATTAGTCCACTCAGAAAAGCTATCATTTAGCTTTGAAAGACAAACAGCTTTTCAGACAATAAAAAGCTAGAGGAGTTCATCACCACCAAACCAGTATTATAGGAAATGTTAAGGGGTCTTCTTTAAGAAGAATAAGAAAAAAATATGAACATTAAAATGGCAATAAATACGTAAAGATATATGCACCTCTATGTTCATCGCAGCATTACTTACAGTGGCCAAGAGTTGGATATCACCAAAGTGTCCTTTGATAGAGGATTGGATAAAGAAGATGTGGTACATATATACAGTGGAACATCAGTGAGCCATAAAAAAGAAATACTGATATCTGCATCAACATTCATGGATACTGAGAATATTATGCTAACCAAAATAAGTCTGTCAGAAAAAGCTAACAGCCATATGATTTCACTCATATGAGGAATGTAAACCTGAAACCTATAGACACAGACAACAGAATGATGGTTATCAAAGAAAAGGGGGTTAAGGTAAAAGGAGCCAAATATGTGGTGATGCAAGATGGTTTTACATTGGGTGGTGGGCATACAATGCAATATACAGATCATATATCATAGAAGCGTACACTTGAAAACTATATGATTATATTAACCAATGTAATGAAATAAATTTCATAAAAGTTTTTAAAATAGTAATAAATACATATCTATCTATAATTTAATCTAAAAAAACAAACATGCAAAACAGAAACAGATTTATAGATACAGAGGATATTTTGATAGTTGATAGATGGGAAGGGGTTTAGGGTGTGGCTGAAAAAAGTGAAAAGATTAAGAAGTACAAATCAGTTGTTACAGAATAGTCATGAGGATACAAATTACAGCATAGGAAATATAGTAAATAATATTCTAATAATTATGTATGGTATCAGATGGGTGTGAGATTTATTGGGTTGACCACCTAGTAAGTTTTGTAATGTCTAATCATTGGGGTGTACACCTGAATCTAAATAATAATATATGTCAAGTATAATTGAAAAATAATTATGAAATTGTTCACAAGCAACTTCATTCTGTCCTAGAATAGAACTCAAAAATATTATTTATAAAAATATCTAGCACCCAAAATGATGAAATTTGTAGTACCTGGTACTACAAAAAAAAATTTCCAACCATTCAAATGAGCAATAAAATAAAGCCAATAAAGGAATGAAAAAGTAATAACAACAAATCCAGAAGTGAAAGAGATAATATAATTTGTAAGACAAAGTGTTAAAACAGGTATTATATCTATATGTTCAAAAAGATAGAAAAAAGAAGCATGTTAAGGAGAAACATGAAAGATAAAAATAGAACTTCTAGAGTTAAAAAATGACAATGAAAAATGTGCTGATGGTATTAACAGATGAGTAGAAACTGCAAAAAAATAAGTAGTGAACTTGATCACATAGCAAGTTTACTTTAGAAATTATTTAACTAAATAGAAGAAAAAAAGACAAAAGAAAAAAAAAAGAGCAATCTTTGAGCTGTGGAACAACTTCAAACTGCTTAATATAAGTGTAAATGTTAGTCCAAGAAAGAAGGGGGCTGAAAAGAATTTGAAGACATAATGGCCAAAGTAGATAAATTCCAGAATAGTGGTGTGAGGAGCTCCACAGATACTCTTTCCAATAAAATAACTGTAACTGTTAAAATTACTTTTTAAAAGCCATTTAAAGTTTATGAAAATTGTCCTAAGGACATAAAGTTAATGAATAAACAATGATTCAAGAAAGTCTACTAAATTTTATGATTAACAGAAAGTCTGTGGCATTTGAAACTAAACATGTCTCCTCCATTTGCCCCACACACCAGCTCAGCATGTTGCAAGTTCCACCTCAATCAGTTATTACTAAGAAAACAGGGTTCCCTCTCCCTTTCCAGTTACCAGTGAAAGCCAAGTCTTCCTGGGAGCAGCAGACCACCAAATATTACTCATCCCATTATCCAGTTTCATATGTATGAAGCTCCATCCCAGGAAATAGGGATTTAGAATTTGGAGATTGATCATCTAACACTCCACAATTGTGGAACAGAAGTTTGACACCAAGCAAGTCAGGCTGACAATATCAGAGCCATGATCACGCTCACACAGGCTTTCTTATTTAGAAAGAAGAGGCAGCCAAGGAAACATCTCTAGGAGGGGTAAACCAAGATCAGAGGTTACTACCTCTGACCGTAAAGCAGGAATTTCATTTTAAAAGAAGAGGACCACTTTTCCTGCCAACTGTTCTGGAGCAGCAGTGTAGATATTTCACTCCAAAACAAAAGAAAGCATATAAGAACAAATAGCTTAATGCCCTCCCCAAGACAACAGAATGTATTTGGAACACAATATCAAGTAAATCAAGATTGAGGGTGGTATTAAAAGCAATGCAGATATTAGTGGCAAGCAATTAAAAGAAAGCTATAGAAAAAAAGATCACAGCAGACTAAGTGGAAGCTACATTGACACTCTCCGGGGCCAAAATGAATTATAACTACAATATAGAAAAACCATCCTGAATAATCAACTACAACTGAAGACAAGTAGGAGAGCACCCTCGTAACCAAGGAGGAAAAGTAAGACCACATAGAGACTGGTAGGAAGTGTGGAGGTGCCAGATGGCTGGGTGGGCTTGCACAGGCAGCAGCTCAAGGTCCAGAGGCATATCTTCACTGCTGGGGGTTCCCACTGAGGACACTGGAGCCAAAAGCCCAGGCTGGGCTTTCCAGCCAAGAGCACCAGAACTGAGAAAGGTGTCCACATAACATCTGACTGTGAAAAGCTGCAGGGTTTCTGTCTGCCAGGGAGAGACAGCTGGAGATGCAGGCACCCAATTAAAGAGCCAACACACACAGATTCATGTGCAACCACGCACACTAAGCTCCAGCAGAGGGAGGGTATATTGGACTGGAGCTGTGCGAGGAGAATCTAGAGTTGTGGGCTCTGGAGATAAAGCTCAGAGGGCACCACTCTGGATTCCTGTGCTGAGTCATTCCCCCCATACTGCAGAAGACATCTTTCACAGGCAGACATTTACCTTCCAAGCAGCTTTTGCCTGAGAGGGAAGCAATTGCTCCTCCCTGCTGATAGGCTCATTAAGAGACTGATAACAATCAACTGCCACACCCTATGGAGTTTCTAGAGCCTCAGGCTCATTAAGAGAATCAGATTAATCAGCCAGCAGGCAGAGGCAGACCTCAGAGTGCTCTGAGTCTTTGCTTGAACTGCTTCAGGACCCAGGCCTTGAAAAGCAGACATTGGTGTGCATCTTGGTCTTGTCCAACTCACCTAGTCCCGTTAGAGAGAACATCAAGCTGTGGATAATTGATAGCTCCAAACAAGGTACTCAAGGCCAGTCACAAACAGCATCTGATATTGGCTTGCACTAGAGACCTTCCAAAAAGACTGAGAGTCCTAGAAGTCCTACCTAATATGTAGAAACAAGGCCAAATAGGCAGCCAAAATGGGGAAACAAAAAAACAAACCCCAAATGAAAGAACAAGAGAAGTCTCCAGAAAAAGAGCTAAATGAAATGGAGACAAGCAATCTATCAGATATACAATTCAGAATACTGATTGTAAGGATGCTCAACAGCATGAAAAAAGATATGGAAACTATCAAAAATGACCAATCAGAAATGAAGAATGACATAGCAGAAAAAAAGAATACATTGGAAAGAATACACATCAGATTAGAGGAAGGTGAGGATCGGATCAGTAAATTATAAGAAAAGGTAGAAAACATCACTCAATCAGAGATTCAAAAAGAAAAAAAAAATTAAAAACAGGGGACAGGCTAAAGGAGCTGTGGAACATGAAATGTAACAATATCCATATCATAGGAGTGCCGGAAGAGGTTGAAAGTAAGGAAAGGTTTGAGAAACCATTTAAAGAAATAATGGCAAAAAACTTCCCTAACCTGATGAAGTAAAATGTCACACAAGTTCAAGATGCACAAAGAGTCCCAAGCAAGAAGAATCCAAATAAGCCCACTCCCAGACACACCATAATTAAAATAACAATATTTCAAGAGAAAGAGAGAATCTTAAAGGCAGCAAGAGAAAAACAATGTTTTACCTACAAAGGAGCTCCCATAAGGCTGTCAGCTGACTTCTCATCAGAAACTCTACAAGCCAGAGTGGAATGGCTTGAAGTATTCAAAATAATGCAAACCACGGATCTGAAACCAAGACTACTCTATCCAGCAAGGCTATCATTCAAAATAAATGGTGAAATAAAGAACTTCCCAGACAAAAAAAGGCTAAAAGAGTTTATCACTACCAAACCAGAATTGCAGGAAATGTTAAAGGGATTGCTGTAATTAGAAGTAGAAATAGAGAGAGAGAAACATAAGCGTAAAGAACTAAAATGGCACTAGATAAGTATCTGTCAATAATAACCTAAAATGTAAATGGATTAAACACTCCAATAAAGAGACATAGGGTGGCTGAGTGGATAAATAAACATAACCCAAATATATTCTGTCAACCAGAGACTCACCTCACAATAAAAGAGTAACACAAGATGTAAATGAAGGGATGGAAAAAAAATTTCCATGCAAAAGGAAATGAAAAAAAAAAAAAAAGCAAGGGTAGCAATACAAATATCAGACAAAACAGACTTCAAAATGAAGCCCATAATGAGATACAAAGAAGGTCATTATATAACACTAAAGCAATTTATCCAACAAGAGGATATAAACCTGATAAACATATATGCAACCAATATAGGAGCACCTAAATTTCAAAAACAAAAACAAAAAACTTCTGGAGGACATTTAGGGGGATATCAACAACAATATAGTCATAGTAAGGCATTTTAACACCCTACTGATCTAACTGGATAGGTCTTCCAGACAAAAAACCAAGGAAATAGTGACCCTAAATGATATACTAGATCAGATGGACTTAACTGATACTTACAGAACATTCCACAAAAAGGTGCATAAAATACATTCTTCTCAAGTGCACACAGGACATTCTCAAAGATAAAATACATGTTAGGACAAAAAATAAGTCTCTACAAGTTCAAGAAGGTTGATATTATATCAAGAATCTTCTCAGTCCACAGTGGCATGAAATTAGAAATCAACTACAATAAAAACACTAAAAAACATTCAAACACATGGAGGGAAAATAGCATGTTATTAAACAAAGAATGGGTTACAAAAGAGATAAAATAGATAGAAAAAACTTCCTGGAAATTGATGAAAATGAACTCACAATGACCCCAAATCCATGAGACACAATGAAAGCAGTCCTGAGAGGGAAGTTCACAACATTACAGGTATACATCAAATAACAAGAAAAACTTCTAAAAGACTCTCCAAACATACAACTTAAAGACTTAGAAAGAGAACAACAAGGAAAGCCCAGAGTAAGTAGAAGGAAGGAAATAATAAAGATCAGAGAAGAAATAAATGACACAGAGACTAAACAAACAAACAAAAAATATACAAAAGACCAATGAAACCAAAGCTGGTTCTCTGTAAAGAAAAGCAAAATTGATGAAACTTTAGCCATCAAGAAACAAAGTGGAGGACCCATAAAAACAATATAAGAAACCAAAGAGGTGAAGAAACAACTGACTCAACAGAAATACAAAGGATTGTAAGAAAATACTATGAGCAAATATACACCAGCAAGCTGGACAACTTAGACGTAATGGAAAAATTCCTAGAAAAATAAAACCTGAAACCCAATCAGGAGGAGTCAGAAAACCTGAACAGGCTGATAACTGCTGATGAAGATGAAGCAGTAATCAAAAAACTCCCAGCACACACAAGCCCTTTTCTGGACATCTTCACAGAGGAGTTTTATCAAACACTCAAAGAAGAACTAACCCCTATCATCCTCAAACTGTTCCAAAAAATCCAACAGGAAGGAATAATGCCAAGCTCTTTTAATGATGCCAGCATTAGCCTAATTCCAAAAGCTGATAAAAACACTACAGAGAAAGAAAATGAGGTCAATATCCTTGATGAACATAGATGCTAAAATCCTCAAAAAATATTAGCAAATCGGTTTCAGCATTATATTAAAAAGGTCATACACCATGACCAAGTGGGATTTATTCTAGGAATGCCAGGATGGTACAATATTCATAAATCAATAAATGTGATACATCATATAAACAAATTGAAAGACAAAAATCACATGATCATATCTATAGATGCAGAAAAAGCATTCCACACAATCCAACACACATATTTCATAAAAACTCTCAGCAAAGTGGGAATACAGGGATCACACCTAAACATAATAAAGGCCATATATGACAAACCTACAGCCAACATCATACTCAATGAGCAAAAACTAAAACCATTTTCCCTAAGAACAGGAACAAGATAGGTGTGTCTACTTTCACCACTCCTTTTCAACATAGTCCTGGAAGTCTTCTCCACAGCGATCAGACAAGAGGAAAAAATAAAAGGCATCCAAACTGAAAAAAAGGAAGTAAAACTGTAATATTTGCTGATGACATGATATAATACATAGAAAATCCTAAAGACTCCAATGAAGAACAATTGGATTTAATAAATGAATATAGAAAAGTAGCAGGATCCAAAATTAGTCCCAGAAATAGATAGCATTTTTATGCAACAATAATGAACTCTTAGAAAGAGAAACTAAAAAATTAATCCCATTTATAACTGCAACAAAACAATTAAAATACTTAGGAATAAACTTAACCAAGGAGGTAAAAGACCTGTACTTAGAAAACTACAGGATGTTACAAAAGAATATAGAGGAATATATATAAATAGTGGAAGAATATACTGTGTTCATGGATTTGAAGAACGAATGTCATTAAAATGTCCACACTACCCAAAGCAATCTATAAATTCAAGGCAATCCCTATTAAAATAACAACAGCACATTTAACAGATCTAGAACAAACACTTTGAAAATTAACATGGAACCAAAGACACCTAATAGCCAAGGCAATACTGAGAAGAAACAACAAAGTTGGTGGAATCACAATATCAGATATCAAGTTATACTACAAAGCAACTGTAATCAAAACAACCAGGTACTGGCACAAGAAGAGACATCTAGATCAATGGAACACAACAGAGAACCCAGAAATCAACCAAAGCCATTATGCTAAACTAATATTTGAAAAAGTTGGCAAGAACATACAATGGAGTAAGAAAAACAGTCTCTTCAGTAAATGGTGCTGGGAAAATTGGACAAGTACATACAAAAAAATGAAACTAGACAACCAACTTACAACATACACAAAATTAAACTCCAAATCGATAAAAGACTTAATGTAAGACAAGAAACAATAAAAATCCTAGAAGAAAATATCTCCAGCAAAATCTCAGGTATCTCTCCTAATAATGTTTGCCAATACATCTCCCAGGGAAAGAGAAACATAGGAGAAAATAAACAAATGGTACTACATCAAAACTAAAAACTTCTGCACAGCAAAAGAAACCATCAACAAAACAAAAAGGGAGCCCACTGTATGGGAGAAGATATTAGCCAATGATATACCTGATAAAGGGTTAATATCCAAAATATATAAGGAACTCTTACAACTTAACAAAAGGAAGACAAACAATCCAATTTAAAACTGGGCAAAGGGCCTAAATAGACACTACTCCAGGGAAGACATACAGATGGCCAAGAGACATATGAAAAAAATGCTCAAACTCACATATCATCAGAGAGATGCAAATCAAAACCACAATGAGGTATAACTTCACAACTGTCAGAATGGTTACAATCAACAAATCAACAAACAACAAGTGCTGGAGAGGATGTGGAGAAAAGGGAACCCTAGTACACTATTGGTGGGAATGCAGACTGGTGCAACCAGTATGGAAAACAGGTTCCTAAAAAAAATTAAATATGGAACTACCATTTGACCCAGTGATCCCACTTCTAGGAATATATCCTAAGAAACCTGAAACACCAATCAGAAAGAATTTATGCACCCCTATGTACGTAGCAGCACAATTTACAGAAGTTAAGATCTGGAAACAGCCTAAGTCCCCATCAATAGATGAGTGGATAAAAAAGCTGTGAGACATATTACAGCATGGAATACTATGCAGCTGTAAGAAAGAAAGATCTCTTACCCTTTGGGACAGCATGCATGGAACTGGAGAGTATTATGCAAAGTGAATAAGCCAGTCATAGAAAGACAAGTACCACATGATCTCACTCACAAGTGGAATATAATACACAAAATAAACTGATGAACAAAACAGATCCAGAAACATAGAAGTGTCTGATGAATATCAGAGGTTAGGCAGAGGTGGGAGTGTGGGTGGGGAGAGATTAATCAAAGAATTTATATGCTTATATGCGTAACCTATGGACACAAACACTTTTATGGGGAAAGCTTGGGGTTGGGGTGGATGCAGGGTGGAAAAAATCAATGTGGGGGAAAAAAGGACATCTGTAATACTTTCAACAGTAAAGATACATTTTTTTAAAAAGAGAAGCCTAGGGCTTTATTGAAGGAATAAACTGAGCCATAGACAATATAGATGTTTAAAAGAGTATCATGGGAAAAGGCAGCAAATTAGACCTTTCCTTGTGGTAAAGTCAAACCTCAAAGACTGGTTTCAAAGACTACTGTTGTCAAAATGCCAAAATTTAATTGGATCATAGTCTAGAGCAATTTATGACACAATCCACTGTGTTACAATATAGAGCAATCAATATGCAATTAGCTGAGGCTAGGGCATTACACTAAGTGAGGTATTATACAGAGGCAGACAGTTAAACAGGGATATTAGGGAAAGATATAGTAAAAAAAGAAAATTCCTCCTGCACAAGAATTCCAAGATGGTGGCAGATTAAATGGAAGCTACACTGACACTCTCCCAGGACCAAACTAGAAATGTAACTAAAAATATAGAAAAATCAGCCTGAATAATCAGCTGAAGACTAGCTGGAGAGCACCCTCATAACCAAGGACCGAAAGTGGAGACTGCATAGAGACTTCTAGGAACTGTAGAGGCACAAGAGGTCTGGCTAGGCTCCCACAGGTAGCAGCTGAAGTTCTGGTGGAATATCTCAGCTGTGGGAGGTTCCCACTGAGAACTCTGGGGTCTAAATCCCAAGCTGGGCTCCCCACCCAGAGCACCAGAACTGAGAAAGGTGTCCACATGACATCTGGCTGTGAAAAGCAGCAGGGTTTCTGTCTGCTAGGGCAAGATGTCTGGAAATGCAGGCACCCTCTTAAAAGGTCAATGCACAAAGTTTCATGCAGCCACTCACCTTGGGCTCCAGCAGACTGAAGGCAGAGTGGACTAAAGCTGTGTGAGGAAAATCTAAGGGTGCTGGCACTGGACATAGAGCTCAGAGGGCATTCACCTGACTCCTATGCTGAGTCATTGCCCCGTACTGCAGAGGACATCTTTCTCAGGCAGACATTTGACAGCTAGTCAGCTTTTACTGGGAGGGAAGCAATTGCCCAACCCATTGGAAAACTTCTCACTCCACCCTGTGGAATTGCCACTTTGCTCTGGTCTACAGACTGAGGCTCATTAAAAGACTCAGATTATTCAGACTTCAGGAAAAGGCAATTCACTGGGTGCATTGAGTCTGCCTGATCTGCTTCTGGACACAGGTGTTGGAATAGCAGAATTTGGTATGCATTTTGGTCCTATCCAAACGCTCCCAGTGACATCAGATGGAACCACAAGCTGTGGATTGTAGATTGCTCCAAACAGGGTACACAAGGCCAGGTACAAATAGTATCTGAGATTGGCCTGCAACAGACAACCTCCAAAAAGACTGGGAGTCTTAGCATATCTACCCAATACATCGAAAGAAACCTAAACAGGCAGCTAAAATGGGGAGACAATAAAACAAGCCCCAAATGAAAGAACAAAATATTTATCCAGAAAAGGAGCTAAATGCAATGGAGATAAGCAATCTGTCAGATATAGAGATCAAAATACTGATAACAAGGATGCTCAACAGCATGAAAAATGATATGGAAACTATGAAGGAAATTAAGAATGACATAGCAAAAATAAAGAATACATTGGAAAGAATAAACAACAGATTAGTGAAATCTGAGGATCAGATCTGTGAATTGGAAGACAGAGTAGAAAAAAATCAATCAGCTGTCTTAAAAGAAAAACAAAAAACAGGAAGATAGGCTAAGTGACCTGTGGAAGAATATAAAATGTACCAATATCCACATCATAGGAGTACCAAAGATTTTAAAAGTAAGCCAGGGTTAGATAACTTGTTTGAAGTAACAATGGCAGAAAATTTCCATAATCTGGAGAAGGAAAAAGTCACACAAGTTCAAGAGGCACAGAGAATCCCAAGCAAGAAGAATCCAAAGAGGCACACATCCAGACACATCAAAATTAAAATGCCAAAAATTCAAAACCAAAAGAGAATCCTAAATTCTGCAAGAGAAAAACAATCTGTTGCCTACAAAGGAGCTCCCATAAGTCTGTCACTTGACTTCTCATCAGTAACTCTACAGGTCCGGAGGAAATTGCTTGAAGTATTCAAGGTAATGCAAAACAAGGATCTGAAAAGAAGAATACTTTATCCAGCAAGGCTATCATTCAAAATTGATGGTGAAATAAAAAGTTCCCCAGGTGAAAAAAGAGGCTAGAGAAGTTTATCACCACCAAAACGACATTGCAAAAAATGTTAAAGGGAATGCTATGTAATAACATGTAGAAATCGAGAGAGAGTGAGAAACATAGGCGTAAAGAAATAAAATGGCAATAGATAAGTACCTATCAATAATAAACTTAAAGGTAAATGGATTAAATGCTCCAATCAATAGACAAAAAGTAGCTTAATGGATAAGAAACATGACCCAAATATATGCTGTCTTCAAGAGACCCATATCAGAATAAAAGACTCAAATAGGTAAAAAACAAACAAAAAACAAACAAACAAACAAACAAAAACTTCTGGAGAAATTTAAGGAAGAGATTGACAGCAATACAGTCATTGTAGGGACTTTAACACCCCACTGACTTCACTGGATACATCTTCCAGACAAAAACTCAGCAAAGACACACTGACTTTCAATGACACACTATATCAGATAGGTTTGATTAACATTTAGAGAAAATTTCATCCCAAAGCTGCAGAATACACATTCTTCTCAAGTGTACAGGAAAAAATCTCAATGATAGAATACATATTAGGACACAAGGCAAGTCTCTACAGGTTCTAAAAAACTGAAATCATATCAAGCATATTCTTAGATATTTATACCATGGAATACTAAGCATTTGTACAAAAGAAGGATCTCTTACCCTTTGAGACAGTATGGTGGGACTTGGAGAATATGATGCTAAGCCAAATAAGCTAGGCAGAGAAAAACAAATATCACATGGTCTTACTCATATGTGGAATCTAATGAACAAAATAAACCCATGAAAAAAATAGATTCAGAAACATAGAAGCATGGAACATACTGAGTTATCTCAGAGGGAAGGCAGGCTGGCTGGGTGGGTAAGGAGAGATTAACCTAAGTATTTATATGCACATATGCAGAACCCATGGACACAGACAATAGTGTGGTGAAGGCCTGGAGGTGAGTGCAAGATGGAAGTGATCATTGAGGGAAAAAGGGACATCTGTAATACTGTCAACAATAATGAATAATTAAAAATTTTATTTTTTGTTTATTTTTTATTATTTTATTTTTGCTCAAAATATTACAGATGTTCATTTTCTCCCCATTGACCCATTCCACCACTCCTCAAACCCCTCTCCAATCCCTCACCACACCATTGTCTTTGTCCTTAAGTTATGCATATATGCATATAAGTTCCTTGGTTAATCTCTCCCCCTCCACCCACCCATCTCGATACATCCCTCTGAGATTCATCAGTCTGACCCATGCTTCCATGTCATTGAATAATTTCTGTCCATCAGTTTATTAAGTACTTTAGATTCTACATATAAGTGAGATCATGTGATGTTTGTCTTTCTCCGCCTGCCTTATTTCACTTACCATAATATTCTCCAGATCCATCCATACTGTCCGAAATTGTACGAGATCCTTCTTCTTTACAGCTGCATAGTATTCCATGGTGTAAATGTCCCACAGCTTTTTTATCCACTCATCTTCTGATGGGCACTTTGGCTGTTTCCAGATCTTAGCCATAGTAAATTGCTCTGCTATGAACGTAAGGGTGCATATATATTCTTTTTGATTAGTGTTTCAGGAATCTTAAGATATATTCTTAGAAGTGGGATCACTGGGTCAAAAGGCAAATCCATTTTTAATTTTTTGAGGAACCTCCATACTGTTTTCTAGAGTGGCTTCACCAGTCTGCATTCGTACCAGCAGTGTACCAGTGTTCCCCTTTCTCCAGAACCTCAGCAGAACAAGTCATCTGTTGATTTGTCAATGGAATTCTTATACAGCAAAAATGAACTCTCAGAAAGAGAAAGTAAAAAACCAATATCATTTACCATTGCAACTAAAAAAATAAGATACTCAGGAACAAACTTAACCAAGGATGTAAAAACCTATACTCGGAAAACTACAAGACACTGAAAAAAGAAATAGAGGAAGATATAAACAAGTGGAAGAATATACCATGCTCATGAATTGGAAGAATTAATATTATTAAAATGTCCATACTACCCAAAGCAATTTATAGATTCAATGCAATTCTTATTAAAATACCAACAGCATATTTCACAGAGGTAGAACAAATAATCCAAAAATTTATTTGGAACCATAAATGACCCCTAATGTTAGCAGTCATCTTGAGAAAGAACAGAGTGGGAAAGATCACTTTACCAGATATAAAACTGTACTACAAAGCCATTGTAATCAAAACAGTCTGTTTTGGGTTCAACAACAGACATAGAACATAACAGAGATCCCAGAAATATTCCCATGCCATTATGGTCAGTTAATATTTGACAAGGGAGGCAAGAGCATATAATGAAGTAAAGACAGTCTCTTCAATAAATGGTGCTGGGAAAATTGGACATCTACATGCAAAAATATGAAACTAGACCACCAACTTTCACCATACACAAAAATAAACTCAAAATGGATAAAAGTTTAAATGTAAGTAGTGAAACCATAAAAATCCTGGAAGAAAACATAGGCGGTAAAGTCACAGACATCTAGGGTAGTGAAATTTTCAGTGATACTTCTCCTAGGGCAAGAGAAACAAAATGAAAAATAAACAAATATGACTACAACCAACTACAAAGCTTCTGTACAGCAAAAGAAAACAGCTTCAAGATACAAAGGAACCCCATGGTTTGGGAGAACATATTTGCCAAGGATATATCTAATAAGGGGCTAATTTCCAAAGTGTATGAAGAACTCATGCTACTCAACAAGAGGAAGACAAACAATTAAAAATTTAAAAATATCCCTGCTGGGAGAAGAAACAAGATGGAGGCATAGGAAACAGCTGTACCAGCCGCCTCCCACAACCACATCAGGATTACAGCTAAAATACAGAACAACCATCAGTCAGAACATCCTGAAATCTAGCTGAACAGAAGCCCTACAACCAGGGAACTGAAAAAACATTGAAACCAGTAGGAGGGGCAGAGATGTGGGCAGATCAGTGCTCAATAGCGAAGACCAGGCTGCAGGCCCACACTGTGTGGTGAGAGACTGAGGAGGGGTTTGTGTAGGAAGTGGAATGGTCAATGGGGAGAAAAGGGGACACCTTTAGTATTTTGAATAAAAAAAATAAAATAAATAAGTATAACTGCTACAGTTTTGTAATAAATGCACACTATAAAAAGAAATCATTTGTTACAATAAAAAAATAAAAGGGAAAATCATAAAAGTGGATGGGAAGAAGAAAAGGACTGAGCTTTTAAAGATGAGTGTGGATAAAATGCAATCAGAAGAAAAAGAGCTATTGTATCTATGAGACATTTTATACAATGCTCATGTAATTACAAAACAAATATCAATAGCTGCAACACAAAACATAAAAATAGAAAATGGAAGGAAAAACTATATAAAACTACCAAACTGAAATAAATGACATAAACACATTGGAAAAGAAATAATGGAGATACAAAGCAACCAGAAAACAATAGATAAAATGGCTATAGTAAGTCCTCATATTTCAATAATCGACCTAAATGCAAAAGGACTATGACCACTGATCAAAAGGCAGGGTAGCAACTAGGATGGATTAAAATACATACACAACTTCCAACTACATGTTGCCTTCAGAAGACCCATCTCATCTCCAAAGCCAAACATAAGGTCAAAATAAAGAGTTAGAAAATGATATTCCATACAAATGACATCCAGAGAAATGCTAGTGTTCTTTTACTTATAGAAAACAAAATAGTTTTCAAGACAAAAAAGAAACAAGACAAAATGGACATTTTCTAATGATAAAAGGAATAAGCCATCAAGAAGACATAACACATTAATATATATCTACCCAAACAGGGAGCACCAAAATATATAAAACAATTAACAAACTTACAACAACGGATGGATAATCCAGACAGAAAGTCAAGGAAATATTGGCATTAAATAACAAATTATACCCAATGGAATTGATATTTACCAATCTTTATATCTCAAAACAAAAGAATACACACTCTTCAAGTGCACATGGGACAGTCTCAAGGATAGGCCATATGTTGGAACACAATACAAGTCTTAAAAATTTTAAGAAGATTGAAATCTCACCAAGAATACTTTCATTGAGAGCAATACAGTCATTTTAGGTGACTTTAACAACCCACAGACTTTACTGGATAGATTTTCCAAGAAAAAAAATCAAAAAGGAAACAGTGACTCTAAAAGACACACTAGATTAGATGAATTTAATTAACATATACAGAACATTTCTCCCCAAAGCTACAGAATACGCATTCTCTAAAAGTGCACATGGGACATTCTCAAAGATAGACCATATGTTAGGACACAAAACAAGTCTCTACAACTTCAAGAAGATTGAAATCATGTGAAGCATCTTCTCTGACATTTACACCATGGAATACTATGCAGCTGTAAAAAAGAAGAATCCCTTATCCTTTGAGACAGCATGGTGGTACCTGGAGAGTATTATGCTAAGTGAAATCAGCCAGTGAGAGACAGAAAAGTTTTGCATAAACTTACTCATGTGTGGAATCTAATAAACAAAAATCAATGAACAAAATAGATCCAGAGACATAAAAGCATGGAAAAGACTGATGAATCTCAGAGGGAAAACAGGGGTGGGTTGGGGTGAGTAGAGAATAAACTAAGAACTTATATGCATATATGCACAACCCACGGACATAGACAATCTTGTGGTGAAGGCCTGGAAAGGGGGATCAATGGGGTGGGGAGGGACATTTTTAATACTTTCAACAATAAAGATAAATTAAAACACACAAAAATACAAAAAAAGAATACTTTCTAAACATTATGGTGTGACACTAAAAGTCAAGTACAAAAAAAATGAAAAAATTGCAAATATCTGGAGAATAATTAACATAGTACTGAACAACTATTGGCTCAAAAAAGAAATAAGACTAGATCAAAAGATACACCAAGAAAAATGAAAATATGACATCAAAATTTGCAAGATGTAGGATAGAAACAAGATGGTGGCTTATATAACAGCTATACCTGCAGCCTCCAACAACCACATCAAAATAACAACTTAAATACAGAACAACCATCACTCAGAACCTCCGAAATCTACCTCAACAAAAGCCCTACAAGGAGGGAACTGAAGGAGCATCAAGACCGGTAGGAGGGGCAGAGACATGGGCAGATTGGGGCTGAATCCCAGAAACCCAGGCACAGGCCCACACAGGTGCTGCAGTTTAAACCAGGGAGGGATATCTAGGTGGTGGTTTCCCAGAGGAGTGAGGGGTCCCAGGCCCACATCAGGGTTCCAGGGCCAGGAAGAGAGATCCCCACAACTTCAGGCTGTGAAAACTAGCGGAGAATGTTGTTGAGGGTTGTGGAGGGTGCGGGAGTCCCTGGCAGCTCCTCTTAAAGGGCCTCCACACAGACTCACTCAGTGTGCTCCCTCTGAGCTCCAGCGCAGGGCAGCAGCTTGAAAAAAACTTGGGACACTTGGGGAGGAACTAACCTGCCTGAAATTGGGGCAAGAGGTGGAAGGGCAGCTTTCTCCCAGACAGAAGAGGTGGCAAAGGCCATTGCTCCTTTAGTGAGCCTGCCCCACACAGAGCCAGCAAGAAGGCACCATATTTGAATCTCCAGCATCTGACTCACACCTTTCACTTCACCACAGTGATTCCCAGAGACCCTGCCACACCCTACCTGCAAACTCATACAAGCCATTTCCAGTGGCTTTTCTATGCAAGCGGCTTCTCGAGCCTTATGCTTAGGACTTTCCTAAAATCTCTCAAACGAGCAGCAGCATGCCCCATACATCTTGATAAGTGGTCCCAGGACTGACATTAGTGGCAGCCTAAATTGGTTCATAGCTTGGCCTCTCCTGGACTCCTCCAAGACCAGCACAAGTAGCAGCCAACTACAGTTTGCTGTGTAGCTCATGCTAGGTGGCTCTAGTCAAGGTACTGGCAGAGACTGACTTTGCACCTCCTGGGAGGCCCTAGAGACAGTGCACCTGGTGGTCAGACTTGACAACATTGGATTACAACCCTACCAAATTAACAAGTGTCACACTCAAGGGGCGCACTTGGTGAACACCAAAGCTCCACTGAAGTAAATCCTGCTCTAGCACAGCAGCTTTTTGGCTCTAGTTGCAGCTGGTCCTCATAGCTGATAGGCCGAGGGGGTCAATTCCTCCCAGTGATGCCAACAGCAACCAGGCTCAACTATTACAGGTCAGAGCACACAGCCCATGCAGGGGAGCACTTAGAAAGCCCAAGTCATGTGACTGGGGAGGCTGAGCCACTGGACCCTATAGGACAACTACTACACAAAGCCACTCTACAAATTCCAGGAGACATAGAAGCTCTACCTAATACATAGAAACAACCACCTGGAAGCAGCCAAAATGTGTAGACAAAGAAACATGTCACTAAGACAGTGCACCTGGTGCACCCTACCTGCAAACTCATACAAGCCATTTCCAGTGGCTTTTCTATGCAAGTGGCTTGCATAAAAATCTCCAGAAAAGGAATTAAATGAAATAGAACCAAGCAAGCTACTAGATACAGAGTTCAGAATTATGGTTATAAGGATGCTCAAGTATATTGGTAAGAGTATTACGAAAACAAGTGAGAGCATCGATGACATAATAAAGTACCAATTTGAAATGAAGGCTACATGAACTGAAATAAAAAATAATTTACAGGAAAACAACAGTAGAGTAGAGGACGCTGAGAATCAAATCAGCAATTTGGAATATGAGGAAACAAAAACACCCAACCAGAAGAGCAAAAAGAAAAAAGAATCCAGAAATATGAAGATAATATAGGGAGTCTCTGAGACAACTTCAAGCGGCCCAACATTTGTATTATTGGGGTGCCAAAGGGGAAGAAAGAGACCAAGAAATTGAAAATCAATTTGAAAAGCTAATTACAGAAAACTTCCCCTACCTGGGGAAAGAAATAGACTTACAAGTCCAGGAAGCACAGAGGGTCCCAAACAAGACCAACCCAAAGAGGTCCACAGCAAGACACATCAAAATTAAAATTCCAAAGGTTAAAGACAAAGAGAGAATCTTAAAAGCAACAAGAGAAAAGCAATTAGTTACCTCCAAGGGAGCACCCTTACGACTGTCAGCTAATTACTCAACAGAAACTTTGCAGGCCAGAAGGGAGTGGCAAGAATTATTCAAAGTGATGAAAAACAAGGACCTACAACTAAGATTGCTCTACCCACCAAAGCTATCATTTAGAACTGAAGGTCAGATAAAGAGCTTCTCAGATAAGGAAAAGCTAAAGGAGTTCATCACCACAAGACCAGTACTACATGAAATGTTGAAGGGTCTTCTTTAAGATGAAGCTAATGAACAAAAGAATCTGGCAAACTAAATAGATCCAGAGACATTGATGCATGCAACAGATGATCATATTTCAGAGGAAAGAAGGAAGAGGAGTGAAGGGTAGGAAGAGATTAACCAAAGAAGTTATATGCATATATGCATAACCCATGGACAGAGACAATAACTGGGTGAAGGACTGGGGAAAGGGTCAATTGGGTGGAAAAAATGGGACATCTGTAATACTTTCAACAATAAAGATAAATTTTAAGAAATTTTGGAAGATGCAGAAACTGAAATCTAAGAAAAAAGTTTATGAACTATAGAGGCCTAATTCAAGAAAAAAACAAAAAACCTCAAATAAACAATTTAACATTACACCTAATGGAAATAGAAAAAGAACACATAGAGCACAATGTTAGAAAAAGAAAATAATAAAAATCATAGAATAAATAAATGAAATAGAGAATAAAAATACAATGGAAAAAATTAATGAAATGAGCGGCTTTGGAAATATAAGCAGTGATGTAAATAGGGTGTTAATGTTTCCTACTATGATTGTATTGCTGGTGATCTCTCTTTTTATGTCCTCCAGAAGTTTTTTTTATATTTTTGGGTGCTCCTATATTTAGTGCATATATGTTTCCCAGGGTTATATGTTCTTGTTCTATTGATCCCTTTAGTATTATGAAGTGGTCTTCATTTTCTCTTGTTATGGCCTTCATTTTGAAATCTATTTTGTTAAAAATGAGCATTGCTACTCCAGCTTTTTTTTTCTTTTTCATTTCTATTTACACTGAAATTTATTTTTTCATCCCTCCCTTCACTTTCATCTTGTGTAAGCCTTTTGTTCTAAGGTGGATCTCTTGTAGACAGCATATATATGGGTCATGTCTTCTTATCCATTCAGCTACCCTATGTTTTTTAATTGGAGAATTGAAGCCATTTTCATTTAAGGTTTTTATTCATAGGAAATTATTTGCTGCCATTATTATTCTTTATGCCTGTGCTCTTCCCTCTCTATATATTTCTTCTTACAACTGTCCCTTTAGCATTTCTTCCAGTGCCAGTTTGGTGGTAATAAACTACTTTAGCCTTTTTTGTCTGTGAAGCTCCTGATTTCACCTTCAATTTTGAATGATAGCCTTGCTGGATAGAGTAGTCTTGGGTCAGACCATTGCTTTTCATTACTTCATGGTATACTTCATGCCACTCCCTTCTGACCTGAAGTGTTTCTATTGAGAAATCAGCTGACAGTCTAGTGGAGCTTCCTTGTAGATAACTGTCTCTCTCTTGCAGCTTTTAAGATGCTTTCTTTGCCTTTAACATTTGCCATTTTAATTATACAAAATTGTTAAACCTCAAGATAAACTCACTAAAGAATGAAGAGAGAAAACTCAAAAAATAAAACCAATAAATAATTTTTTTAAATAAATTGAAAAGGGGAGGAGTTGCAGTGGACACCACAGAAATACAAATGTTATACAAAAATACTATGAAAGGCTATAGATCACAAAATTGTACAACTTAGGAGAAATGGAAGAAATTCTTAGAAACATTCAGCCTTCTTACGATTAATCATGAAGAAGTGGAAAACAGAAATAGGTCAGTAGTTAGTAAGGAAATTGAAATAGTATTAACTCCTCACCCCCAAAAGAACACACAAAAAACACATAAGACCAGATGGCTTCACTGGTGCATTCTACAGAATATTTTTAAAAGACAATACATGTCCTTCTCTAATCATGCAAAAACTGAGAAGGGAAAAATACTTCTCAACTCATTTGTTAATCAAAAATCACCCTGATACCAAAACCAGGTAAGCACATCACACACAAAAATATAGGCCAGTACCTCTGATGAACCATATTGTAAAAATCTTAATCATATGCTAGCAAATCAAATACAGCATTAAATTAATAGGATCATACAACATGATTAAGTGAAATTCACTCCAGGTATGCTAGAATGGTTCAAGATCTACAAATATATAAATGTGATACACCAAATTAACAAAACAAATATAAAAATTATATGATCAATACAGTATATGCAGAAAAATCAATTAACATCTATTTATAAAAACAAGTCTCAACAAAATGGGTATAGAAGGAAAGTACCTCAACATAATAAAGGTCACATAAAAACACACACAATGCTCAGCTAACATCACACTCAATGGGAAAAAACTGAAAACTTTTCCTCTAAGACCAGAAACAACACAAGGATGCTCGCTCTCACCATTGTCATTCAACATAAGACTGGAAGTTTTAGACAGAGCAATTAGGCAAAACAAGGAAATAAAGCATCAAATTAGGGAAGAAAAAAGTAATAAGTCACAATTTGCAGATGACATGATTTTATATATGGAAAACCCTAAGGACTTCACAAAATTTATTTTAAACAATAAATGAATACAGTGAACTTGCAAGATACAAAAATCTGTTGCATTTCTGAAACAAAAATGAAGAAAACAATCTCATTTACAATCAAAACAAATAGAATAAAATACCTAGAAATAAACCTAACAAGGGAAGTAAAGAACTTATAACTCTGAAAACTATAAGACACTGGTAAAGCAAATTGAAGACACAGAGGCATGGAAACATATTCCATGTTTATGAATTGGAAAAATTAACATTGCTAAAAGTCCCATATCACCTAAAGTAATCTACAGACTTAATCCAATGCTTGTCAAAATTGCAAGGGCATTTTCCACAGAAATAGGAAAAAAATTCCTTAGATTGTATGGGACCACAACAATTCTGAGGAAAAGAACAAAACTGAGTTATCACACTCCCTGATTTCAAATATACTACAAAGCTATAGTAATTAAAGTAGTATAGCCTGGCCAGGAGTGGCTCAGCAGTTGAGCATTGACCTATGATCCAGATGACTGCTGTTTGATTCCAGGTCAGGACACATGCCCATGTTGTGGACTCAATCCCAGTTGGGGGCGTGCAGGAGGCAGCTGATCAATGATGACTCTCTCATCATTGATGTTTCTCTCTCTCTCTCCCTCTCCCTCTCTCTGAAATCAATAAAGATATATTTGAAAAAATAAAAAATAAAGTAATATAATATAGGCAGAAAACAATAGGCACACAGAATACTGATACCAAATTGACCACCCAGAAATAAGCCCAAGCATATATAAGAAACTAATTTTTGACAAAAGAGCCAAGAATATAAAAGGGAGGAAGAAACGCCTCTTCAATAAATGGTGCTGGGGAAACTGGATAGTCATATGCAAAACTTTTAAAATAGGCTACTCTCTTTAACTTCTAAATGTTTCTTTTCCTTTTTATTGAATTTATTGGGATGACACTGATTAACAAAATTATGCATGTTTCAGGTGCACAATTCTATAACACATCATCTGTACACTGTATTGATAGACTACTATCTTACACCACACACACAAATAAATCCAAATGGATTAAAGATTTGACTATAGAAGAAAATATGCTTTTAGACATTGGCTCAGGAGGGTTTTGTTAACTTACCCTGACAGGCAAAGGATGTAAAAGCAAAAATAAACAAATGGGAATATATCAAACCAAAAAGCTTCTTCACAGCTAAAGAAACCAACAAAACAAAGGGCAACCAAGCAAATGGGAGACAATATTTTCAAATGATACTTAAGGGTCTAATATCTAAAATATATAAAAAAAACTCATACAACTCAACAACAACAAACAATCTGATTTTAAAAATTGGTAAAAGACCTGAATAGATATTTTTCCAAAGAATATATACAGATGACCAACAGACATAATAAAAGACATTAAACATCATTGATTATTATAGCAATGCAAATAAAAACCCTAATGTGACATACACTCACTCGTGTTAGAAAGGTTACTGCCAAAAAGACAACAAATATGAAACTAGAACTCCAACTTACACCATACACAAGAATAAACTCAAAATGGATAACAGACTTGAATGTACATCATGAAACCATAAAAATCCCAGAAGAAACCATAGGCAGTAAAATCTCAGACATCACTTGGAGCAATATGTTTGCCTATACAGCTCCTAGGGCAAGGGAAACAAAGGAGAAATTAAGCATACGGGACTACATCAAACTAAAAAGGTTCTGCACAGCAAAAGAAACCATCAACAAAATGAAAAGGGAGCCTACTGTATGGGAGAACATATTTACCAATGAGTCATCAGATAAGAGGTTAATATCTAAAATACATAAAGAACTCATACAACTTAACAAAGGGAAGACAAACAATCCAATTAAAAAATGAGCAAAGGACCTAAATAGACACTTATCCAAAGTGGACAGTCAGATGGCCAAGAGACATGAAAAAATGCTCAAAGTCACTAATCATAAAAGAGATGCAAATCAAAACAATGAGATATACCCTCACACTTGTGAGAATGACTACCATCAACAAATCATCAAATGGCAAGTGCTGGAGAAGATATGAAGAAAAGGAAACCCTAGTACACTGCCGGTGGGAACACACACTGGTGAAGCCACTATGGAAAACAGTATGGAGGCTCCTCAAAAAATTAAATGTGGAACTGCCTTTTGACCCAGTGATCCCACTTCTAGGAATATATCCTAAGGAACTCAAAACACCAATCAGAAAGAATATATGCACCCCTATGTTCATGGCTGCCCAATTTACAATAGCTAATATTTGGAAACAGCCCAAGTCCCCATCAGTAGATGAGTGGATAAAAAAGCTGTGGGCCATTTACACCATTGAATACTATGCATCTTTAAAAATGAAGGATCTCTTACTCTTTGAGACAGCATGGAGGTTCCTGGAGAGTATTATACTAAGTGAAATAATCCAGTCAGAGAAAGACAACTATCACATGATCTAACTCATATGTGGAATCTAATGAACATAATAAACTGATGAACAAAATAGATCCAGAGACATAGAGGCATGGAAGAGACTGACAAATCTCAGAGGGAAGGTGGGTGTGGGTGGGTGGAAAGAGTTTAATCAAAGAACTTATATGCATATATGCATAACCCATGGAAATAGACAATAGGGTGGTGAAGGCCTGTGGTGGGGGTGTGGGGGGTGTGGGGTAGAATAGGTCAATGGAGAAAAAAGAGGTCATCTGTATTACTTTCAACAATAAAGATAAAAATTTTTTAAAAAGAAAACAAATAACAATGTTAGAATGGATGTGGGTAAAATGAACCTTCATAAACTGTAGGTGAGAGTGTAAATTGATGCAATCACTATGAAAAACAGAAGGTTCCTCACAAAATTATGAGTGGAACTTCCGTATTACTCAGCCATCTTAATATTTGACCCCAAATTAAAACAAAACAAAACACTGATTCATAAAGATATATGTACTCCTACATTCATTGCAGCATTATTTACAATAACCAAGGCATGAAAACAAATTGTTTCCTTGCATGGATGATTGGATAAAGGTGTAGTGCATATGTAATATAATACTACTCAGCCATAAAAAAAAATGAAATACTGCCATTTGTGACAACATGAATTGATCTTGAGTATGTAACCCTAAGTGAAATCAGTAAACTGGGAAAGGACAAAATATTTATGATTTCACTAAATATGTGATATAAAACAAAACAAATGAACAAACAAAACAAACAAAAATACAGTCAACAAAACTGTGGTTACTAGAGAGAAAGGGGGTTGGGGGAAGAGTGAAGTGGGTAAATGGTATCAAATATATGGAAGAAAATTAGACTTTGGTGAGCATGCAATAAAGATGTCAAATTATAATGTATTCCTGAAATTATACAATGTTATAAGCAATATTACCTCAATAAATTTAATTTAAAGTAGAAACAAAAAATTCAGAAAAATTAAGACACTCCCAGATATACAAATCTGAGAAGGTTTGTTACCACTGGGACTAACCTACAAACTATGCCAAAGGTAGTCCTTAAGCGTGAAACAAAATGAAAAATTATATAGTAAGTCAAAGCCATATGAAGAAATAAAAATCTGTGGTAAAAGTAAATACAAGGACAAATAAAAACAGCAATATTATTGATTTTGTGTGTAAATCTAATTTTAATTTCCTACCTGATTTCAAAGATAAATGCTTAAAAATTATAAATCTATATTGTTGTTCACACAATATATAACGATATAATTTGTGGCAACAAATTTATTTACAGGGGGATAGTGCTCCATAGGAACAGGATTTCAAATGTTCTTGAAGTTACATTGTTATTAATTCAAATTAGATTATTGTAAATGTAAGATGTTAAATTATATTTCCATTACAACCAAAACAATCCCAGCCAGTTGTGGCTCTGTGATTGAGCATCGACCTAGGATCCAGGAGATTTAGGTTCAATTACCAGTCAGAGCACATGCCCGGGTTGCAGGCTTGATCCTCAGTAGGAGGTGTGCAGTAGGCAGCCAATCAATGACTCTTTCATCATTGATGTTCCTGCCTATCTCTCTCCCTCTCCATTCTTCTCCCTGAAATCAATAAAAATATATTTTAAAAAAAGAAAAAGAAAATACATGAAGAATATTCACAAAAAATGAAAAGAGTTCACTAAAAAAGTCAACTACCTACAAAAGAGGGCATAAGTGTAAGAAATTATGTTAAAAAATAAGATACAGCAGAAATGTCAGAAGAAAGTCCATGCTTATCAAAAATGTAAGTGGATTAAACTCACAAATCAATATCAGGGATTTTAAAAATAGGTTAAAAAGTGTAGTCATAGAATATGCTATCTACAGGAAACTCACTTTAGATCCAAAGATACAAATAAGTTCAAAGTGAATGAATAAAAAATATATTTCATTTATTTTTGTAAATTTATTTCTTAACTATAGTTGATAAACAATATTACATTAATTTCAGGTATACAACATAGTGATTAGACATCTATATGCATTATGAAGTGATGGCCCCAATAAGTCTAGTGCCCATCAGACACCATACATAGTTATAAAAATATTATTGACTTCTTAATCCCTTTCACCATTTTAACCCATCACCTTAACGCCACTCCCATCTGGTGGCTATCAATTTGTTCTCTGTATCAGTGAGTTTGTTTCTGTGTTTTATTATTTATGTTGTTTTCTGGATTTCATATATGATCCCTGGCGGGCATGGATCAGTTGGTTGAACATCATCCCTTGCACTAAAACTTTGCTGATTCGATTCCTGGTCAGGGCACATGCCCATGTTGTGGGTTTGATTCCCAGTAGAGAGCTTGCAGGAGACAGCTGATCAGTGTTTTACTCTCACATCAATGTTTCTTTCTCTCCCTCTCCCTCTCTCTCTTAAAAATAATCAATAATAGATTCCATATAAAAGAAAAATCAGCCCAGCTGGGCGTGGCTCAGGGGTTGAGCATCGACCTAGGATCCAGGCTATTGGGGTTCGATTCCCTGTCAGGGCACATGCCCGGGTTGTGGGCTCGATCAATGACTCTCTCATCATTGATGTTTCTATTTCTCTCTCTCCCTCTCCTTTTCCTCTCTCTGAAATCAATAAAGATATATTTTAAAAAAATAAAAAAGAAAAGAAAAATCATATGACATTTTTCTTTATCTGTCTGACTTTTTTAGCTTAGCGTAGTACTCTCTAGGTCCATCCAGGTTGTCAAGATTCCATTCTTTTTATGGTTGAATAATAATATTCCATTGTATACATGTACCATGTTTTATTTATCCAGTTAATAGACACTTAAGATGCTTTTGTATCTTGGCAATTGTAAATAATGATGCAATGAATGTAAGGGTGCATATATCTTTTTAAATTAATGCTTTAGATTTCTTTATATATATACCCAGAAGTGGAATTTCACATGGTAGTTTTAGTTTTAATCTTTTGAAAAACCTCCATAATGTTTTCTATAGTGGTTGGACTATTTACTGTATCACCAAAAGTTCCCAAGGATAACCTTTTCTGTACATCCTTACCAAAACTTATTTATTGTATTGATGATAACCTTTCTGACAGCTGTGAGGTGATATCTCATTTTCATTTTGGTTTGCATTTCCCTGTTGCTTAGTGATTTTGAACATATTTTCATATGTCTATGTTTATTCAGGTCCTCTGCCCATTTTTTAATTGTATCGTTTGGATTTTTTTCTGTTGAGCCGTATGAGTTCTTTATACATTTTGGATATTCACACCTTATCAGATGAATCATTTGTAAATATCTTTTCCCATTCAATAGGGTGTCTTTTTGTTTTGTTGATAGTTTTCTTTGTGGTGCAATATATTTTTAGTTTGATGTAATTCCATTTCCTTATTTTTTTGTTGCCCTTGACCAGAGACATTTTCAACAAGATTTTGCTAAGAGTGATGTCAAAAAGTTTACTGCATGTTTTCTTCTATGAGTTTTGTGGTTTCAGGTCCCACATTTAAGTCTTTAATCTATTTTGAGTTTATGTTTGTATATGGTGCAAGAAAGTGGTCTAGTTTCTTTCTTTTGCATGTATCTGTCCAGTTTTCTCAACATCATTTATGGAAGAGACTGTTTTTACCACACTGTATCTCTTTTACAACAGTACCATGCTGTTGTGATTATTATAGCCTTGTAGTATAGTTTGATATCAGGCAGTGTGATACCTCCAATATTGTTCTTTCTCAAGATTTCTTTGGCTATTTTGGGTTTTGTGGTTCCATATATCTTTTAAGATTATTTATTCTAATTCTTGCAGTGGGGGGAATGCCATTGATATTTAGAAAGGGATTGCATTGAATCTGTAGATTAACATTGTAAATTCTATCTATGAGCTTCCATCTTTTGTATTATAATTTTTATCAAAGTCATATAATTTTCTGAGTACAAATGTTTCACCTCCTTGTTTAAATTTTATATCTAGGTATGTTTTATGCAATTGTAAATGGAATTATCTTAATTTCTCTTTCTGATAGTTTGTTATTTGTGTATAAAAATACAACTGATTTCTGAATATTAATTTTATATCTTGATATTAACTGAATTTATTTATCAGTTATAATAATTTTTGGTGAAATCTTAAGGGTTCTCTGTAAATAATAAGTCTTTAAATACTTCTTTCGCAATTTAAATGACTTTTTAAAAATTATTGTCTAATTGCTGTGGCTAGGACTTCCAATACTATGTTGACTAAAAGTGGTGAAAGTGAACATCCTTGTCTTGTTCCTGAACTTTAAAAAAGAGTTTTCTTTTTTCACCATTAAATCTGATGCTAGCAATGTGTTTATCATATATGACTTTTATTATGTTGAGGTATTTTTCCTCTATCCCCATTTACCTTAGAATTTTTTATCATAAATAGACTTTGGATTTTGTCAAATCTGTTTTTGTATCAATTAATATGATCATGTGATATTTTTTACAATTTTATAGTACATCAATTCTATATTGTATTGTGTGTTCACCACTCTAAGTCTCCTTCTATATTTCAATATATTGTGTGCTGTACCAAGTTAATTGATTTGCAGACATTGGACTAAGCTTACATACTAGAAATAATTCCCACTTTGTCACAGTGTGATTCTTTTTTCTGTGTTACTGAATATGATTTGATAATAGTTTGATGAGGATATTTGCATTTATGTTCCTTGGGGTTATTGGCCTGTTGCCGTGTCCTCTCCCAACCATGTCGTCTGACAAAATCCGGACGTGGAGGGGAAGCTTCAAGGAAGGCGTCTTCTGAGGAGAGGACATGGCATGTGGGTGGGAGTAATTGGCTTAATGGGAATATCCCTTCTCCTCCTTGGAGGGGGATTTTGGGCCATAAATCAATAACTAACCTGGGAATGGTAAAAAATGTTCTCACTTCTGAAGAAATCCCGATTTCCTCAAGTCCAGTCACTATCACATGTGCCGGATGCTTTAACAAATTGTTATTAGAAGTAGCTAGGAAAACTCCACCTGGCGCCCCCAATAAGGAATTTATGGAGGAACTACGGAAAGCTGAGCTCATGCAGCCGCCTATACTCAAGTGCCTCCGCCTATGATTGCAAGATTAGTTGAGGACAGGAAAAAGGCCATCACCCCTTGCCTACTGTACAAGGACCACCCTGGCTAGCATACAGAATAAATGGCAGATTATGGCATCCCCCTAAAAGGAGCTAACAGTATGAAAAGGCTACCAGACCCTCCTCTACCTTATACAGGTGCTTACAATGAGAACAGTATCATAATAGTTAATGTAAATGGAAGGCATGTTCAGTATGAAAACTTGCCCTTCATGAAATGCTTGGCAAGGCAGCGGCCACGCTGGTGCTTGCTCCCAAAGAAACAAAAGAAAAGCATTCTTAAGCAGTTAATCAATAGCTTTGGCAAAAGGCACTCTTTTCTTAGAAGAAAATGGCAAGAAGAATATAATAGCTTAAGAATAGATCCATAGTTAAAATATAACCATAAGAAGTAGTAACCACAGGCAAATATTATATAAAATTTCTGTCTCAAAAACTAATATATTACTGCTGCAAACAAAGCCACATCTATCACTCTATAGGTCACTGATTTTTCCTTTCTCCTCTATTCTAAAAAATAAGTCAAAATTGTTCCGTTCTGATGAAATCGAAACTTGTATTGTTTAACCTGCTAACGGAAAAAATGTAATCGTAGCCAAAAAAGAAAGTATAAAAGATTATGTTGATTCTCAGTAAAGTGGAACAGTGTCACACCGCCTCGGAGTCATGTAGTCTGCTGTCTCCCAGCGCGGACGCCTTGTCCACCTTCGGCACCCCTGACTCCCGCTGCGGCTGGACCGCGGCAGCGTGTAACATTTTTTTTTAATTTTCTCAAAACACTTTGAAGGAGCATGTACAAATGTACTGATTTTAGGTTCTTTCAAGAGAAATACATGCATTAAATCACCTTTTCTTTTTTATTTATTTATTTTTGTTCAAAATATTACAGAAGTCCCTTTTTCTATCCATTGATCCATTCCACCCTGCCCCACACCCCTCCTCAGTCCCTCATCACACCATTGTCTCTGTCTTTGGGTTATGCATATATACATGAAAGTTCTTTGGTTAATCTCTCCCCCTCCATTGACTGGCCCTCCTCCTCCCCTCTGAGATTCATCAGTCTGATCCATGCTTCCATGTCATTGAATCTATTCTGTCAATCAGTTTATGAAGTTCTTTAGACACCACATATAAGTGAGATCGTGTGATGTTTGTCTTTCTCTGCCTGGCTTATTTTGCTTAGCATAATATTCCCCAGGTTTATCCATACTGTCCCAAAGGGTATGAGATCCTTCTTGTTTAAAGCTGCATTGTATTCCATGGTGTAAATATACCACATCTTTTTTGTCCACTCATCTACTGATGGGCACTTGGGCTGTTTCCAGATCTTAGCTATTGTAAACTGTGCTGCTATGAACATCGGGGTACATGTATCCTTTCTGATGAATGTTTCAAGATTCTTAGGATACATTCCTAGGAGTGGAATCACTGGGTCAAAAGGCAGCTCCATTTTTAATTTTTTGAGGAACCTCCATACTGTTTTCCATAGTGGTTGCACCAGTCTGCATTCCCACCAGCAGTGTACTAGGGTTCCCCTTTCTCCACACCCTCGCCAGCACATGTTGTTTGTTGATTTGTTGATCCCAGCCATTCTGACAGGTGTGAAGTGATACCTCATTGTAGTTTTAATTTGCATCTCCCTGATGATTAGCGACGTCGAGCATTTTCTCATGTGTCTCTTGGCCATCCGTATGTCCTCTTTGGAGAAGTGTCTATTTAAGTCCTTTGCCCATTTCTTAATTGGGTTGTTTGTCTTTCTCTTGCTGAGTGCTATGAGTTCTTTGTACACTTTGGAAATTAGCCCCTTATCAGATTGATCCTTGGCAAATATGTTTTCCCAGACCTTGGGGTTCCATTGTATTTTGAGGCTGTTTTCTTTTGCTGTGCAGAAGCTTTTTAGTTTGATATAGTCCCATATGTTTATTTTTTCCTTTGTTTCTCTTGCCCTAGGAGATGTATCAGTGAAAATTCCACTACGTGGGATGTCTGTGATTTTACTGCCTATGTTTTCTTCCAGGATTTTTATGGTTTCCTGACTTACATTTAAGTCTTTTATCCATTTTGAGTTTATTTTTGTGTATGGTGAAAGTTGGTGGTCTAGTTTCATTCTTTTGCATGTATCTGTACAATTTTCCCAGCACTACTTATTGAAGAGACTGTCCTTACTCCATTGGATACTTTTGCCTCCTTTGTCAAATATTAACTGACCATAGTGGCGTGGGTCTAATTCTGGTGTCTCTGTTCTGTTCCATTGATCTATAAGCCTGTTGTTGTATCAGTACCAGGCCGTTTTGATTACAGTGGCTTTGTAATAAAGTTTGAAGTCTGGTAATGTGATCCCTCCCACTCCGTCCTTTTTTCTCAAGATGGCTGCAGCTATTCAGGGTCTTTTTTGGTTTCATATAAATTTTTGAAATGTTTGTTCTAGGTCTGTGAAATATGCTATTGGTATTTTCACAAGAATTGCATTAAATTTATAAATTGCTTTGGGTAGTATGGACATTTTAATGATATTAATTCTCCCAATCCATGAGCATGCTATCTTCTTCCACCTGTTTAAATCTTCCTCTATTTCTTTTTTCAGTGTCACGTAGTTTTCTGAGTACAGGTCTTTTACATCCTTCGTTAAGTTTATTCCTAGGTATCTTATTTTTTTAGTTGCAATGGTAAATGGTATTGCTTTTTTAGTTTCTCTCTCTGAAAGTTCATTGTTGGTGTATAAGAATGCCATTGATTTCCAGATGTTGATTTTGTATCCAGCTACCTTGACAAATTCCTTTATCAAATCTAGTAGTACTTTGATGGAGTCTTTAGGGTTTTCTATGTACAGTATCTTGTCATCTGCAAATAATGAGTTTTACTTCCTCCTTTCCAATTTGGATACCATTTATGTTTTCCTCCTGTCTGATGGCTATGGTGAGGACTTCCAGAACTATGTTGAATAAGAGTGGTGAAAGTGGACATCCCTGTCTTGTTCCGGTTTTTAATGGAAATGGTTTTAGTTTTTGCCCATTGAGTATGATGTTGGCTGTAGGTCTGTCATATATGGCCTTTATTATGTTGAGGTATGATCCCTCTATTCCCACTTTGCTGAGAGGTTTTATCAGAAATGGGTGCTGGATTTTGTGGAATGCTTTTTCTGCATCTATTGATATGATCATATGATTTTTGTCCTTCATTTTGTTTATGTGATGTATCACATTTATTGATTTGCTGATGTCGGATGTTGTACCAATCTTGCATCCCCGGAATAAATCCCACTTGGTCATGATGTATGATCTTTTTAATGTATTGCTGGATCCGGTTTCCAAGTATTTTAGTGAGGATTTTAGCATCTATGTTCATCAGGGATATTGGCCTGTAATTTTCTTTCTTTGTAGTATCTTTATCTGGTTTTGGGATTAGGATGATGCTGGCCTCATAAGAAGAATTTGAGAGTTTTCCCTCCTCTTGAATTTTCTGGAATAGTTTGAATAGAATAGGTGTTAATTCTTCTTTGAATGTTTGGTAAAACCAGCCTGTAAATCCATCTGGTCCAGGACTTTTGTTTGCTGGGAGTTTTTTGATTACTGATTCAATTTCATTAGTTGTTATCAGCCTATTCAGGTTTTTTGCCTCTTCTTGATTTAGCTTTGGATGGTTGTATGCTTCTAGGAATTTGTCCATTTCCTCTATGTTGTCCAATTTGTTGGCATACAGTTGATCATAATATTTTCTTACAATCCTTTGTATTTCTGTTGGGATCAGTTATATCGCCTCTTTCATTTCTGATTTTATTTATTTGGGTCCTCTCTCTTTGTTTCTTACTGAGTCTGGCTAAAGGTGCATCTATCTTATTTACTTTTTCAAAAAACAAGCTCTTGGTTTCATTGATTTTTTGTATTGTTTCTTTAGTCTCTATGTCATTAATCTCTGCTCTGATTTTTATTATTTCCTTCCTTCTACTTCCTCGGGGCTTTTGTTGCTGTTCTCGTTCTAGTTCCTTTAGTTGTTGTGTTAGATGGTTCATTAGATCTTTTTCTTGTTCCTTGAGATAGGCCTGTAACGATATGAATTTTCCTCTCGAGACTGCTTTCGCCATGCCCCATAGGTTTTGGGTTGTTGTCTGTTCATTTTCGTTACTTTCCATGAAGTGTTTGATTTCTTCCTTGATCTCCTTGGTAACCCATTCATTGTTTAATAACATGCTATTTAGCCTCCATGTGTTTGAATATTTTTGAGTTTTTTTGTAGTGGTTGATTTCTAGTTTCATGGCATTGTGATCTGAGAAGATGCTTGATATGAGTTCAGTCTTCTTATATTTGTAGAGACTTGCCTTGTGCCCTAACATGTGGTCTATTTTTGAGAATGTTCCATGTGCACTTGAGAAGAATGTGTATTCTGCTGCTTTGGAGTGAAATGTTCTATAAATGTCCATGTATTCTTTCTGATTAGTGTTTCTGGATTCTTAGGATATATTGCCAGAAGTGGGATCACTGGGTCAAACGGCAGTTCCATTTTTGATTTTTTGAGGAACTTCCATACTGTTTTCCGCAGTATCTACACCAGTAAATCTCACCAGCAGTGTACCAGGTTTCCATTCTCCACATCCTAGCCAGCACATGTCACTTGTTGATTTGTTGATGGTACCCATTCTGACAAGTGTGAAGTGCTACCTCATTGTGATTTTAATTTGCATCTCTCTGATAATTAAGGACATTGAGCATTTTTTCATGTCTCTTATCCATCTGTATGTCCTCTTTGGAGAAGTGTTTATTTAGGTCTTTTGTCCATTTTTTAATTGGATTGTTTGTCTTCCTCTTGTTGAGTTATATGAGTTCTTTGTACACTTTGGAGATTAGGTCTCTATGAGATGCATCCTTGGCAAATATGTTCTCCCATACCATGGGTTTCCTTAGTATTTTGAGGTTGATATTTTTTGGCTGTGCAAAAGCTTTTTAGTTTAATATAGTCACATTTGTTTATTTTTTGTTTTGTTTCTTTTGTTCTAAGAGATGTATCAGTGAAAATTCCACTACCTGAGATTTCTGTGACTTTACTGCCTGTTTTCTTCCAGGATTTTTATGGTTTTGATACTTACATTTAAGTCTTTTATCCATTTTGAGTTTATTTTAGAGTATGGTGTAAGCTGGTGGTCTAGTATCTTTTTTTTCATTTAGCTGTCCAATTTTCCCAGGACCATTTATTGAAGACACTGTTTTTACTCCATTGGATGCTCTTGCCTCTTTTTTTCAAATATTAACTGACCATAATGGTGTGGGTCTATTTCTGGGGTCTCAGCTCTCTTCCATTGACTTATATGTCTGTTGTTGTACAAATACCAGGCTGTTTTGATTACAATGGCTTTGAAGTACAGTTTGATATCTCTTAAACTGATCCCTACCTCTCTGTTCTTTCTCAAGATGGCTGTGGCTATTCGGGATCTTTTTTGGTTCCATATAAATTTTTGGATAATTTGTTCTAGATCTGTGAAATATGCTGTTGGTATTTTAATAGGAATTGCATTGAATTTATAAATTGCTTTGAGTAGTATGGACATTTTAATGATATTAATTCTTCCTATCCATGAGCATGATATATTCTTCCACTTGTTTATATCTTCCTCTATTTCTTTTTTCAGTGACCTGTAGTTATCCTAGTATAGGTCTTTTGCATTCTTGGTTAAGTTTATTACTAGGTATCTTATTTTATTAGTTGCGATGCGAAATGGTGTTTTTTTAACTTTCTCTGAGTATTCATTGTTGGTGCATAAAAATGCCATCAATTTCCAGATGTTAATTTTATATCCAGCTACATTGCTGAATTCATTTATCAAATCTAGTAGTACTTTGATGGAGTCTTTAGAGTTTTCTATGTACAATATCATCTGTAAATAATGAGTTTTATTTCTTCCTTTCCAATTTGGATACTTTTTATGTTTTCTTCCTGTCTTATGGCTGTGGCAAGGACTTCCAATACTATGTTGAATGAGTGGTGAAAGAAGACAGGGATGACTTGTTCCTGTTTTTAAGGGGAATGTTTTTTGGTTTTGACCACTGAGTATGATGCTGGCTGTAGGTTTGTTGTATATGGCCTTTATTACATTGTGGAAATCTCTCTATTTCCACTTTGCTGAGAGTTTTTATCAGAAATGGGTGTTGGATTTAGTAGAATGCTTTTTCTGCATATATTGATATGATCATATGATTTTTGTCCTCTATTTTGTTTATGTGATGTATCACATTTATTGATTTGCAAATATTATACCAGCCTTGCATCTTCTGAATAAATCCCACTTGGTCATGATATATGATCTTTTTAATGTATTGCTGGATCCAGTTTGCCAGTATTTTGTTGCGAATTTAACATCTATGTTCATCACAAATATTTGCCTCTAATTTTCTTTCTTTGTAGTGTCTTTATCTGGTTTTGGGATTAGGATGATGCTGGCCTCATGAAAAAAGTCTGAGAGGTTTCCCTCCTCTTCAATTTTCTGGAATAGTTTGAGAAGAATAGGTGTTAATTCTTCTTTGAATGTTTGCTAAAACTGTCCTGTAAATGAATCTGGTCCATGACTTGTTTGCATGGAGTTTATGATTACTTTTTTCAATTGCATTAGTTGTTATCAGCCTATTCAGGTTTTCTGCCTCTTCCTAATTCAGCTTTGGAAGATTGTATAAGTTTAGGATTTGATCCATTTCATATTTGTTGTCCAGCTTGTGGACGTAGAGTTGCTTGTAGTATTTTCCTACAATTCTTTTTATTTCTGTTGGGTTGCTTGTTATATCGCCTATTTTATTTCTGATTTTTTATTTATTTGGATCCTCTCTCATTTTTTTTTGGTGAGTCTGGGTAAAGGTGCATCAATATTATTTAACATTTCAAAGAACCAGCTCTTGATTTCACTGATACTTTGGAAAATTTTTAGCCTCTATATCATTAATTTCTGCTCTAATCTTCATTATTTCCTTCCTTCCACTTTCTGGGGGCTTTTCTTTCTGCTGTCATTCTAGTTATTTTCGTTTTTGTGCTAGATGATTTAGTAGAGCTTTTTCTTGTTTCTTGAGGTATTCCTGTACTGCTATGAACTTCCCTCTCAGGAATGCTTTCTCAGTGACCTATAGATTTTAGGTTGTTGTCTCTTCTTTTTTGTTTTTTTCCAAGAAATGTTTGATTTCTTCCTTGATCTCATTGGTAAATCATTCATTGTTTAATAACATGCTATTTAGCCTCAATGTGTTTGAATATTTTTTAGTTTTTTTATAGTGCTTGATTTCTAGTTTTATGGCATTGGAATCCAAGAAGATGTTTGATATGATTTCAATCTTCTTGAATTTGTTGAGGAGGACCTTAACATGTGGTCTATTTTTGAGAATGTTCCATGTGCACTTGAGAGAAATGTGTATTCTGCTTCTTTAAGATGAAATGTTATTTAAATGTAAAATTCATTAGATATACTGTGTCATTTAAGGTCTGTGTTTCCCTATTGATTTTTTTTCTTGACAATCTGCCCAATGCTGACAGTGGGGTGTTAAATTCCCCACTATGACTGTGTTGCTGTCGATTTACCCCTTTAAGTCCGCCAAGAAAGTTTTCATATATTTAGGTGCTCCTATATTGAGTGCATATATATTTATAAAGTTTATATCCTCCTGTTGAATTGATCCCTTTAGTATTATGTAGTGACCATCTTTGTCTCTTGTTATGGTCTTTATTTTGAAGACTGTTTTGTCTGAAAGAAGTATTGCTACTCCAGATTTTTTCCTTGCTTCTATTTGCATGCTATATTTTATTCCAGTCTCTCACTTTTAGCCTTTGTTAATCTTTTGTTCTCAGTTGGGTCTCTTGTAGACAGCTTATATTTGGATCCTGTTTTCTTATCCATTCAGCTACCTTATGTCTTTTGATTGGACCATTTATTCTGTTTATATTTATGGTTATTATTGATACATATATACTTATTTAATGCCATTTTCCCCACTTATGCTGACATAACTTTCTCTCACTATTTCTTCCTTTTTTTTTTTTCTTTCTTTTTTTAGAGTATTCCTTTTAGTATTTCTTGCAATGCCGGTTACATGGTACTGAACTGCTTTAACCTTTTTTTGTCTGGAAAGCTCCTTATTTCATTTTCAATTTTAAATTATAGCCTTGCTGGATAAAGCAATCTTGGTTGCCTGTTCTTGCTTTTCATTACTTTAAGATCTTCATGCCACTCCCTTTTGGCCTGAAGAGTTTCTGTTGAGAGATCTGATACCAGCCTTATGGGGATTCCTTTGTAGGTCACTACTTGTCTCTCTCTTGCAGCCCTTAATATTCTCTCTGTCCTTAATATTTGCCATTTTAATTATGATATCTCTTGAAGTGGGTCTCTTTGTGTTCCTCTTGTTTGGAACCCTCTGTGCTTCCTGAAATTGTGTGGCTTTCATTCTCTCCAGCATGGGGAATTTTTGTGTCATTATTTCCCCCATCAAGTTCTCTATCTTTTGCTCTCTTTCCTCCCCCTTTGGCACCCCTATGATGCAAATGTTTCACTTCGTGTTGTTCCAAAACTCCCTTAGACTGTCCTCATGCTTTTTAAGTTTTTTTCTTTTTTCTACTCTGATTGCTTTTTCTACCTTATCTTCTAAGTCACTTATTTTATTCTCTGCTTCATTGAGCCTGCTTTTAATTCCTTCCAGCGTATTCTTGATATCAGAGATAGTATTCTTCATTTCTGCTTTATCTTTATTTATGATATTTTCTCTTTCTTCATGTTTTCACTAAGTTCCTGGACTTTCCCATTAAGCGTCTTGTTCTCATTAATTTCCTTGAGCATTTATTTCTGATAACTTGCTTAACTCCATGTCATCAGGGTCTTTTTTTTGGAGATGTCTCCCTTTCTTTTTTTAGGGTTTGTTTGTCTCCCCATTTTGGTGGCTCTTAGTGTTTGTATTTATGTATTAGATATATTTGAAGTCTCCCAGTCTTATGGGGTGGGATTTTGTACGGTGTGTCCAGTGGAGCCCCGAGGTGTGTTTTCCTTATACATCTGAGTTTTTTGCTCGAGGTGTGTCTTTTTTGTGGGTGTTTCTTTTGTGGGTTCTTTGGGCTCTCCTATTGTGATTGGATCTAGATTGTTGTTGGCTCTTCTGTGGGTTTGGCTAACTGTGTGTCTCAGCCCCAACCATGTCATGTGAGCTGTTGTACAGGGGAAGACTCTGTGATGTTTCTTCAGTGCTCCAGACTCACAATATGTCCACTCACGTGTATTTCTCTAGTTTTTCCAAGGTGATTACTCATTATTTTAACAGTAAATTGAGTCCGTGGCTGTGAACAAGGGTGCTCTGCTTCTTCTCACAGTGTCCCCATCTTCCTGACCTCTGTCCTGTAATTTTATAGTGTCTTTTGGGGAAGTGTTCTCTCCTCTTCAATTATTTAAAATAATTTGAGAAGTATAGATATTAATTCTTATTTGCATGTTTAGTAAAATTCACCTGTGTGGCCATCTGGTCCAGGATTTTTGTTTGTTGTGAGTTTTTTTATTACTGATTCAATTTTGTTAATGAGTTATTGGTCTGTTCAGATTTTCTGTTTCTTTCTAATTCAATCTTGAAAGTATGTTTCTAGAATTTTATCAGTTTTTTCCAGATGACAATTTCTTAACACATAACTATATGTAGTCTTTTCTTATAATCCTTTGTATTTATGTGGTGGTTGTTTTTAATTCTCCTCTTTCATTTCTGATATTCTGGTTGGAGCCTCTCTCTTTTTTTTGGTGAGTCTGGATAACAGTTTTTCAATGTTTTTTTCAAAGAATAAGCTTTAGGTGTCATTGATCTTTTTACTATAGACTCCATTTTGTGTTATTTTAGTCTGATCTATTATTTCCTTCCCTTTACTCACTTTGGGATTTGTTGCTCTTCTTTTATTAGTTCCTTTCATTGTAAAATCAGGCTGTTTATTTGATATTTTTTTTACTGTCTTTTAAAGGTCTCTTTGCTATGAATTTCTCTTAGAACTGGTTTGGCTATGTCCTATAGATTTGGGGTTGTTGGGTTTTCATTTTCACTTGTCTCAAGGTCTTTTCTGATTCCCTTTTTGATCTTGTTACCCCATTCATTATGTAATAGCCTGTTATTTAGCCTTCACATGTGCAATTTTTCAATTTTATTCTTGCAATTGATTTCTAGTTTCATAAAATTCTAATTGGAGAAGATGCTTGATATGATTTCAATATTAAATTTATTGAGACTTGTGTTGTTTCCTAACATGTGGTCTATGCTGGAAAATGTCCCAGAAGCACTGGAAAAGAATACATGTTCTGCACTTTTGGGTGAAATGTACTAAATATATTAAGTCCATCTGCTCTAATATGACATATTTTTTTAAATGTATATTTATTGATGAAAGTATTACAGATGTCCCCAATTTTTTCGCATTGATCCCATCCACCTCGCACCCGCACCCCAGACCTCTATACACTATGGTCTGTGTCAATGAGCTATGATTATATGGCTATAAGTTCTTTGATTAATCACTCCCAACGCCCCCTTCCCTCTGAAACTCATCAGCCTGTTCCATTCTTCTAAGTCTTTGTATATATTTTGTTCATCAGTTTATTTTGTTCTTAAGATTCCACATATAAGTTTGATTATGTGATACTTGTCTTTCTCTGACTGGCTTATTTTACTTAGCATAAAACTCTCCAGGTCCATCCATGCTATCTCCAAGAGTAAAAGATCCTTCATTTTTACAGATGCATAGTATTCCACGGTGTAATTGTCCTACAGCTTTTTTATCCACTCATCTACTGATGGGTACTTGGGCTCTTTTCATATCTTAGCTAATGTAAATTCCAATGCTATGAACATAGAGGTTCATTAGTTCTTTCTGATTGGTGTTTCCAGTTTCTTAGGATATAGTCCTAAAAGTGGGATCATTGGGTCAAATGGCAATTCTATTTTAAATTTTTTGAGGAAACTCCACAGTTTTCTATAGTGGCTACAATAATCTGCACTCCCACCAGCAGTGTACTAGGGTTCCATTTTCTCCATATCCTCCCAGGCACTTGTCATTTGTTGATTTGTTGATGGTAGCCATTCTGACAGGTATGAGGTGATATCTCGTTGTCTTAATATGCATCTCTCTTATGACTAATGACTTTCAGCATTTTCTCATGTCTCTTGGCCATCTGTATGTCCACATTGGAGAAGTGTCTATTTAGCTCCTTTGCAAAATTTTTAATTGGATTGTTAGTCTTCCTTTTATTAAGTTGTATGAGTTCTTTAGATATTTTGGAAATTAACCCATTATCAGATGACTTATTGACAAATATTTCTTCCCATAGAGTAAGCTCCATTTTTATTTTGTTGATGAGTTCTTTTGCTGTGCAGAAGCTTTTTATTTTGATGTAGTCCCATTTGCTTATTTTCTCCTTTGCTTCCATTTCCCTAGGAGATGTATTTGCAAACATATTGTTGTGAGACACATCTGAAACTTTGCTGCCTATAGTTGCTTGTAGGATTTTTATGGTTTCATGACTTACATTTAAGTCTTTTATCCATTTTAAGTTTATTCTTGTGTATGGTGTAAGTTGATGGTCTAGTTTCATTTTATTGCATGTACCTGTCCAATTTGGCAAACACCATATATTGAAGAGACTGTCTTTACTCCATTGTATGTTCTTGCCTTCTTTTTCAAATATTAATTGATCATAATGTCTGGGGTCAATTTCTGCATTCTCTGTTCTGTTTAATTGACCTATATGACTGTTCTTGTGCCATACCAGGCTATTTTGATTACAGTGAAGTTGTATAATTTGATATCTGGTATTGTGATCCCTCCAACTTTGTTCTTTTTTTCTCAAGATTACTGCAACTATTCAGGACATTTTTGACTCCATATAAATTTTTGAAAAATTTTTTAGGATCTGTGAAATATGCAATAGACATTGCATTGAATCCAAAGGCAGTATGGGTATTTTAGTGATATTAATTCTACCAATCCATGAGCACAGTACATACTTCCACTTGTTTCTATCTTCTTCTATCACTTTTTTCAAAATCCTGTCATTTTCCTAGTACAGTTACTTTAACAACTTGGTTGTTTATTCCTAAGTATCTTAATTTTTTTGCTGCAATAATGAATGGGATTGTTTTTATAGTTTCTCTTTATGAGAGTTCATTATTGGTTATAAAAATGCCATCAATTTCTGGGTGTTAATTTTTTATTCTGCTACATTGCTGAATTCACTTATTAAATAGTGGTTTTCTGGTCGTCTTTAATATTTTCTATGTACAATATCTTGTCATCTGCCAATAATGGAAGTTTACTTCCTCCTTTCCAATTTGGATGTCTTTATGTTTTCTTCTTGCCTGATTGCTGTGGAGAGAACTTTCAGTACTATGATGAATAAGAATGGTAAAAATAGACTTCCTTGTTTTGTTCCTGTTCTTAGAGATAATGCTTAATTTTTTGCCCATTGAGTATGATGTTAACTGTAAGTCTGTCATATATGACCTTTATTGTATTGGAGTTTGACCCTTCTATTCTCACTTTGCTGAGAGTTTTTATCAAAAATGAATGTTGGATTTTGATGAATGCTTTTTCTGCATCTATTGATATTATGTTATTTTTCTTTCAATTTGATATGCCATATCTCACTTTATTGATTCATCAATATTATACCAGTCTTCTATCCCTGTAAATATCCCACTTAGTCATGGTGTATGATCTTTTTAATATATTGCTGGGTCCAATGTGTTAATAGTTTGTTAAGGATTTTGTCATCTATGTTCATCAAGGATATTGGTCTGTAAATAACTTTCTTTGTTTTGACTTTATCTAATTTTGGAATTAAGCTAATGCTGGTCTCATAAAAAGAGCTTGGATGTGTTTTTCCTCTTTTTTTTTCCTTTTTAGATTAGTTTGAGGAAGACTGGTGTTAGTTGTTTTTTTGAATGTTTAGTAAAATTCCCATGTGAAGTTGTCTGGACCAGAGCTATTATTTACTAGGAATTTTTTAAATTACTGCTTCTATTTCATCAGTTATTTGCCTATTCAGGTGTTCTGATTCCTTTTTATTCAGTTTTGGAAGATTTAATTTTTCTAGGAATTTGTCCATTTCATCTACATTGTCCAGCTTGTTGGCATATAGTTGTTCATAGGATTTCTAACAATCCTTAGTATTTCTGTGGTGTCAGTTTCTACTTCACCTCTTTTTTTTGGATTTTATTTATTTTGGTCCTCTCTCTTTGTTTCTTGATGAGTCTAGCTAAAGGTTGATCAGACTTGTTTATCATTTCAAAGAATCAGTTCTCGGTTTCATTGACTGTTTGTGTTGTATTTTTAGTTTCTATGTCTTTTATTTCCACTCCTATATTATTTCCTTCCTTCTACTTATTCTGGCTTTTTCTTGCTGTTCTCTTTTTAATTCTTTAAGTTATAAGGTTAAATAACTTATTAAAAATATTTCTTATATCTTGAAGTAAGTCTGTAGTGCTATGAACTTTCCTCTTAAGACTGCTTTGGCTGTGTCCCTTAGATTTTGGGGTTGTTATGTGTTCATTTTAACTTGTATCCAGGAAGTTTTTTTATTTCTCCCTCAATCTCATTTGTAATCCATTCAATGTTTAATAGTATGCTATTTAGTTTCCATGTGTTTCGATGTTTTTTAGTGTTTTTATTGCAGTTGATTTCTCATTTCATGCCATTGTGGTCTGAGAAGATGCTTGATATGATTTCAACCTTCTTAACTTATAGAGACTTTTTTTGTGTCCTAACATGTGATCTATCTTTGAGAATTACCCAAGTGCACTTGAGAAGAAACTAAGTTCTGCGCCTTTGGGGTAAAATATTCTGTAAATACCAATTAAATTGATCTGATCTAGTGTGTCATTTAGACACACTGTTTCATTGTTGATTTTAGTCTGGAAGATCTATCTAGTCAAAACTGTCACTTGTGAAAATTCCCTACTATGAATGTATTGCTGTTGACTCTCCTTTAAAGTACTCGAGCATTTTTTAAATATATATTTAGGTGATCCTATGTTGGGTGCATAAAAGTTTATCAGGGTTATATCCTCTTGTGTATCAATCCCTTTGTGTAATGATCTTTTTGTCTCTCATTACCACCTTCATTTTGAAGTCTATTTGACAGATATGAGTATTGCTACACCAGCTTTTTTTTTGTTTCCATCTGAATAGAAATTTTTTTCCATTCTTTCACTCTCATACTGTGTGTGTCCTCTTTTCTGAGGTGGGTCTCTTGTAGACAACACATCCACGGTTCATGCTTACTTATCCATTCGGCTACCTTATGTCTTTTCATTGGAGCTTTTAATTCATTTACATTTAAGTTTAGTGTTGAATAGGTACTTATCTTTTGGCATTTTATTTCTTTATGCCTATGTTTCTCATTCTCTTTATTTCTATTTGCTATTACAGCAGTCCCTGTAACATTTCTTGCAATGCTGGTTTGGTGGTAATAAACTCCTTTAGAATTTTTTTTTTTTTCTGGGAAGCCATTTATTTCACCATCTATTTTGAATGACAGCTTTGCTAGATAGAATATTGTTGTTTTCAGATCCTTGCTTTTTATTATTTTGAATATTTCATGCCATATTTCATGCCATTCCCTTCTGGCCTGTAGAGTTTCTGATACAAAATCAGTAGACAGCATTATGGGAGCTGCTTTGTAGGTAACAGATTGATTTTCCCTTGTGGCCTTTAATATTCTTTGTCTTGAATTTTTGACATTTTAATTATGATGTGTCTAGGTGTGAGCTTCTTTGGGTTTTTCTTTCTAGGGACTCTCTGTGACTCTTGAACTTGTGTGACTTCTTCCTTGACCAGGTTAGGGAAGTTTTCTGCCTTTATTTCTTCAAACATATTCTCTATCCCTTTCTAATTCTCTTCTTCTTCTGGCATTCCTATAATGTGAATATTGTTACTTTTCATGTTGTCCCACAGCTCCCTTAAATTGTCCTCTTGTTTTATAATTGCTTTTTCTCTTCGGTTCTCTGATTAATTTTTTTCTACCCTGTCTTATAATTTGCTGATCTGATCCTTAGCTTCCACTAATCTGCTAGTTATTCCTTCCAATGTATTCTTTATTTCTGCTATGACATCCTTCATCATTTCTGTATCTTTTCTCATGCTGTTGAGCATCCATACAATCAGTATTCTGAACTCTATATCTGATAGATTGCTTATCTTCATTTCATTTAGCTCTCCTTCTGGAGAATACTCTTGTTCATTCATCTGGGGCTTGTTTTTTGTCTCCCCATTTTGGTTTCATATTTGGGTTTGGTTCTATGTATTAAGTAGATCTACTAGGACTCTGTCTTTTGGGAGGGTCTCTGGTGCAGTCCAATGTCAGATGCTGTTTGTTAGTGGCCTTGAGCACCCTGTTTGGAGCTATCAACAACCCACAGCTTGTAGTTCCCTCTGCTGGACTGGCTTTTTGTTCCCTCTGCTGGTCTGAGTGCATTTGGACAGGACCAAGATGCATACCAAAGTCTGCTTTTCCAAGGCTGGGTCCAGAACCCACAATACTGTTTTAATGGTAATAAACTCCTTTAGCTTTTCCTTTTTTGGGAATCTACTTATCTTTTAAAAATTCTAAATGGTAGCCTGTTGTATATTGTAATCTTGGTTGTCAGGTTGTTTTTCTGTTTTTATTGTTTGTTTTTGTTTTGTTTTGTTTTTCCTTTATCACTTTGAATATTTTGTGCCATTCTCATTCGGGTTGCAAAGGTTCTGTTGAAAAATCAGCTGACAGTCTTATGGGGTTCCCTTGTTGGAAACTAACAGCTTTTGTCTTACTTTTTTTAAGATTCTCTCTTTGACTTTACATTTTGGTATTTTAATTATGATGTGTCTTTTTGAGGACTGCTTTGATTGTCTTGTTTGGGACTCTGTTTTTTCTGGACTTGCATGTCTCTATCCTTCAACAGGATACAAAAGTTTTCAGTCATTATTTCTTCAAATAAGTTTCCAAACCTTTTTTTTCTCTTTTCTTCTCTGGGATCCTCATGATGCAAATGTTGGTATGCTAGACATTGTCCCAGGATCCCATAAACTCTCTTCACTTTTTATTTGTATTTATTTTGCTGTTTTGATTTGGTGTTTTTCACTGTCTTGTATATTTTATCTTCCACATTATCTAATCTGCTGTTAATTCCATCTAGTATAGTCTTAATTTCTATTATTATATTCTTTACTTCTGCTTGGTCCTTTTATGTTTTTTATCCCTCTTTTAATGTTTTGTATGTCTTAGTTGAAATTGTCACTGAGTTCATCTATTCTTTTTCCAAGTTGATTAAGCATCCTTATAACCTCTGTCTTGAACTCTGTTTATAGTAGATTGCTTGTCTCCATTTCATTTAGTTCTTTTTCTGAAGTATTGCTTTTTTTCATTTGTTACATGTTTCTTTGTCTCTTCATTTTGGCTGTCTCTGTATTTTTGATTTTAATGTATTAGGTAGATTTGTTTTATCTCCTGGTTTTGACACACTGACTTTATGTAGAAGGTTTCCTGAGTGGCCCAGTAGTGCATTGCCCCTTGTTTTCTGAGCAAGGTGCTCCCAGGGTGTCTTCTTGTGCATTTTGTGTGTGCCTTCCTGTTGTAATCAGACCTTGATTGCTGATGGCATGCTAGTTGGTGGGGTTGAGCTTCAAGCTGGCTGAATGTGATGGTCTATGTGACTACAGTTGTTGTGTTGGGGTTGACCCCATGGGGCAGGAGTCATGTTTTTTGAGATTTGATGTCAGCTGAGGTCACCCTGCTGGTGTGTCAGTTGTGAAACTGGATGGGTGCAGGCCAAGTTCAGCTGCTAGTTGTGCTGGGCTTGAGGATGCTTGGTGGGAACTAGCAAGTGATTTGCAGTTTGTTGTCACTTGTACTGGACTTAGATGCACCTGGAAAAAGCTATGCTGGAAACCAAGGCTAGCTACTTCTTGTGCCAGACTATGGACACTTTAGTGGGCATTATGATGCAAGCTGAGGCATGTATCACTTGTGTTGGGCTTGTGGTTGTTTAATTAGTACTATGTTAAAGGCCAATACTGGCCACCACTTATGTCTGTATCAGGGCCACCTCATGGGAGTTACAATGCAAGTTGAGGTTGGTCCCCACCTATGCTAAGCTTGAGACCACTTTCAGGAGTTAAAAAATACAGACTGATCCCAGATGGTGCTTGTTTTGTGTTTTGGATCTTTAAGACAGTCTATAGCATGAGTCAACTGTGGTCACCTTATGTGTGTAATATGAGGACTTTTGAGAATTCTGTAATGCAAGCATAAGTCAGCCATTACTCATGTGAGGCCTGTAGACTTATGGGAGTCTGCAGTGTGAGCTGAGTCAAGCCACTTCTGTTGGGAAGCCACTGTAGGAAGCTAAGGCTAAGTGAATAAGTTGTGTTGGACAAGGTCTCAGAAAATCCCCAGGGATTAACAGTTTTAGCCATGTAAATGCAGTGCACAGACTTGGTGCCCACCTGCACCAATGTTCCTTGGTGGAAAGAGAGGTCAAAAAAGGAATAATGGTTCCTGTTAGCTTTTATATAACATGGGAAAGTTTCCCCAAACTCTGCCCCTCCAGCCCTCACCCTGAAGACAGACAATTTAGTTCTTCTATATATGTCTCTGGTACTTTTTGAAGAGCTTCGATTTAGTGATTTTGTGAGTAAGTTTGTGTACAGGCATTTTAAATACAGCACTTCCATCTCTAGCAGTTCTTTGTTTCTCTTGGACACAACCCCTGCTAGTTTTCACAGCAGATGTTATAAGGATTCTTATTCCTAGTTTTGGTGCCCCAGGCTGAAGATTCCAGTGTTGTTGCAGAATCTCTAGCTCCCCAGGAGGAATCCCCATAGCTGAGATAACCATCTTATTTCTTAATCACCACACTGTGGTTGTGGGACCTGCTTATTCTGTGTCTCTGCCCCTTTTACAAGTCTCAACATGGCTTCCTCTTTATATCTCTAGTTATTGGAATTCAGAGAGAAAAAGAGAGAGAAAAGAAAGAACTTTTCCTATGATGACAGCACAATATACATTCTTCTCAAGTGCACATGGAACATTCTGTACAAACTATATGTTAAGCCAAAAAAAATTTCATTAATTAAAAATATTGAAATCTACAATGTATATTCTCACATGTTATTGACTGAACTGTGTCCTTTCTTAAATTTATATATTGAAACCCTAACCCTTAAGTTATGATATTTGAAGATAGGGCCTTTTCAGAGGTAAATTTAAATGAAGTCATAAAAGTGAGATCTAAATCCAAAAAGACTGGTGTTCTTATAAAAAGAGAAAGTGACACCATAGATGTCTCTCTTTTTCCATGTGCACACTGAGGAAAGACCATGTGTGGTCACAGCAAGAAGGCTGATATCTGTGAGCCAGAAAGAGAGAACTCAAAGAAACAAATACTACTGGGACCTTGATACTGGTCATCAGCCTCCAGAAATGTGAGAAAATATATATCAGTCTAAGCCACCCAGTCTGTGGTATTCTGTTATGGCAGCCTAAGCAGAACATACAGACCAGAAGCAAATAAAGGTAGAAATCAATAACTGAAAGAAAATAGAAAATTTACAAATATGTGACAAACAACACATTCTTAAATAATCAATGGGTCAAAGATGAATTAGATAGTACTTAAAGACAAAAGAAAACAAAAACATACAGACCAAAACTTATAAAAAGCAGAAAATGCAGTGATCAGAAGGAAATTTATAACTATACATGTTTACATTAAGAAAAATATCAAGGTAATAATCTAATTATATACCTGGAGGAACTAGAAAAGAGCAAACTAAACTCAAAACTAACAGAAGAAAGAAAAAAGTAAAAACTAGCAAATAGAAAGACAATAGAGAGAATCACAAGAATCTAAAATTGGGACTTCAAAAACAATAACAATATTGACAAATCTAACTAGAATGAAGAAGAGAGAAGACATCAATTACTAAAATAATAAGAAGTGAAGTCACCAAGAGGGTAACATAGGTCATTTCTTACTTTCCTCTCAAGAAGAACTAATAACTACTCATGAACAAGAACATCCTAGAACATGAGGGTGAGGCTAAAGCAGCCCTCTCCACCACCAACACCAAGATGGACTTCATTAGAAGAGTAAGGGAAGCAGTTACTCAATGATTGAATTGCCCCTCCCCCAAATCAGCGAAACTCTAAACAGAGGGCTCCACTAAGTTTCCAGTTTTTCCAGAGGGAGAAGAGAGCCCAAAGGGGAAAAACAGCATGTCACCCCCAGCATTGGGGTTTGCTTGGTGGGCCCCTCTACTCTGGTCTTGTTCCACAAGGATTGCAGAAGAATCTGAAGGGTTCAACCACTGGGAATCTAACTGTCATGGAGTGAATGGGAGGTGCTTACAACAATGTGCATACAAATTTTGGTATAATAAATTTATATCTGTAGTGCCCAAGAAGTAGTCTTAACTAGCAGCTTTGTTCATCTTCAGAATCAAGTCAGTGGCACACTCTGATCAAGCAATGAGTTGGGGTGCAGATCTACCTGATTCAAACTCTCAAATGAGGTTTGCCAGCACTACAGTTTAGTTTGTGTGAACTTAGACAAACAGCTAAGTTATAGCTTCACTCACTGGGGAATGTCTCCCAGCTACATCTGTCCAGAAAACTGGTGAGAATACATGAAACTTTTATAGCCTGAAATGCTCCAGCTGAGAGGCAGGGGTTTAGAACTTATTGACCCCAAAGCAACACCAGTACAGAGCATGTATTTTTCTCTTGCTATGCCCAGTCATGGAGATTAATTCATAGCCAAAACTGAGGTTAGCTCCCAACATCTCTCAACAGGAAAGACTGCTTGAAAAAATTAGGAGTGCATGGAGTAGCCCTTCCCCATTTTGCTTGTGTAAGTGAGCTAAGACAGTCCCATCCACTGTGACTCTTTGGCTCTATCAGAACAGAAAGGCAAGCAAGAACACCTGGAAGCTGTGTAACTGAAAGGTGGACAGGCAGAGTGATCATCCCCACAGAAAAGCCCATATCAAGCATGGACCATTCTCTTGCTACAAAAGGGGAGGAAAATTAATTAATAGCTGAGGCTTAGGGTAACCCTTAGCCCATTTCAACTGGGTAGCATATTTGGAAAAATTTGGGAGAGGCCTGAAGTTGTGCCTCCCCATTTTTCATAGGCAGGGATACAGAGACAGCTCCATCCACTGTGGAGAGTGTATCTCAGTCCCCATTAGGCTTGTCTGAGAACACCGGGAATCTGTGTAAGCCAGCAATGCTTGAACTGAGAGATATGCAGGCAAAGTTGATAGTCTGCAGAGCAAATTGTCTTGTTTAACTAGGAAACTTAGGGTGCAGATCAGCTTGCATTAAAACAATAAACAAAGCCCAGCGGGCGTGGCTCAGCGGTTGAGCGTCAACCCAGGATCCAGGGATCGGGGTTCGATTCCCGGTCAGGGCACATGCCTGGGTTGCAGGCTCAATCCCCAGTCAGGGGTATGCAGGAGGCAGCCGATTAATGACTCTCTCATCACTGATGTTTCTATTTCTCTATCCTTCTCCTTTCCTCTCTATGAAATCAATAAGGATATATTTACAGAAAACAAAAAACAAAAAAACAATAAACAAAGAACTTTATCAGTTTTAGAGCTGCTTTCTTCAGCTGTGCTCAGACAGAAAAACTAATCGATAGCTCTACTCATTGCTAACTACAGCCTCAGCAAGTTCAACCAGAAAACCTAACCAGAGCAAACAAAAAGCTATGTAGCCTATCCAACAGCCCTACTGTGTGAGGAACTTGAACAGAAAGCACAGCTTATGGTTTTCCCTCTCTGTAGAGCAAAATTAGTGGCCTCCGCCGATCAGGTACTTAGCGTACACTTTTGTCCAATTCAGGTTCCCAAACAATGAATCATACAAGCCCTGGATCCCCTCTTGCTGCTCTGCCATGGCAGGGAGGCTAATTCATAACCCCATCTATTACTGAATATAGTACCCACTCTTGAAAATCCAGTAAGCCTGACCAAAAAAATAGGCAACTGAGGAACCCATTCTACAGCTTTACTTGAGTAGGTAACCAGGCCAGCAATATTATCCAGCTGCTCTCAGCCATTGGAATACCACTCCCAACCTTTGAGCTTGAACAGTTGCCTCACTTCAAAATATATTGTAATAGTAAACTCAACCCATCCAAGGACATTACTAGCAGATATGTCTAAAAATGCAAATTGAACTGATTGGTGAAGATCTTTCTCTGACTAAGCAAATCTGTGAGATTTGGAAGAGTGGTATGATTATTCAAATGTGCAGATACCAACATAAAAAATCAAAAATAATGAAAAATCAGGTAAATATGATACCACCAAAAGAGCCTAAAAAACGGAGATCTATGAACTGTCTGACAACAAATTCAAAATATTCCTCTTAAGGAAGTTTAGAAAACCAGAAGAAAACACAGAAAAAACTAAATGAAATTAGGAAAACAATGCATGAACAAAATGTTAAGTTTGACAAAGAAATAGAAACCATCCACAAAAAATAGAAATCCTAGAATTGAAAAATACAGTAACTGAACTGAGGAATTCAATAGAGTTGCAAAAGAAAACTTGACTATACAGAAGAAAGACACAGTGACCTGAAGGCATTTGATATTATCCAGTCAGAGAAACAAAAGAAAAAAAGAATGACAAAGGAGTAAAGAAAACCTGAGGGACATTTGGGAACAATGAAAAGAAACAATATTCACATTATGGGAATTTCAGAAGTAGAAGAGAAAGAGAAAGGGACAGAAAGTATATTTAAAGAAATAATTTCTGGAAATTTTCTCCATTTGGAGAGAGAAAAGGACACTCATTATCCTTAAGGTCCAAAAGAATCCAGATAAGCTGTACTTGAACAGGGCTGAAACAAGATACTATATAATTGTCAAAAGTCACAGATGAAAAAAAAGAATTTTAAAAGCAGCAAAAGGAAAAGAGAAGTGTTATATATAAAGCAAGTCCCATAAGACAATAGGTAAATTTCTCAACAGAAACTTTTCAGGCCAGGAGGGAATGGGATAATATATTGAAAATATTTGAAGGGGGGGGGGGGACTGTCAACCAAGAATTCTATACCTAGCAAAGCTATCTTTCAGAAATAAAGGAGGATTCAATATTTTCATCAACACACAAAACTGAGAGTTCATGACCACCTTACAAGAAATGCTAAAAGGAGTATTTTAGTGGAAGTAAAATAATACTAATTAACATTATAAAAACATAAAAAGATAACATAAAATTCACTGTTAATGGTAAATATACAGTCAAAGGTAGATTTTCTAATATTGTAGTCGTGGTGCATAATTTATTTACAACTCTAGTTTAAAAGTCAAAAGAAAATAAATGTAATAAAAATAACCACAAATACAATAATCCATTATTTGTTACACAATATAAGAAATATATAAATAAGAACACATAATCCAAAATGTAAAGGAGAGTGTAAAGTTTAGACATTCTACTGAAGTTAATTGTTATCAGGTTAAAATATGATGTTATAATTTTAAGATATTTTATGTAAGTCTCATAGTAACCACAATGGTATCCTAGAGAACTTACACAAAACAATATGACAAAGAAGTGAAAGCATACTGTTACAAAAACACATCAAACATGAAGAAAACCCCAGCAGAATAAGAAACAAGTAACAAGGGATTTACAAAATAACAAGAAAACAATGAACATAACAGTAATTACATTAAACATAAACAGATTAAGTTCTCCAGTCAAAGACAGAGAATGGCTGAGTAGGTTAAAAAAACAACATCGACCCAGCCAGCATGGCTCAGTGGTTGAACATCAACCCATGAACCAGGAGATCAGGGTTCGATTACTAATCTGGGCACATTCGTGGGTTGCAGGTGCAATCCCCAGTAAGGGTGACAAGCAAGAGGCAGCCAATCAATGACTCACTCTCTCCCTCTCCCTTCTTCTTTCTAAAATAAAAAAAGAAACATATTTTTTAAAACCCAAGATCCACCTTACCAGTACACCTCATTCTCCTAACAAAATAATAAATAAATGTAAGAAATAAGATCCAAGAATATGATGCCTACACAAGAATCACTTTAGCCTTAACAAACAAATGAACTGAGAGTGAAGGCACAGACAAATGAACTGAGAGTGAAGGCACACAAAAAACACATTTAAAGCAAATGATAACCTTTAAAAAACAGGAATGCCTGCATTTTTAACAAACACTGAAAATAAAAAAGATGCAAAAGGCCATTATATAATAATAAAGGGGTCAATTCATAAGAAGATATAACAGCTATAAATATTTATGCACCCCAAATCAAAACAGATCATTATATAAAGCAAAACTACTCCAGCTAAAAGGAGACATGAACAGTAATAAAATATTAGTTAGGAATTTTAATATCCCACTCTTAGCAATAAGTAGACAACCCCTACAGAGTATAAATAAGGAAATAATAAATTTGAACATTATAGATGAAATGGACATAACAGACATACTAAAAACATTCAATCCAACAGCAAAATACACATTATTTTTAAGTTCATATGAAACATTTTCTAGGCTAGAACATATTTTAGGTCACAGAACAAGTCTTAGAAAATTCAAAGAAAAAACATCATGCCAAGTAACTTCTGTGAACACACTGTCATGAAACTAAAAATTAATAAAAGATGAAAACTAAAAATTTTACCAATACATGGAAAGTGGACAACACTCTCTTAAGAAATTAATAGATCAAAAAAAATTTTTAAGTAAAAATTTTAAAAGCACATATTTCTGGATGGTGGCAGATTGAGTGGAAGCTACACTGACACTCTCTCTGGGCCAAACTGGAATTATAACTAAAATATAGAAAACTCATCATGAATAATTAACTGTAACTGAAGACTAGCTGGAGAGCACCTTTATAATCAAGGATGAAAAGTGGAGACCACATAGAGACTGGTAGGAAGTGCTGAGTAACAAGAGGGTTGGCCAGGCTCCCACAGGCAGCAGCTAAAGTTCCAGAAGGATATCTCAGCAGAGTGGGGGTTCCCACTGAGAACTCTGTGGTCTAAACCCCAAGTTGGGCACCAGAACTGAGAAAGTACTGATCATAAGGATGCACAACAGCATGAGAAAACAAATGAAAACTATGAAGGAAATTAAAAATGATACAGAAGAAATAAAGAACACACTGGAAAGAATAAACAGCAGATTAGAGGAAGCTGAAGATGGGGTCAGAAAACTAAAAGACAGAGTAGAAAAAATAACTCAATCAGAGAACCGAAAAGAAAAAAACAATTAAAAAATAAGACAGTTTAAGGGAGCTATGGGAAAACATGAAACGTCAAAATATTTGCATCATAGGAGTGACAGAAGATGTAGAAAGTAAGCAAGGGTTAGAGAAGCTCTTTGAAGAAATAATGGCAGAAAACCTCCCTAACCTGGCAAAGGAAAAAGTCATAGAGGCTCAGAAGACACAGAGAGTCCTAAGAAAGAACCCAAAGAGGCCAATGCCCAGAAAAATCATAATTAAAATGCCAACAATTTGCCCGACCGGGCATGGTTTAGCGGTTGAGCATCGGCCTAAGATCCAGGTGATCGGGGTTCGATTCCCAGTCAGGGCACATGCCCGGGTTGCAGGCTCGATCCCCAGTCAGGAGCGTGCAGGAGGCAGCCAGTCAATGACTCTCTCATCATTGATGTTTCTCTCTCTCTCCCTCTCTTTCTGAAATCAATAAAGATATTTTTTTTTTTAAATGCCAACAATTTAAGACAAAGAGAGAATCTTAAAGGCAGCTAGAGAAAAGCAATTTGTTACTTACAATGAAGCTCCTATAAGGCTGTCAGCTGATATTTCATCAGAAATTCTACAGGCCAGTAAGAAATGGCATGAAGTATTCAAGATGATGAAAACGAAGATCTGAAACCAAAAATACTTTATCCAGCAAGGCTAACATTCAAAATAGATAGTGAAATAAAGAGCTTCCCAGGAAAAAAAAAAAAAGTTAAAGGAGTTTATCACCACCAGACCAGCATTGCAAGAAATGTTAAAGGGACTGCTGTAATAAGAAGTTGAAATAAAGAGAACCTGAAACAAAGGCATAAATAATAAAATGGCAATAAATAAGTACCTATCAATAATAACCTTAAATATAAATAGATTAAATGTTCCAATCAAAGGAATGGATAAGAAAACATGACCTAAATATATGCTGTCTACAAGGGTCCCACCTCAGAACAAAAGACTCACACAGGCTGAAAAGAAAAACAAAAATACTTCTGGAAGACTTTAAAGGAGAAATCAACAGCAATACAGTCACAGTAGGGGACTTTAACACCCCATTTATTTTACTAGATAGATCTTCCAGACAAAAAATTAACAAGGAAACAGTGATTCTAAATGACATCCTATATCAGATGGATTTAATTGACACTTACAGAACATTTCATCCCAAAGCTGTAGAATATATATTTTCCTCAAGTGCATATGGTACATTTTCAAAGATAGACCATATGTTAGGACACGAAACAAGTCTCTACAAGGTCAAGAAGATTGAAACCATATCAAGTATGTTCTTGGACAGTTACACCATGGAATACTATGCAGTTGTAAAAAAGAAGGTTCTCTTACCCTTTAATACCTGCAGAGTATTAGGTTAAGCAAAATAAGCCAGTCAGAGAAAGACAAGTATCACATGATCTTACTCATATGTGGAATCTAGTGATCAAAATAAACTCATGAACAAAACACATCCAGAGACATAGAAGTATGGAACAGACTGGGGAATCTCAGAAAGAAGGTAGGGGTGGGTGGGGAGAGATTAACCTAATAATTTATAAGCATATATGCATAACACATGGACACAGACAATAGTGTCATGAAGGCCTGGGGGGAGGTGGGAAAGGGGGAGAGGATCAATGGGAGAAAAAATGGGACATTTGTAATACTTTCAACAATAAAGATACATGTTTTTAAAAAGTATCTTGGGATATATAAAAATGGAAACAGCATACCATAACTCACAGTTTGCAACATAAGGAATTCTAAAGGGAAGATGCAGCAATTAACACAAACATTAAGAAGCAGGAAACATGCCAAATAAGCAACCTAACTTTACACCTTAGGGGACTAGGGGAAAAAAAGAAAACAACTCAGCCCAATGTTAGCAATAGGAAAAAAATAATAAATATTAGATAAGAAATAAATTAAAAACAGCATAGAAGAATGATATAAAAGATTAATCAAATGATGAGTTGGTTATATGAAAAGATAAACAAAATTGACAAACTTTTAGATGATTAATCCAAGTCAACAAAATTACAAATTGAAAAGGAGGCATTACAACTGATACGTCAGAAATATATTGGATTATAAGAAGCTACTATGATCAAACTGGATAACTTAGAAGAAATGGAAAAACTCTTAGAAACATACAACCTATTTAAACAAATTAAGAAATAGAAAATTTGAATAGAACAATCATTATTAAGGAGATTGAATCAATAATCAAAAATCTCCAAAAAAGAAAAGCCCAGGACCAAATGGCTTCACTGGTGAATTTTATCATACATTCAAAGGAAGATTAACACCAATTATTCTCAACTCTTCAAAAAAATCTAAGAAAAGGGAACAATCTCAAACTCATTTTATAAGGTCAGTGTTATCCTGATAGATAAGCAATATAAGGACAATACTGGAAAAGAAAACTGCAGGCTAATAATTATTATGTAGATAGATGCAAAAATTCTTAACAAAATACTACTAAACCAAATTCAGCAGCACATCAACAATACCATTCACCATGACTAAGTGGGATTTTTCCCTGGGATGCAAGGATGGTTCAACATATGCAGATAAGTCCATGTGATACATCCCATTAACAGAATTCAAGTAAAGAACAATATGATTAACTCAATGCAGAACAAGCATTTGACAAAATTCAATATTTGTTCATGATAAAAGGACTTAAATAACGCATAAAAAAAGCATACCTCAATATAATCATGGCCATATGTGACAAGCACACAGCTAACATCATACTCAATAATGAAAGTTTCAATCTTTTCTTGTAAGATCAGGAATAAGACAAGGATGACAACTCTCACTGCCCTTGTTCAACATAGTACTGGAAGTCCTAGCTAGAACAATCAGGATGAATTTATTTATTCATAACATCATAATTGGAAAGGACTAATTAAAATAGTTTCTATTTACAAATTACATGATTTTATATAGAGAATCCTAAAGACTCAACAACAACATCAACAAAAATCTGTTAGAAATAAAAAACAAATTTAGTAAAGATGCAAGATACAAAATTAACATTAAAAAATCAGTATCATTTCTATACACTAACAAAAATTTTTCTGAAAAAGAAATAAATTTATCCCATTTACAATAGCATCAAAACAATTAAATGTTTGGAAATAAATTTAACCAAGGTGATGAAAGATCTCTACTCTGAAAACTATAAGACATTGATTTAAAAAAACCACAAAAACACACATAATGAAAACAAAAATAAATGGAAATGTATTCTGCGTTCTTGGATTGGACAAATAAATTTGGTTAAAATGTCAAAACTATCAAAAGCCATTCATTTATTCAATGCAATCCATATCTAGATTCCAATGGCCTTTTAAAAGAAATTTTTATAAAGTACTAGAATTTATATGGAAGTATAAAAGACCCAGAATTAAAGAAATTTTTAGAAAGAAGAACCAAACATGATGCATCATCCTTCCCAATATCAAGCTATAGAAATTGAAACAGTATGGTACAACAATAAAAACAGACAAGTAAGCCAATCAAAACAGACAAGTCAGCCAATGGAACAGAATAGAGGGCCTGGAAATAATCCCAAGTATATGTGATGAACTAATATTTGACAAGGGCGCCAAGCACACTCAATGGAAAAAAGACAGTCTCTTCAATGAATGGTAATGGTACATTTTATATTCACAAGTAAAAGAATAAAATTGATCCTTTATTTTCCACTACTAACAAAAAATGAACTTGAAATGTATTAAACACTTAAATGTGAAACCTAAAACCATAAAAATCTAAGAAGAAAACAGGAAAACAGCTTCTTGACATGGATCTTGGTAATGATATTTTTGGAAATCACACTGAAAACACAAGCAACAAAATTAAAATAAACAAGTGGGATTACGTCAAACTCAAATGCTTCTGCACAGCAAAAGAGAGCATCAACAAAGTGAAAAGATAACTTATTAAAAAAGAAAATATATTTATAAACCAATATTGGATAAGTAGTTAATATCCAAAATACATAATATACTCATAGAACCCAAAACAAAATAATAATAATCTAATTGTAAAATGTGACATCAAAAACAAAAACATGGGTAAGAGGATAATAATGTTGAACTATACAATGGGATCAAAGTTGTTATTATCAATTTAAAATAGACTGTTATAGATAAAAGTTGTGTGTAAGCCTCATGGTAACCAAAAAGCAAACTCCTATAGTAAATACAGAAAAGACAAAAAGAAAGAAATATAAGCATACCACTAAAGAAAGTCATCAAACCACAAAGGAAGAGAGCAAGAAAAGAAGAAAAAAACTAAAAAAACAACCAGAAAATAATTAACAAAATGGCAATAAGTACATACGTATCAAAAATTACTTTAAATGTAAACAAACTACATTCTCCAAGCAAAAGATATTGCGAGGTGGATTGGATAAAACAAACGAGAACTATCCCTATGCTACCTACAAGAAACACACTATAGCTGTAATGGCACACAGAATGAAAATTAAGGGATAGAAAAAGATATTTTATGTAAATGGAAAAGAAAAGTAAGCCGGAGTATCTATACTCTTACCAGACCAAAAACAAATTTTAAAACAAAGATGATACACGGTTTTTCAGAATGATGGCAGAGTAGGTGGATCTTTCTTTAACGTCCTCCCAGAACCGAACTGGCAATACAATTAAATTAGGGAACATTCATGCTGAATTACCAACTGAAGACTATCTGAAGGGGAGACATAACAAGGAAGGGCAGAAACTACTTTAAGTCTTGTAGGATGGACAGGATCATTAGAGAGGCTGGCCCAGCTCCCATGTGTGGCAGAACGAGGATGAGGAGAGATATATTGGCTGTGATGGTGGGGGATGTTTCCCTGCAAGGAATGAGGCCTCAACTCCAGGTTGGGATCCGCAACCCAGAGCACCAGAGCTGAGAACAGCAGCCCATGTAACATCCAGCTGTGAAAGGCAGCAGGGCTTCTAATCCCCAGGGAGAAAAAGAGCTTATTAGAGATAAAGCCATTTATTTTTTTTAAAATTCAGAGCACAAGATTTTTTTCACTGCCATTATCCAAGGTTTTGGTGGAGAGACAGTGTATTGACTGGAATAGCCTTAGGAGAGCAAGGAGTGGGAGCCATGGAAAAGTGGAAGCCAGGAGACTTGTGCTCAGTAATCATCCCTACATAACACAGAACCAATTTTTCCTCAGAGGTGCAAGGCCCTCCCAGAAGCAACAGCCTGGGGAAGAGCAAATACCCCACCCTCAGGAATACAGCTCACTCCACCAGGAATCTGACTTGCCCCACCCTGCATCTAGATCCCTGCTGATGATGCAGCAGCAGCATGGGCCAAGCCTACCAGTCTGGACAGTCTCAGGGAGTGTCAGTGATTACCTTTGGGGTAGAGCCATCCTCCACACTGTCCTGGGAACCTGACTAATGTTTCCTACTCACAAAAATTGGTATAAACTCCTGGCTTCTGGCAGAACCCACCAGACAGCATATGAGTGGCTCTGCCTTGCAAAGGTCAAAGAAATGTTCTGGGACATACTCAGATGTGTGGTTCTTGAATGAGGGAACACATCCACCATCTTCCCTGAAATCTGAAAAGCACCTCCCCCTCACAGGAGACCCAGGGTCTCCTCCTCCTTCCACCAAAAGCCTTTCCAGAAACAGCCTTTTCAATGACTAAGTTTGGAAGCTGATGGCAGGTGGAGGTAGGCAGAGGTGGATCCTGAGTTACCTTGAGGCATTTGCTGACTCCTCTCTGGGACCTGTGGTGCTAACAAGCCAGTCTTTAGATCACAGCTTCACCTTTACTGCATGCAGGCAAGCCCTGTGGAGGCAACCACAAACTGTGAATGGCTTGAAACTTCCAATAGGTTGTCAAGAGCCAAACATGGACAACTTTCGACAGTGGCTAGCATCACAGTACATCCCAGGAGGCCCAAGAATGGCACAAAAAGCAGTTAGCCTCAGTAAACATAAAAGAAAGATCCAAAGGGAGCTCCCAGGAGACACTGAACTTTGCCAAGAAAAAGTCAACTTTTCTTTTTTCTTTTTTTTTCATTTCTTTGGATTATTTTATGTTTTTTGCTTTTATTGTTTTGTTATTATTTTTGTCTCTGTTTTTCTTTCATATCTCTTATTTTCTTTTTCTTACTTTATTTTGCATTTTCTTCTTTCTCTATTTTTTTCTTTTCTCATTTTTTTCTTTCTTCTTTTTCTCCTTTTTTATTTTCATAATTTTTTAATTCCTCTTTTCTATATCAATTTACTTTTCCTATTCTTTTCTTTTTTAATCCTCATCTGAGGATATTTTTTACATTGCTTTTCAGAAAAAGTGGAAGGGAGAGTGAGTGAGAGAGAGGGAGAGAAACATTGACGTGAGACATTGATTAGTTGCCTCCCACACACATCCTGACCAGGGCCAGAGATCAAGCTTGCAACCAAAATATTTTCCCTTGGCCGGAATCAAATCAGGAACCCTTCAGTCTTCAGGTTGATGCCCTAACCACTGAGCCAAACCAACTTGGGGTACCTTTATTATTCTCATATTTATTTATTCTTATATTTCTCCTCTCTTCTTTCAAATTCCTTTTCTTCAATTTTTTTTTCTGCTTGAATTATTCTTGTTCTATTTTCTCCTTCCTAATTCTCTTTTCCTTAGTGCTCGTTTTTGTTGGAGGGGTCTTTTGTAAGTTTCTGTTTTGTTTCTTGTTTTGTTTTATTGTTTTGTTTTGTTCTATCAGCACCTGAACAACAGCTTGCACAATGTAGTCTGGATTGAGCCTCACAGTCAGCCAGCCTGAAGGCTGATGCCATACTTGAACAGGCCAACAATAATAGACACCAAATTACAACAGGAAAGCCCAAATAACCCACACAAGTGTCATTCTCAGAGCATCCAGATAGGAGATCAAAGAGACTGCACCACTGGGTCCCACAGGACACTTGCTACATAAGACCAATCCCACCAAGACTGGGAGGCTGAGAAGTTCTCTCTAATACATAAAAAGAAACAGAAAATGAGCGAAAAAATGGGGTGACAAAGAAACAGCCCCCAAAAGAACAAAATGAAGAAAATTCTAGAAAAAGAGCTACATGTAATGGAAGCAAACAATTTATCAGATATAGAGTTCAAAGTAATAGTTATAAGGATGCTCAAAAAACTTAAAATTACAAATGCCATAGTGGGAACTACAAAAGCATGAAAAAAGAATAGAAATCATGAACCAGAATCAGTTAGAAATGAAGAATACCAATCTGATATCAAGAAGACACTGGAAGGAATTAAAAATAGATTGAAAGAAATACAGGATCAAATCAGAGATTTGTAAGACAAGGTAAAAAACCCACCCAATTAGAGCAGCAAAAAGAAAGAAATAATTAAAAAACAGGAATATATCCTAAGAAACCCAAACACCAATCACAAACAACTTATGCACCCCTATGTTCAAAGTAGCACAATTTACAATAGCTAAGATCTGAAAACAGCCCAAGTGCCATCAGTAGATGAGTGGATAAAAAGCTGTGGGTCATTCACACCATGGAATACTATGCAGCTGTAAAAAGAAGGATCTTTTATCCTTTGGCATAGCATGGAGAGAACTAGAAAGTATTATGCTAAGTGAAGTAAGCCAGTCAGAGAAAGACAAGTACCACATGATCACACTTATATTTGGAATATAATAAAATAAACTGATGAACAAAATGGATCCAGAGACATAGAAGCATGGAACAGACTGAGGGATCTCAGAGGGATGGTGGGGAGGGGAAAATGGGTGGGGTGAAGTTAATCAAAGAACTTACATCTTTATAGGAATGATCTATTGACACAAACACTGGTCTGGGGAAGGCCTAGGGGTGGGATGGATGTGGGGTGGAGAGGATCAATGGTGGGGGGAACAACCAGGAGAATAGTTTATGGGAAATTTGGGACAACATGAAATGTAAAAATATCCTCATCATAAAGGAATAAGGAGAAGAAAGTGAGCAAGGAATAGAGAACATGTTTTAAAAATAATGACAGAAAACCTCCCTAACCTAGTGAAGGAAGAAGTCACACAAGTTCAGGAAGTACAAAGTCTGAATGAAATGAACTCAGTGAGACCCAAAACAAGATACATAATTAAAATTACAATCATTAAATCTTTAAGGGCAGTAAGAGAGAGAGAAACTGTTACTTACCACGGAGCTTGATTATCCTGTCAGCTAATTTCTCAACTGAAACACTTCAGGCTAGTAAGGATTGTCATGAAGTATTCAAAGTTATGAAAAGCAAGGACCTGAATCTAAGACTACTCTATCCAGCAAGTTATCATTTAAAATTGAAGGCAAAATAAAGAGCTTGCAAGAGGGGGCTAAAACTAAATGAGTACATTACTACCAAACCAGCATTGTAAGAAATGTTAAAGGGACTTCTTTAAGAAAAAGAAGAAATCAAGAGAGAGAGAGAGAAACATAGGTCTAAAGAAAAAATGACAATAAATAGCCCTAGCCCATTTCTCTCAGTGGTTAGAGTGTTGGCCCAGGGACTGAAGGGTTCTGGTTTTGATTCCAGCTAAGGGCATGTACCTCAGTTGCAGACTTGATCCCCTGGTCAGGGCGCATGTGGGAGACAACCAATCGATGTATCTCTCTAACACTGAAGTTTCTCTTTTTCTCTCTTTCTCTTTCCCTTCCATTTTCCCTGAAAGCAATGGAAAAAAATATCTTCAGGTGAGGCATTTTAAAAAATAGCAATAAATGTCTATCAGTAATAACCTTAAATGTAAATAAAATAATGCTCCAATCAAAAGACATAGGGTAACTGAATGAATAAGAAAACATGACCTGTATATATGCTGTCTAGAAGGGAGCCACCACAGAGCAAAAGATTCACACAGACTGAAATGGGAGGGATGGAAAAAATATTCCATGCAAATGGAACTGAAAAAATAGCTGGAGGCCTGGTCGGGCGTGGCTCAGTGGTTGAGCATTGACCTAAGATCTAGGCGATTAGGGTTCGATTCCTGGTCGGGGCATATGCCTGGGTTGCGGGCTCGATCAATGACTCTCTCATCATCGATGTTTCTATCTCTCTCTCTCCCTCTCCTTTCCTCTCTCTGAAATCAATAAAGATATATTTAAATTAAAAAAAAGAAAAAAAGAAAAAAGAAAAAATAGCTGGAGTAGCAATATTCATATATGAGAAAATAGCCTTCAAAACAAGGGCCATTACAAGAAACAAAGAAGGTCACTACATAATACTAAAGGGATCAATACAAAGATAAACTACAACCCTTCTGAAAACACATGTGCACCCAAGATAGGAGCACCTAAATATATTTTAAAAACTTTTGCTGGACTTTAAGAGGGGGATGGATAGCAATACAGTCATAGTAGAGGACTTTAACAACCTACTGACAATAATGGATAAATATTTTGGACAAAAAATATTTATAAGGAAACAGCAACCTATAACCACACACTACATCACATGGATTTAATTGATATTTACAGAACATTTCATTCTAAAGTTGCAGAATATACATTCTTCTCAAGTGCACAGTGAACATTCTCATAGATAGATCACATGTTAGAACAAAAAAACGTAACAACTTCAAGAAAATAAAAGTCATATCAAGAAACTACTCAGATCAAAATGGCATGAAACTAGAAATCAACTACAGTAACAACACTCAAAACATTCATGTAGGCTAAAAGCATGTTACTAAACAATGAATGGGTTAGCAATGAGATCACGGAAGAAATAAAAACTTCCTGGAAACAAACAAAAATGAACACACTAACCCCTAATTCTATGGGACAGAGTGAAAGCAGCCCCGAGAAGGAAGTTCATAGCATTATAAAAAACAAACAAATAAGAAAACCCTCAAATAAACAATCTAACCCTGCAACTAAAAGAATTAGACACGGAACAACAAGAAAAGCAAAAAGTGAGTAGAAGTAAGGAATAAATAAAGATAAGAGCAAAAATAAATGACACAGAAACTAAAAAAAATTAATTTAAAATAAATTTTAAAAATCAATGATCAAGAGATGTTTTTTTGAAAAGATAAACAAAATTGATGATCCTTTAGCCAAACGCATCAAGAAACAAAGAGAAAGGACCCAAATAAATAAAATCAGAAGTGAAAGTGGCAAAGTAACAACTGACATCATAGAAATACAAAGGATTGTAAGAAAATACTATGGGAGAGGGGAAGATGGCGGCCCTGTGAGAAGCAGCAGAGCACCCCTGTTCCCAGCCATGGACTCAATTTACTCCTAAAATCCTATGTAACCAGCTTGGAAAAAACAGAGAAACATACCCTAGTGGACGGAGTGCAAGTGGGGAGCACTGAAGAAACATCATGGAGTCTGGTAAGAGAGGGGGGCGTAAGAAAGGGGGAGTCCCCCCTGAAGCCTGTGCTGTGCTCCATGCCGAGAGGCTTGGAGGCTGCAAAGCTCCCTCCCCTCGGGAGTGCAGACCAGCATCCAAAAGCAGGGATCTCACACCCGGAGCGATGAGAGGGGAAGGAGAGCCTCGCATACAGTGCAGAGGGACCCCGGGAAGCAGTGAGTCCGCGAGGAGGGGTCGGCTTCTTCCTGGAAAACAAAGCCTCTAATGGTGGATGGTGCCTTCCTAGTGAAACAAAGCTTCTAGTGGCAGCTGTGACCCACGTCTAATGCTCAGGGTGCCGACCATAGGGAAGGCTGTCCCAAAGTGTGTGGCACCCGAGTGGTAAGGGATCAGAAGATTGTGCTGAGTAGCCACACATGAGGACACTCGGCCTCCCTATAAGGCATTGTGTTGAGCCCCACAAAGCACTGAATCTGTGAAGCAGGGGGGAGGGGAGGAGCCCTCCTCCCCCTGAGCTCCTGGTGCGGAGAGGCTGGGATCTATAACCAGCCCTGAGGGGCGCCATGGTGGCGTGTGAAGCTGCCCCAGCTTTGCTGAGACCAGCTGTGTGGGGAGATGCGTGGAACTGATTTTGGGTCACTTCCTGCTAGGTGTCTTTGGAATGAGGGACCTTGCAAAGTGGACTTTCTGCCTATTAGTTGCTTTGTGCATTTGTGAGTCTGATCACAGACCTGGCTCCCACCTTCCTGGCGTGCACTGCCCAGACAGAGCAGCAGAGGCTGGGGTTGGGGTCTGCATAATAGATGGTCTGAGGGGGGGCCTGGTACAACCAGCCAACCAGAGCTGAACAGGGAGGGGTGGAGCTTGCCTCTCTCTCCTGCAGCCAGGAGCACCACCCCCAACAGGAAAGGGGCAGGTCCCACTCACTGAAGCCCCAGACAAACCCACAGGATACAGTCTTGAGGGGAAAGGGAGAGCAGCTCACAGGAGGAATGTACAAGAATAAGACTCTCAGGGACTGTTGTTTGAGAGCTGGAGGAATAGTTGAAAACCCCTGCTAGGGGCTGGGTGTGCAAAGGGCTCACTGGAATGTTGTTTTAATCGAACCCACTGAGCCCAGGCTGCTAAAACGGCCCATAAAGAAAAGGCAACAGGCTGAAATCAACCTGAAGCTACAGCAGGCCAAAGCATGGGGAACTAGAATCAGAGGACAGGGTAAGGACTGAGGAGCTTGCTGTGGAACAGAGACTAACTCCAGCAGAGTGAGTGCCTGACAGCGAAACCTCTAAGGGGAGTGATACCCTGAGCTACACTAGCCATCCTACACCCTAAAGACTCTACAGAAGGCTCTGGAGTAATACCAGGCAACTACAAGGTTGCAAAATAGTTGACAAGAGGAGGTGCTCCAAGGACAGCTTCAGATCAACCATCTAAATAATGACACCAGAGCCAAACCTAGACGGCTCCTCACATTGGGTGATACACAAGTACCTCCCAGGAGAACTGAAATCAACATACAAAACAGTGAGCCTCAGACAACATAAGCTGCCCAGAACTCACCTGATTACCTGATTGACTGTCTTTTTTTCTTCTGTTTTTTTGTTTGGTTTTGGTTTTGTTTTATTTTTGGTTTATTGTTTGTTTCTTGTTTGTGTGATTGTTTGTTTTTTCTCTTTTTTCCTTAGGAAGAAGAGAAAGGGGAGAAAATTTGTTTTTTCTTCCTTTTTAAATTTGATAATAATTATTTTAATTTTTTAAAAAAACAAAACACTTTTTAACAAAATTTCTCTTTTTTGTAAGACAATTTTGACTTGCTTAGCTTTTTAGTTTTGTTTTGTTTATTTGCTTTGTTTTGTTTTATCCTTGCTTTTACTATCAAGACTTTCTTAATATTTCCAGCTTAATGACAGGGAGTTCATCATTATAACCACGTTTACAGCTTTCCTCTATAGTTTCCACCAAATCTCTTACCAGACTTCCTCCCTGCCTGGGCTATCTCTCCCTCTTCTCGATCCATTGGCATAACTTTTTTTCATTTTCTTTTTTTTCTTTTTTTCTACTTTTTTTTGGTTCTTTTGTTATCTTCCCTTCTGTCTTCCTGTCTTTTTGTTCGATTGTTAGTTTCTCTTATTCTGTATATTATATTTTTGTTTTCACATTTTCAACTATTATACTATTCCTATTCTCTCCCTTAATTTTTTGCTGGCCCTTATTTCAGAATCTTTTCTCTGATTCTGTTATCTCCCGGTAGCTTCTCTATTTTTCACATTTTAGTTTACTATTATTTCCACCACTATTAACAACAATATAAATCCCTCTCTCTAAGTGTTACTTTTTTTCTCTCTCTTTTTTTAAGCTTTCGTGTGTGTATGTGTGTGTTTTCCCTTCACTCTCCCAGTTCTATTTTCACTTGGGTTGTTTTCACTGTGACTGTCCAGATATTTTGTCAGATACCTTTTGTTTCCTGGAAGGTTAGTTGTGTATTGTCCTGCCTTGCCAACACCCATACAACAGCTTACATGGCGAGTTTGGGGTTGAGACAGACTGATCAATGACAATCTAGACCCAACCCCAACAAGAGAACATAAAGAAACCACAAAAGGGACACCCACAAGAGGGACACAACTAGAGCAAAGAGCTCAGAAGTATAAGGAAAACACACCTTGAGGCTCCACTGAACCCACAGGACAAAATCTCATCCCAGAAGACTGAGAGATGGCAAAAATATCTAATATATAGATGCAAACACTAAGACCTACAAAAAAGGGGAGACAAAAAAACAACCCCCAAATTAAAGAAAAGGAAAAATCGCCAGAAAAAGACTTTGATGAGATGCAGTTAACCAAGTTATCACAAACAGAGTTCAGAGTATTGATTATGAATATGTTCAAGGAACTTAAAAAGACATTAGATGATAAAATCGAGGACCTTAGGGAAAACATGAAAAAAGAAATACGTACCATAAACAAAACTCGAACAGAGATAAAGAATGCTGTATCTGATATCAAGAATGCACTGGAAGAAATTAAAAGCAGGCTCAATGAAGCAGAGGATAGAATAAGTGACTTGGAAGACATGGTAGAAAAAAGAATGCACTCAGAACAGCGAAAAGAAAAAACACTTAAAAAGCATGAGGACACAGTAAAGGAGCTTTGAGACCACATGAAGCAAAACAACATTCACATTACAGGAAAGCCAGAGGGGGAGGAAAGAGAGCAAGGGATAGAGAGCTTAGTGGATAAAATAATGATAGAAAACTTCCCTAGGCTTCTGAAGTAGCAAGCCACACAAGTTCAGGAAGCACAGAGGGTTCCAAACAAGAGGGACCCAAAGAGACCCACTCCAAGGCACATCATAATTAAAATGGAAAATGTCAAGGAAAAACAGAAAATATTAAGGGCTGCAAGAGAGAGACAAGCAGTGACCTACAAGGGAACCCCCATAAGGCTGACAGCTGATTTATCAAAAGAAATTCTTCAGACCAGAAGAGAGTGGCATGAAGTTCTCCAAGTAATGAAAAGCAAGAACATGCAATCGAGATTCCTTTATCCAGCAAGGCTATCATTCAAAATTGAAGGTGAAATAAAGAGCTTCCCAGTAAAAAAAAAAAGGCTATAAGAGTTCAGTACCACCAAACCAGCATTGCAAGAAATGCTAAAAGGACTGCTTTAAGAAAAAGAAGAAATTGTGAGAGAAAAGTGCATCAACATAATGGGGGGAAGTGGCATTAAATAAGTTGATATCAATAGTAACCTTAAATGTAAACAAAATAAATGGTCCAATCAAAAGACATAGGGTAGCTGAATGGATAAGAAAACAGGACCCAAGTACATGCTGTCTACAAGAGACCCACCTGAGAGCAAAAGACTTGCACAGGCAAAAGGGAAAGGATGGAGTAAAATATTCCATGCAAATGGAAAGGAAAAGAAAGCTGGAATAGCAATTCTTATTTCTGACAAACAGACTTCACAGTAAAGACCACAACAAGAGACACAGATGGTCACTACATATTACTAAAGGGATCAATCCAACAGGAGGAAATAACCCTTATAAACATTTATGCACCCAATATAGGAGAACCTAAATATATAAAAAATTTCTTGGGAAACTTTAACTGGGAGATTGAGAGCAACACAATCACAGTGGGGGACTTCAACACCCCACTGTCAGCATTGGACAGATCATCAAGACAAAAAATCAACAAGCAAACACAGACCTTAAATGACTCACTAGACCTAATGGATTTAATTGACATTTACAGAATATTTCACCCCAAAGCAGCAGAATACACATTCTTCTCACGTGCACATGGAACATTCTCAAAAATAGACCACATGTTAGGGCACAAGGCAAGTCTCTACAAATATAAGAAAACTGAAATCATATCAAGCATCTACTCGGATCACAATGCCATGACACTAGAAATCAACCACTATAAAAAAATTCAAAAATATTCAAACACATGGAGGCTAAATACCATGTTGTTAAAACAATGAATGGGTTACCGATGAGATCAAGAAAGAAATCAAACACTTCATGGAAAGTAACGAAAATGAACAAACAACAACTCCAAATCTATGGGACATGGAAAAAGCAGTCCTGAGAGGAAAATTCATAGCATTACAGGCCTATCTCAAGAAACAAGAAAAAGATCTAATGAACCATCTAACACAACAACTAAAAGAACTAGAATGAGAACAGCAATAAAAGTCCCAAGGAAGTAGAAGGAAGGAAATATTAAAAATCAGAGCAGAAATTAATGACATAGAGACTTAAAAAAAAAAAATCAATGAAACCAAGAGCTGGTTCTTTGAAAAGGTAAATAAGATTGATGCACCTTTAGCCAGACTCACTAAGAAACAAAGAGAGAGGACCCAAATAAATAAAATCAGAAAAGAAAGAGTTTATATAACAACAGAACCAAGAGAAATACGAAGGATTGTAAGATAATATTATGAGCAACTATATGCCAACAAATTGGACTACATGGGGAAAATGGATAAATTCCTAGAAGCAACCTTCCAAAGCTGAATCAAGATGAGGTAGAAAACCTAAATAGGCTGATAACAACTAATGAAATTGAAGCACTAATCAAAAAAGTTGCAGCAAACAAAAGTCCTGGGCCAGGTGGATTTACAGGCATTTTACCAAACATTTAAAAAAGATTTAACACCTATTCTAGTCAAACTATTCCAGATAATTCAAGAGGAAGGAAAACTCCCAAACTCTTTATATGAGGCCAGCATCATCCTAATCTCAAAACCAGATAAAGATACTACAAAGAAAGAAAATTACAAGGCAATATCCCTGATGAACATAGATGCTAAAATCCTCACTAAAATACTAGCAAACCGGATCCAGCAATACATTAAAAAGATCATACATCATGACCAAGTGGGATTTATTCCTGGGATTCAATTCTGGTACAACATCCAAAAATTAATAACTGTGGTACATCACATAAACAAAATGAAGGACAAAAATCATATGACCATATCAATAGACACAGAAAAAGCATTCCACAAAATCCAGCACCCATTTCTGATAAAACCTCTCAGCAAAATGGGAATAGAGGGATCATACCTCAACATAATAAAGGCCATATATGATACCTAAAGCCAACATCATACTCAGTGGACAAAAACTAAAACCATTTCCATTAAAAACTGTAACAAGACAGGGATGTCCACTTTCACTGCTCTTATTCAACATAGTACTGGAAGTCCTTGCCACAGCCATCAGACAGGAAGAAAACATAAATAATATCAAAATTGGAAAGGAGGAAGTAAAACTCATTATATACAGGTAACATGATATTGTACAAAGAAAACCATAAAGACTCCATCAAAGTACTACTAGATTTGATAAAAGAATTCGGCAAAGTAGCTGGATACAAAATCAACATCCGGAAATCAATGGTATTCTTATACACCAACAATAAACTTTCAGAGAGAGAAACTAAAAAAACAATACCATTTACTACTGCAACTAAAAAGATAGGATTCCTAGGAATAAACTTAACCAAGGATGTAAAAGACCTGTACTCGGAAAACTACGTGACACTGAAAAATGAAATAGAGGAAGATTTAAACAAGTGGAAGAAGATACCATGCTCATGGATTGGAAGAATTAATATCCTTAAAATGTCCATCCTACCCAAAGCAATTTATAAATTCAATGCAATTCCTGTTAAAATACCAACAGCATATTTCACAGACCTAGAACAAACATTTCAAAAATTTGTATGGGACCAAAAAAGACCCCAAATAGCTACAACCATCTTGAGAAATAAGAACAGCGTAGGAGGGATCACATTAGCGGATTTCAAACTGTATTTCAAACAAATGGCTTAGTTTTAGTACAACAACAGGCATGTAGATCAATGGAACAGAACAGACACCTCAGAAGTAGGCCCATGCCATTATGGTCAGTTAATATTTGACAAAGAAGGCAAGAGTATCCAATGGAATAAATAGAGTCAGTTCAATAAGTGGTGCTGGGAAAATTGGACAGATTCATGCAAAAAAATAAAACTAGACCACCAACTTTCACCATACACAAAAATAAACTCAAAATGGATAAAAGACTTAAACGTATGTTACAAAACCATAAAAATCCTGGAAGAAAACATAGGCAGTAAAGTCACAGACATCCCACGTAGTGGAATTTTCATTGATATATCTCCTAGGCAAGAGAAACAAACAAAAAAAATAAACATATGGCACTACATAAACCTCAAAAGCTTCTGCACAGCACAAGAAAATAGCCTCAAAATAGAAAGGAACCCCACAGTCTGGGAAAACATATTTGCCAAGGAAGTATCTGATAAGAGGCTAATTTCCAAAGTGTACAAAGAACTCATAGCACTCAACAAGAGGAAGATAACCCAATTAAGAAATGGGCAAAAGACTTAAATAGACACTTCTCCAAAGAGGACATACGGATGGCCAAGAGACACATGAGAAAATGCTCAACGTCGCTAATCGTCAGAGAGATGCAAATTAAAACCACAATGAGGTATCACTTCACACCTGCCAGAATGGCTGCCATCAACAAATCAACAAACAACATGTGCTTACAAGGGTGTGGAGAAAGGGGAACCCTAGTACACTGCTGGTGGGAATGCAGACTGGTGCAACCACTATGGAAAACAGTATGGAGGTTCCTCAAAAAATTAAAAATGGAGCTGCCTTTTGACCCAGTGATTCCAAACCTAGAAATGTATCCTAAGAATCCTGAAACACTAATCAGAAAGAATATATGTACCCCAATGTTCATAGCAGCACAATTTACAATAGCTAAGATCTGGAAACAGACTAAATACCCATCAGTAGATGAGTGGATAAAAAAGCTTTGGGACATATACACCATGGAATCCTACACAGCTGTAAAGAAGAAGAATCTCGTATCCTTTGGGACAGTATGGATGGACCTGGAGAAAATTACGCTAAGTGAAATAAGCCAGGCAGAGAAAGACAAACATCACATGATCTCGCTCATACATGGAATCTAAAGAACTTAATAAACTGATGAACAGAATAGATTCAATGACATGGAAGCATAGGTCAGACTGACAAATGCCAGAGGGATAGAGGAGGGAGGGTGGGTGGAGGGGGAGAGAGTAACCAAAGAATTTGTATGCATATATGCACAACCCAAGGACACGGACAGTGGTGGGGAAAGGGACTGGTGAGGGGTTGGGATCAGGTGGAACGGGTCATTGGGGAGAAAAAGGGACATCTGTGATATTTTAAACAAAAATAAAATTTAAAAATTAATTTAAAAAATACTATGAACAGCTAAATTACAACAATCTACAACCTGGGCAAAATGGACTAATTCTTAGAGAGAGTCTTCCAAAACTCAGTCAAGAATAATCAGAAAACCTGAATGCGTTGATAACAACTAATGAAATTGAAGCAGTAATAAAAAGCAACAACATGCAAACAAAACTCTTGGACTCAGTAGCTTCACCAAATATTCAAAAGACTAAACTTATCCTGATCAAACTATTCCAAAAAAGTTAAGAGGAAGGAAGACTTCCAAGCTTTTTTTTATGAAGGCAGTGTTATCCTAATTCCAAAACCAGATAAAGACACAGCAAAAAAAGAGAATTACAGACCAAGAGCCCTGATGAACATAGATGTTAAAATTCTCATCAAATATTAGCACATCAGAACCAGGAATACATTAAAAAAAAACAACAACACATTGACCGAGTGGGATTTATGGCAGAGATGCAAGGTACAATATTTGCATATCAAAAACCATGTTACATTACATACATAAAATGGAGTATAAAATCACATGATCATATCACTAGATGCAGAAAAACATTTGACAAAATCCAGCCCCCATTTCTGATAAAAAACCTCTCAGCAAATTGGGATTAGAAGTACCATACCTCAACATAATAAAAGCTATATATGACAAACCTACAATAAACATCATACTCAATGGGCAAAAACTAGAAGCATTTCCCTTAAGATCAGGAACAAGACACAAATGTCCCCTTTACCACCCTAATTTAACATAGAACTGAAAGTCCTAGCCACTGTGATCAGACAAAAAGAAAAAATAAAAGGCATCCAAATTGGAAAGGAGGATGTAAAACAGTCATTATTCGCTGTTGACATGGTATTGTAGATAGAAATCCCTATAGACGCTACCAAAAAAAATGCTGGATTTAGGAAAAGGAATTGAGCAAAGTAGCAGGAGAGAAAATTAGCATCCAGAAATTGATGGCATTTTAATACACCAATAATGAACTCTCAAAAAGAGAAACTGAAAAAAAAACAACTCATTTATATTACAACAAAAAGATAAGATACCTTGGAATAAATTTAACCAAAGAGGAAAAACCTGTACTCAGAAAACTATAGGACATTGAAAGAAGAAATAAAGCAAGACACAAACAAGTGGAAGCATATATCATGTTCATGGACTGGAAGAATTAATATCATTAAAATGTCCATACTACCCAAAGCAATCTACAGATTCAAAGCAATTCCTATTAAAATACCAGTGGTATATTACACAGGTATATATAAAAAATATTCCAAAAATTTATATAAAACTAAGAAAAACCTTTAATAGCCTCAGGAATCTTGAGAAAGAAAAACAAAGCTGGAGTGATCACAATAGAAGATATCAAACTATATCACAAAGCCATTGTAATAAAAATAGCCTAGTATTGTCACAAGAACTGCATATAGATCAATGGAACAGAAGAGAGACCTCAGAAATTGACCCACACCAATATGGCCAATTAATATTTGACAAAGGAGACAAGAGCATACAATGGAGAAAAGAGAGTTTCTCTTCAATACATGGTGTAGGGTATATTGGACAAGTACATGCAAAAACTGAAACTAGATCAACCTTCACCACACACAACAATAAAGTTGAAATGGATTAAAGACTTAAATTTAAATTGTGAAATCATAAAAATCCCAGAGAAAACCTAGGCAGCAAAATCTCAGACATCTCATGTAGCAGTATTTTCACCAAAACATCTCTAACAGCAAGAGGAACTAAGGAAAAAAATAAACAAATTGGACTACATCAAACTAAAATGCTTCTGCACATCAAAAGGCACCATCAACAACATGAAAAGGGAACCCACTGTATGGCAGAACATGTTAACCAAGGATACATCTGATAAGAGGTTAATTTAGAAGATATACAAAGAACTCATACAACTAAACACCAGGAAGACAAAAAATCCAAATTAAAATAAGAAAAGCCCTGAATAGACATTTCTCCAAAGAGGATATACAGATGGCCAATAGACATAAGAAAAAGTGCTCAAGGTCACCTAACACCTGCAACAATGGCTACCATCAATAAATCAATAAACAAGTGCTGGCAAGAATGTGGAGAAAAGGGAACCCTAGTACACTGTTGGTGGGAATGCAGACTGGTGCAGCCACTGTGGAAAACAGTATGGAGGCTCCTCAAAAAATTAAAAATGAGACTGCCATATCACCCAATAACACCACTTCTGGGAATATATCCTAAGTATCCCAAAACACCAATCAGAAAAAAATATATGCACCCTTTTGTTTGTAGCAGTGTTATTTACAATAGCTAAGATCTGGAAACAGTCCACGTGCCCATCAGTAGATGAGTGGATAAAAAAGCTGTGGTACATTTACACAATGGAATACTTTGCAGCTGTAAAAAAGAAGGATCTCTTAACCCTTGTGACAGCCTGCATTGACCTGGAAATTATTATGCTAAGCTAAATAAGACAGTCAGAGAAAGACAAGTATCCCATGATCTCACTTATATGTGGAATCTAATAAACCAAATAAACTAATGAAAAAAATACCTCAGAGGCATGGATGCATGGAACAGACTGATCTCAGAGGGAAGGGGGGTGAAGAGGATGGGAAGAGATTAACCAAAGAACATGTATGAATATATACATAACCCGTAGACCCAGACAATAATGTGTGGAAGGTCTGGGGTGGGGCAGGGCTGGATGGAAGTAGGGTGAAGTGAGGAACATGGGGGACATCTGTAATGCTCTCAACAATAAATAAAAATAAAATTTAAATAACATTTTAAAAAACAAAGAATGTAATAAAAAAAGAATTGTTATATAAAAGAAAATGCTCAATGCAACAAAAGAATATAACATTTATAAATATTTATGAAATGAACACTGGAGCACTTAAATATTTAATACAAATATTAATAAGCCAAAAGGGAGGAATAGGCAGCATTTCAATAAAAGCAAGAAACTATGATACCTCACTTACATCAACAGGTAGATAATCCAGTCAAAAAATCAATAAGCAAAAATATGCATTAAACAACATGTTATAGCACACAGAATTAACAGATATTTACAGAACTGTTCATATAAACGCAGAAAAATACACATTCTTATCAAGTGCACATGAAATATTTTCCAGGATAGATCATTTATTAGGCCACAACACAAGTCCTAATAAAATGAAAAGAACTGCAATCATATGAAGCATCTATTTTGAAGAAAATAGTATAAAACTAGAAATGGATGACAAGAGCAGAACTTTGATAATCACAAATATGTTCCTATTAACAACATTGTAGTAAACAAGAAATGGGTCAAAGAAGAAATCCAAAAAAAAATAAATAATACTTTGAGACAATTGAAAATTAAAACAAGAAATACCAAAATTTACGGGGTGCAGCAAAAGCAGTTCTAGGAACAAAGTTCCTAGTGATAAATGCCTACTCTAAGAAAAAAGAAAAGTCTCAAATAACTTTACACTTAAAGGAACCAAAAAAAAAAAAAAAAAAAACAAAGCCCCAAATTAGTATAAGCAAGGAAATAATGAAAATCAGTATAGAAATAAAAAATATATTGAAAACACACAATAGAAAATAACAATGATATCAAGAGTTGGTTCTCTGAAAATTTTAAAATTAACAAACCTTATAGTAACAAGAAAAAAAGAGAAAAGACTCAAATAAAAACAAAAGATATATGAGATGTTACAAATGATACCACAGAAAACAAAGGATTACATTTTTAAATTACATTTTTGACTACCAGTAAAGATAGTGATGTAGGTAAATGCTGTGCTGGCCCTCTTCCATGACCACATCAAAATTACAACTAAAATACAGAACAGTCATTATTGAGAACCACCTGAAGTTTAGCTGAACAGGACTACTATAACTAATGATATAAAGTAGATACCATATCCAGAATGGTAGAAGGGGTTGAGACACAGAAAAAGCAAGTCTCACACCCACGTGTGGAAGTTGAGAATTTGGAGAAATATCTCAGCTGCAGAGGACAGCTTGACGAAAGAGGAGTCCAACCTCCCCACCAAGCTCTGCAGCTCAGGGTTGCAGTGCCAGGAGGAGAAGTTCCATAATTTCTTGCTGTGAAAACCAGTATGGATTGTGGCTAAGTGAAACAGAGATCTTCTGGAGTCCCAGGCATTCTGCTTAAAGGACACATGGTTGGAATTACTTGCTGAGAGACTCACTCACTCAAAGCTCCAGTGCTGGGGGAGCAGCTTGAAAAGTGCCAGGGGCATACCGGAAAGAACTGAATTGTTTGACCTTAAGGCAAAGGGTGCAGGGACAGCTTTCTCCCAGACAGAAGTAGTGGCAGAAGCCATTGTTCCTTTGCTCAGACCTCTATCTGCAGGCATAGATGGGCATCATATCTGAGTCTTTATCAACCTGGCTAACACTGTTTTCACTGCCTTGGTAATTACCCGAGACCCCGCCCCACCCAACTTGCCAGCAGACTTAAGCTGCTTCCATACAAATGGACTGTCTAGGCTCATGTTGCAGACATTCTTAAATCTTGAAAAGGTTCACAAACACTAAAGAACAGCAACTGTACTCAATGTGAACTGTATCTCATTCTAAGCAGCCCTAAGCCTAACACTAGTGGTAATTAGCCTCAGTTCACAGCTATGCACCACAGCCTTGCACAAGCAGCAAGAATCTACAGATCACTTTCTAACTTATACCAGCTGGCCCTGGGCAAAGCAAAGGCAACAGATGAACTTTCCCTCAACCAGAGCCCATCCCAAGAGGCTCCATAATCAACACACTTACAGTGGCTTTTCCATACATGCAACCTGTCTTGGCTCATGATGCAGACATTCCAAAAATTTCTCAAAGGTTCATAAAGCCCAAATAAGCAGCATCTGCATCTCAGCATGCCCTATACCTCTTGCTAAGAAGCTCCAAAACCAAGAAATACTGGCACTCAACCTCAGTTTGCACCTTAGCCACTCCCAGGCACCTCCTGCCCAGAACAAGTAGAAACCATTTGAAGATCACTTTGTAGCTCATACCAAGTGACCACAGGCAGAGTATAGGCAATGGTTGAACTTGTTCTGCACTAGAGCCCCTCCCAGAAGTCCCAGTGCAAACATACCCTGTGGCCAGCTTTAGAACACACTGGAGCACCATGCAACTACATCCTCAAACAACACACCCTAAGGGCTGACTAAACTGGCACAAGAGCACCACTAAGCAAATCTTTCACTGAAAGGTCAGAACCATGCAAAACAGCTGATCCATTGTAGTCACCACTGGTCCTCAGAAACAATTAACCTGAGAGTCAATCCCTCCAATTGATGTGCCAACTTCAATCAAGACTCAACTGCAACAGGAGGGCACAAACAAACCACACAAGAAATTAACCTGGAGCACCTGATTTAAGTGACCAGGGAGACTGCACCACAGGGCCCTATAGGACACCTGCTACATAAGGTTATTCTACCAAGACCAGGAGACATAGCAGCTCATAATAAACATGGAAACAAACACAGGGAGGTATCCAAAATGAGGAGATGAAGCAATATGTCCCAAATGAAAGAGCAAGACAAAACTCTAGAAAAAGAACTAAACAAAATTGACACAAGCAAATTTACCAGATGCAGAGTTCAAACACTGGTTATAAGGATGTTGAATGAATGAGCTGAGGGGAAGACTAGAGGAACTTAAGTAGAATTTCAAAAAAGAGATACAAAACATAACAAAATGATAAAAAACATTAAAACAAACAGAAAAGATTTAAAAAGTAACTGAAATGATGAATACATTAGAGGGGATTGACAGTAGTTTGTAGGAAGCAGAAGATCAAATCGGTGATTTTGAAGACAAGGTAGAAGAAAATACCCAATCAGAACAGAAAAAAAAAAAAAAAAGAATCCAAAAGATGGGGATACTTTAAGGTGTAGATCTGGGACAACATTAAGCATACCAACATTTGCATCATACTGATACCAGAAGTAGAAGAAAGAGAGCAAGGAAATAAAAATGTTTTTAAAAAATGATGGAGACCTTTTGTAACCTGGAAAAGGAAATAGACATATAATATTCAAGAAGTAGAGAGTCTCAAAGTGAACCTAAAGAGGCCCAGACCAATACACATCATAATTAAAACTCCAAAGGTTAAAAACAAAAAGAGAAGATTAAAAGGAGCCAAAGAAAGCAGTTAGCTACATATAAGGGAGATTTCATAAGACTGCTTTATCAACAGAAACTTTTCAGGTCAGAATGTATTGGCATAAAATACTCAAAGTGATGAAAAGCAAAACCTATAAAAAATAACAAAAATTATTCTACACAATAAAGCTAGCATTTAGAATTGAGGAAAGATAAAGAGCTTCACAGACAAGAAAAAGATAAACTAATTCAACATCAAATGAGTATTACAAGAAACATTAAAAAGATTCTTTAAGGAAAAAAAATAGATTTAAAAATATGAATAATAATGCTTGTTTCAGCAGTGCATACACTAAAATAAGAAAGATACAGAGGAGATTAGCATGGCCACTGAAGAAGGATGACACACAAATTCATGAAGCGTTTCATATTTTTAAATTAATGAGAAACACAAGACACTTAATGGGAAGATCCAGGAACTTAGTGAAAACATGAAAAAGGAGGTAGTTATGATGAATAAGAACCAGGCAGAAATGAAGAATACTATATCTAATATCAAGAATAAGCTGGAAGGAATTAAAAGCAGGCTCACTGAAGCAGAAGATAGAATAAGTGACTTAGAAGATAAGGTAGAAAAAAACACTGAAAGTAGCAAAAAGAAAAAACTTTAAAAAGCATGAGGACAGTCTAAGGGAGCTTTGGGACAACATGAAGTGAAACATTTGCATCATAAGGCTGGCAGAGGGGGAGGAAAGAGAGCAATGGATAGAAAAATTGGTGGAGAAAATAATGACAGAAAACTTCCCTATGCTGGTGAGGGAGAAAGTCATACAAGTTCAGGAAGTACAGAGGATTCCAAACAAGAGAAACCCAAAGAAATGCACTCCAAGAGACATCATAATTAAAATGGTAAATGTTAAGGACAAAGGTAAGGGCTGCAAGAGAGAGACAAGCAGTGATCTACAAGGGAACCCCAATAAGGCTGGCATCAGATCTCCCAACAGAAACTCTTCATGCCAGGAGGGAGTGGGGTGAAGTTCTCAAAGTAATGAAAACCAAGAACATGCAACCAAGATTGCTTTATCCAGCGAGGCTATCATTTAAAATTGCAAGTGACCCTGCTGGGCGTGGCGCAGCGCTTGAGCATCAACCTAGGATCAAAGAGATTGGGGTTCGATTCCCGGTCAGGGCACATACCCGGGTTGCAGGCTAGCCGATCAATGACTCTCTCATCATTGATGTTTCTCTCTCTCTCTCTCCCCCTCCTTTCCTCTCTCTGAAATCAATAAAGATATATTTTTTAAAAAAAACTTGAAAGTGAAATAAAGAACTTCCCAGACAAAAAAAGGTTAAAGGAGTTCAGTACCACGGAACAAGCGTTACAAGAAATGCTAAAAGGACTACTCTGAAAAAAAGAAGAAATAATGAGAGAAAGGTACATCAGTATAAGTGGGGAAAATGGCATTAAATAAGTATATGTATCAATAATAACCTTAAGTATAAACAGAATAAATGGTCCAATCAAAAGACATAGGGTAGCTGAATGGGTAAGAAAACAAGATCCAAATATATGCTATCTACAAGAGACCCAATTGAGAACAAAAGATTAACAAAGACTAAAAGTGAAGGGATGGAATAAAATATACTATGCAAATGGGGGAAAAATGCTGAAGTAGCAATACTTATTTCTGATAAAATAGAATTCAACATAAAGACCATAACAAGAGGCAAAGATGGTCACTACATAATATTAAAGGGATCAATCCAACAGGAGGATATAACCTTCATAAATACATATGTAAGTGAGGGAAGGTGGCAGCACTGTCAGAAGAAGCAGAGCACATCGCTCTCCCAGCCACAGACTCAATTTACTCCTAAAATACTTATTAAGGATTGGAAAAACCAGAGAAACATACCTGAGCGGACATATTGCAAGTAGGGAACACTGAAGAAATATCATAGAGTTTCATAAGGGGGGGGGTGTTGAAAGGGGGAGTCCCCCCTGAAGCCTGTGCTGGGCTCCGAGCCCCAAGGCTTAGGGGCTGCAAAGTTCCCTCCCTTCGGGAGTTTGGACCAGCATTCAAAAGCAGGAATCTCAAAGTAGAAACAGAGGAGAGAGGAAGGAGTTCCTTGAGCAGAGGGCAGAGGGACCCAAGAGATGGTGCCTTCCTAGCAAAAGAAAGCTTCTAATGGTAGCTGCAACCAGTTTCTAATGCTTTGGGTGCCAATCTTAAGAAAGGCTATCCCAAAGTGTGTGGCATCCAAGTAGTAAGGACCCTAAGGTCTACACTGAGCAGCCCCATACAGGGACCCTCTGCCCTCCTGTAAGGCATAGTGTTGAATCCCAGAAAGCATTTAATTCTGTGGCCCGGGGAAGGGGAGGAGAGCCCTCCTGCCTTGACATCCCAGTGGGGAAAGTTTGGGATTTTGGACCAGCCCTGAGGGGTGCCCTGGTGGCGCACATGGAGCCGCCCCAGCTTCACTGAGATCAATGGTACAGGGGAGCTGTGTGGACTTGACTTTGTGTCCCCTCCTGCTGAGTGCTTTCACTTGCTGGAGGCAGGACCTTGCAGGATGGACTCTCTGCTTGTGTGTTGCTTTGTGATCACTGAACTGGCTCCTACCTTCTTAGAGCGCACTGGGAGGACAGACCAGCCAAAGCTAGGATTTGGGTCTGCATAGCAGACTGACCAAGGGGCACGACTGGTGTGACCAGACAACCAGATATGGGAAGGGATGGGCAGAGCATGCCTGCTTCTCCTGCAGCCTGGGAGCACCGCCCCCAACAGGAAAGGGGCTAGTTCAACTCACTGAAGCCCCAGATATCCCCCACAGGGCACAGTCCTAAGGGGGAAGGGAGAACAGCTCACAGGAGGACATTACAAGAATAAGACACTAAGGGACTGTTGTTTGGGAACTGGAGGAAAAGCTTAAAACCCATGCTGGGGGCTGGGCAGCAAAAGAGCTCACTGGAATGTTTTTTAATTGAACCAACCAAGCATAGGCAGCTGAAACTGCCCATACAGAAAAGGCAACAGACTGAAATCAATCTGAAGCTGCAGCAGGCCAGTGCATGTGGAACTAGAATCAGAGGACAGGGTAGGGACTGAGGAGCTGACTGTGGAGCAGAGAATAACTCCCTCACAGTGAAATCTCTAAGTAAGTAAGTGATATTCTGATCTACACTAGCCATCCTGCACCCTAAAGACTCTACAGAAGACTCTGGAGTAGGTCCAGGCAACTACAAAGTTGCAAAATAGCTGACAAGAGGAGGTGGTCCACAGACAGCCTCAGATCAACCAGCTACCTAAGAACACCAGAGCCAGGCCTAGGCAGCTCCTCACATTGGCTGATACACAAGTACCTCCCAGGAGAAAAGAAATCAGCACACAAAAGAGAGAGCTTCCGGCAACATTAGCTGCCCAGAAGAAACTCACCTGATTGAATTTTTTGTTTGCTGGTTTCTTACTGTTGTTGTTTTTTCTTCTCTTTTCCCCTTAGTAAGAGAAAGGAGAAATAATTTATAATTTTTCTTCTTTTTAAATTTTATAACTTTTTTTGTAATTTAAAAAAAAAAAATTTAATTTTTTTTTAAAGAATTTTCTTTTGCTAAGTTTATTTTTTGTTTTGTTTCTCTGTTTTGTTTTGTATATTTGCTTTACATTGTTTTATCCTTGCTTCTACTATCAAGACTTTCTTGATATTCCCTGCTTAATTGCTGGGGCTTTATCAATATAATCAACAAGTTTACTGCTTTTCTCTATAGTTTCCCCCAAATCTCTTACTGGATTCCTTCCCTGCCTGGGCTTTATCTCTCTCTCTTCTCTCGATCCATTTGCATAACTTTGTTTCTTCTTCTTCTTTTCTTTCTTTCTTTTGTTTTCCTCCCTTTTATCTTCCTGTCTTTTATTTTGATTATTAGTTTCTCTTATTCTCTTTATTGTATTGTATTGTTTCCTGGAAGTTTAGTTTTGTATTGTCCTGCCTTACCAGCACCCATACAACAGCTTACATGATGAGGTTGGGGCTGAGACACACAGTTAGCCAACCTGAAATGAGAGTCTCCCCAAGGACTGGTCAACAACAATCTAGACCAAACAACAGGAGAGCCTAAAAAACCCACAAAAGGGAAATGCTTTGAGCAAAGAGCTCGGAAGAATAAAGAAAACACACCTCTGGGCTACACTGCAATCACAATACATAACCCCTCCTTGTAAGACTGGGAAACAACAAATATATATAAAATATAGATACAAACAATAAGAGCCACCAAAATGGGGAGACAAAGAAAAAACCCCCAAATTAAAGAAAAGAAAAAAAATCAACAGAAAAATACTTTGCTGAGACGGACTTAAGCAAGTTATTGGAAACAGAGTTCAGAGTAACGATTATAAATATGGTCAAGGAAATTAATGAGAAAAACAAGGTACTAAATGGTAAGATCGAAGATCTTAGTGAAAACAAGAGAAAAGAGATACATAACATAAACAAAAAATCAGACAGAAATAAAGAATGCTGTATCTGATATCAAGAATGCACTGGAAGGAATTAAAAGCAGGCTCAATGAAGCAGAGGATAGAATAAGTGAATTAGAAGACAAGGTAGAAAAAAATCACACAATCAGAGCAGCAAAAAGAAAAAACACTTAAAAAGCATGAGGACAGTCTAAGGGAGCTTTGGGACAACATGAAGGGAAACAACATTTGCATTATAGAAATGCCAGAGGGGGAGGAAAGAGAGCAAGGGATAGAGAATTTGATGGAGGAAATAATGACAGAAAACTTCCCTATGCTGGTGAGGGAGGAAGCCACATAAGTTTAGAAAGCACAGAGGGTTCCAAACAAGAGGGACCCAAAGAGACCCAGTCCAGGACACATCATAATTGAAATGGCAAATGTCAAGGACAAAGAAAGAATATTAAGGGCTGCAAGAGAGACAAGCAGTGACCTACAAGAAAACTCCCATAAGGCTGACATCAGATCTCTCAACAGAAACTCTTTAGGCCAGAAGGGAGTGGCATGAAATTCTCAAAATAATGAAAAGCAAGAACATGCAACCAACACTGCTTTATCCAGCAAGGGTATCATTTAAAATTGAAGGTGAAATAAAGAGCTTCTCAGACAAAAAAAAAAAAAAAGGCTAAAGGAGTTCAGTAACACCAAACCAGGATTACAAGTAATGCTAAAAGGACGGCTCTAAGAAAACAAAAGAATAGTGAGAGAAAGGTACATCAGCATAAAGGGAAAAAATGGCATTGAGTAGATATCAATAGTAGCTTTAAATGTAAACAGAATAAATGGTCTAATCAAAAGACATAGAATAGCTGAATGAATAAGAAAACAGGAGCCAAATTTATGCTGTCTACAAGAGACGCACCTGAAAGCAAAAGATTCACGAAGGATAAAAATGAAGGGATGGAATAAAATATTCCATGCAAATAGAAAGGGGAAAAAAAGCTGGAGTAGCAATACTTATTTCTGACAAAATAGACTTCAAAATAAAGGCCATAACAAGAGACAAAGATGGTCACTACATAATACTAAAGGGATCAATCCAACAGGAGGAAATAACCCTTATAAACATTTTTGCACCAATATAGGAGCACCTAAATATATAAAACTTTTCTCCATGGACTTTAAGGGAGAGATTGACAACATCACAATCATAGTGGGGGACTTTAACACCCCACTGTCAGCATTAAACAAATCATCAAGACAAAAAAACAACAGGGAAACACAAACCTTAAATGACTAACTAGACCTAATGGATTTAATGGACATTTACAGAACATTTCATCCCAAAGAAGCAGAATACACATTCTTCTCAAGTGCACATGGAACATTCTCAAAAATAGACCACACGTTAGGGCACAAGGCAAACCTCTACAAATTCAGGAAGATTGAAAGCCTTTCAAGCATCTTCTCAGATCACAATGCCATGAAACTAGAAATCAAGCAGTATAAAAAAACTCACAAATTTTCAAACACATGGAAGCTAAATAGAATGCTATTAAAGAATGAATGGGTTACCAATGAGATCAAGGAAGAAATCAAACACTTCATGGAAAGAAAAAATGAACAGAAACAACCCAAAACCTATGGGACACAGTGAAAGCAGTCTTGAAAGGAAAATTCATAGCTTTACAGGCCTATCTCAAGAAACAAGCAAAAGCTCTAATGAACCATCTAACACAACAACTAAAAGAACTACAACGAGAACAGCAAGAAAAGCCCAGAGGAAGTAGAAGGAAGGAAATAGTAAAGATCAGAGCAGAAATTAATGACATAGAGACTAAAAAAATAGTACAAAAAAAACAATGAAACCAAGAGCTGATTCTTTAAAAAAATAAATAAGACAAACAAAGAGAGAGGACCCAAATAAATATAATCAGAAATGAAAGAGGCAATATAACAGCCAACCCAACAGACATACAAAGAATTGTAAGAAAATACTACCAGCAACTATATGCCAACAAACTGGACAACATGGGGGAAATGGACAAATTTCTAGAAGAATACAACCTTCCAAAGCTGAATCAAGAAGAGGCAAAAAACCTGAATAGGCTGATAACAACTAATGAAATTGAAGCAGTAATCAAAAACTCCCAGCAAACAAAAGTCCTGGACCAGATAGATTTACAGGAGAGTTTTACCAAACATTCAAAGAAGAATTAACACCTATTCTATTCAAACTATTCCAGAAAATTCAAGAGGAGGGAAAACTCCCAAACTCTTTTTATGACGCCAGCATCATCCTAATCCCAAAACGAGATAAAAAGTGTACAAGGAAAGAAAATTACAGGCCAATATCTCTGATGAACATAGATGCTAAAATCCTAAGATACTAACAAACCGGATCCATCAATACATTAAAAAGATCATACTCCAAGACCAAGTGGGATTTATTCCAGAGATGCAAGGCTGGTATAACATCTGCAAATCAATAAATGTGATATGTCACATAAACAAAATGAAGGACAAAAATTATATGATCATATCAGTAGGTGCAGAAAAAGCACCTATTTGTGATAAAAAAAAATCTCAGCAAAGTCACAATAGAGGGATCACACCTCAATATATTCAAGGTCATATTTGCCAAACCTTCAGTCAACTTCATACTCAATGGTCAAAAACTATAACCACTTCCCTTAAAAACAGGAACAAGACAAGGATGTTCACTTTCACCACTCTTATTCAACATAGTACTGGAAGTCCTTGCCACAGCCATCAGACACGAAGAAAACATAAAAGGTATGCAAATTGGAAAGGAGGGAGTAAAACTGTCATTATTTGCAGATGACATGATATTGTACATAAAAAACCCTAAAGACTTTATCAAAGTACTACTAGATTTGATAAACAAATTTTGCAAGATAGCTGGGTACAAAATCAACATCCAGAAATCAATGTCATTCTTATATAGCAACAGTGAACTTTCAGAGAGAGCAGCTAAAACAACGATACCATTTACCATTGCAACTAAAAAAATAGGATACCTAGGAATTAACTTAACCAAGCATGTAAAAGACCCATACTCGGAAAACTCTGGGACACTGAAAAAAGAAATAGAGAAAGATATAAACAAGTGGAAGAATATACCATGCTCATAAATTAGAAGAATTAATATTAAAATATCCATACTACCCAAAGAAACTTATAAATCCAATGCGATCTCTATTAAAATACCACCAGCATATTTCACAGATCTAGAACAATCATTTCAAAAATTTATATGGAACCAAAAAAGACCCTGAATAGCCGCAGCCATCTTGAGAAAAAAGAACAGAGTGGGAGGGATCACGTTGCTGGACTTCAAACTGTACTACAAAGCCATTGTAATTAAAATAGCCTGGTATTGCTACAACAACAGACATATAGATCAATGGAACAGAACAGAGACCCGAGAAATAAACCCATTCCAATCACGGTGAGTTAATATTTGACAAAGGAGGGAAGAGCATACCATGGCATTAAGACAGTCTCTTAAATAAGTCGTGCTGGGAAAACTGGACAGATACACGCCAAAAAAATGAAGCTAGACCACCAACTTTCACCATACACAAAAATAAACTCAAAATGGATAAAAGACTTAAGTGTAAGTCACAAAACTATAAAAATCCTGGAAGAAAACATAGGCAGTAAAGTCACAGACATCCCACGTAGTGGAATTTTTACTGATACATCTCTTAGGGCAAGAGAAACAAAAGAAAAAATAAACATATGGGACTATCTCAAACTAAAAAGCTTCTGCACAGCAAAAGAAAACAGCCTCAAAATAGAAAGGAATGAACCTCACATCTATGAAAACATATTTGCCAAGGATATATCTGTTAAGAGGCTAATTTTCAATGTGTACAAAGAACACATACTACTTGGCAAGTGGAAGATAAACAATCCAATTAAAAAATGGCCAAAGGACCTGAATAGACACTTCTCCAAAGAGGACATGCCGTGGCCAAGAGACATACAAGAAAATGCTCAAGATAGCTAATCATCAGAGAGATGCAAATTAAAACCACAATGAGGTATCACTTCACACCTGTCAGAATGGCTGCCATCAACAAATCAACAAACATGACATGTGCTGGCGAGGGTGTGGAGAAAGGGGAACCCTAGTACACTGCTGGTGGGAATGCAGACTGGTGCAACCACTATGGAAAACAGTATGGAAGTTCCTTAAAAAATTAGTAATGGAGCTGCGTTTTAACCCAGTGATTCCACTTCTAGGAATATATCCTAAGAATCCTGAAACACTAATCAGAAGGAATATATGCACCCCTATGTTCATAGCAGCTCAATTTACAATAACTAAAATCTGGAAACAGCCCAAGTGCCCATCAGTAGATGACTGCATAAAAACGTGTGGGACATTTACACCATGGAATATTATGCAGCTGTAAAGAAGACAGACCTCAAACTCTTTGGGACAGTACGGGTGGACCTGGAGAATATTATGCTAAGTGAAATAAGCCAGGCAGAGAAAGACAAACATCACAGGGTCTTACTTATATGAGGAATCTAAAGAACTTAATAAACTAATGAACAAAATAGGTTCAGTGACATGGAAGCACTGCCAGACTGACAAATTTCAGAGGGAAGGTGGGGGTGGGTGGGGAGAGATTAACTCCCCAAAGAATTTATATGCATAACCCAAGGACATAGACAATAGTGTTGTGATGGACTGGGGAGAAGAATGAGTATGGGGTGGAAGGGGTCAATGGGGAGAAAGGGGGACATTTGTAATAGTTTGAACAACAGCAACAAAAAAAGATATACCCATAGTGCGGTTAGCCAGAATAGGAAAAATTCAGTATTACTCTCTTGTATTAGCCATAGGAAAGAGATTGGCCCTGCTACACAACAGCATACAATGGAAACAGTCTCAGTGAAATCATGTATACTCATACAAGATGACTTGTCTAATTTTGTCCCCATGTTATGGATTGTATTGTGTATGCACAACATTCATATGCCAAAGTAGTAAACCCTAGCACCTCTGAATGTGATTGTATTGGCAATAGAGCCTTTTAAGAGGTGATTAAGTTAAAATGAGGGCATCAAGATGGGCCTTAATTTAATCTGACTGGTATCCTTATAAGAAGAGAAAAGTTGGACACACAAGGGATGTGTGTACAAGGAAGAAATACATGTGAGAACACAGCAAGGAGTTGGCTATTTTCAAGCCAAGAGGAGAGTCCTCAGAAGAAACTAAACCTTCCAACACCTTGACCTTCCAGCCTCCAGAACTTTGAGAAAATAAATTTCTGTTGCTTAAGACACTCAGTATTTTGTTATGACAGCCATAGCAAACTAATATACCATGTGATTTAGAACATAGAAATAACCCAATCCTGGCCAATGGTGATACCTGTCTATAATAATATCTGATATATGGGCAAAGGTCAATTACATTGGGAAGATATGATAAATCTCTAATTCTTATTGACTTGTGGAACGAAACAGAACTGTACTATAACTATAGTGTGATATGGTATATTTTGGCATTGCTGATAAGATTCAATTACCTTACATAAATAATTCCTATAATATAAATATTAATAATTTATATTTATTCAGAAATTGAATTAAAGCCTCCTCAGTGTATGATATCAATGGAAAATGGTTGGTAGTAGGAGGAATTATATCTAGTTAATATCAATGAATTAATATGTTAAATAGAGTAGTCTCGGCCCTTATCCATAGTTTTGCTTTCAATGGTTTCAGTTACCACGATCAACTGCCATCCAAAAATATTAAATAGAAAATCCCCAAAATAACAATTCATGAGTTTTAGGTTGCAAGCCATTCTAAGTAGTGTAATAAAATCTTGCCATCCTGCTTTGGACATAAAGCATCCCTTTGCCTAAGGTATCCCTGCAGTATGCACTACCTGTCCATTAGTCACTTAGTATCCATCTCAGTTTTCATATTGTTGTGGTATTGCAATGCTTATGTTCAAGTCACCCTTACTTTACTCAATACTGGCCCCAAAGTGCAAGAGAATTGATGTTGGCAATTCTGATATGCCAAAGAGAAGCCATGAAGTGCTTCCTTTAAGTGAAAGGTGAAAGTTCACAGAAAAAAGTTGTATGCTGAGGTTGCTAAGATCTATGGTAATAACAAATCTTCTACCCATGAAATTGTAAAGGAAGAAAAAGAAATTCATGGTAGTTTTGCTGTCACATCTCAAACTGTAAAAGTTATGGCCATAGTGTGTAATAAATGCTTAGTTAAGATGAAAAAGGCATTAAATTTGTGGGTGGAAGATGTGAACAGAAACCATGTTCCAATTAATGACAATGTGTTGTGTCAAAAAACACTGAGTGTATTATGAAGACTTAAGCAAGGGATCCCCTAAAATGAGTGGCATTAAACCATTTACCATAAGGAATGGTAATACAAATTCAGGAATAAGTTTGGAATGACAAACAATAATTACTGGAAAGGTTGCATCTGCCTATGAGGATGCCACTGACACAATTCTTACAAAGTTGAAAAAGTTAAGGAAAAATGATACTATTCAAAACAAGTCTTCAATCGTGATGAAACTGGGCTCATCTGGAAGATGCCCAAGAGAACCCACATTCATAAAAATGGGAAGGAGGCACCAAAGCATAAAACAAGGAAGAACAGATTAATTTTGGTACTATGTGGTGACACTGCAGGGCATACAATAAAGCCCTTCATAATGTACAAAGAACCCATTTGCTTTCAAAAACAAAAATTATATGCCTGTGTTCTAGCAACACAATCAGAAAGCATGAGTGACAGCTATCTTGTTTATGGAATCGTTCCACCAAAGTTTCATCTTAGAAGAGAAAGGGTTGGGTTTTAGAGTCCTGTTAATAGCAGACAATTTACCTGATCATCCTGAATTTGTTTGTTATGAAAAGGAAAATGTCAAAGTTGTATTTTTACCTCCAAATACAACCTCATTGTTTGAGCCCCTTTAACCAGGGCATGACTGTCAAGGCCACATACACACACCTGAGATCTGATTGCATTCAATCAGCAATTAATGGATATCCTAATCCTAACATAATGTAGTACAAGAATTCATTCAAAAATGCTGATGCAGTAACATTCACCAAAGCTGCAATGAAGGAATTAAAGTGGAAAACTGTAAATGCCTCCTGGAAGAACAGGGACTGATGGAGAAATTAGGAAAATCATTCACAAAGCAAGACAAGTTGGTGGAGAAAATTTGCCGATATGTTTGATGAAGTTGAAGAACATATTGAAGGCCATCAAGTGTTAACAAATGAGGATTTGTAAGAACTTGTTGAGTCATCTACAGAAGAGAAAGAGCAATATGAGGAAACTGAAGCAGAACCAGCAATGTGGACATTGCCAACATTTGCTGAAGTGTTTCTAATTGCAGATATTAAAGGACAAAATTAAAGAATACGACCTTCAGATGGAACTCAGCATTAAAATCACCCACATGATCGCCAAAAGATTACCTGGGCAGCAACACTTTTATGAGTTAAAAGAAAAAGACAACTTAAGATTGCAATGATCTTCAAAAGATTTCAGGAAAAAACCTTCAAATATTGAAAATGCCCAACCATCGACATCATCTGCTTCTGATATGCATCGATGTCATGGCTCAGTGATCCAAGATCACTTAAAACAAATGGTTCTCCTTCTGATATATTGTCAGGTCAATAGTAGTCTAACACTACAACACAGTGTCTACATCATTCACCTCACTTCATCTCATCACATAGGCATTTTATCATCCCACATCATAAGAAGGGTCAGTACAATAAAGTATTTATGAGAAACTACATTAACATAACTTTTATTACAGTATAGTTATAGTTGTTCTATTTTATTAGTTATTGTTGTTAATCTCTTATTGTGCCTAATTTATAAATTAAATTTTATCATAGGTATGTATGTATAGGAAAAAACATGTATACAGGGTTTGGTGCTATTGGTGATTTCAGGCATCCACTGGGAGTCTTGGAAAGTATCCGCTATGGATAAGGGGAACCTACTATACTTCTATCACAGTTTATCATAAAGCACAAAAACTACAGATGAAGTGTAAATTAACAAAAATATGGAGACATACATAATGACTTTATAGTATGTATTAATTGCTACTTCATGTCTATCCCTATGCAGCACTGGCTCCTCCAAATGCTGGGCATACTCATGTTGATATTATTACTATATCTGTTATATAAATCCTATACTAAATGTAGGTGCTCAGAGAAATATAATTGTTTTCTTGTCAGAGAGCCTGGGTGAAAGGCCAGACAAGTGAATTGTGCAGGAAAGATTTGACTTAGCAGGTCTAAGTTGTTCATACCTTACACATTCCTAGAAGAGTCTATTTTCATGAATGGCCTTTGTCTAACAGCTAGACATTGAGCTCTTGGAATGTTTTAACTCATAAAAGATTTTTCACACACTTGGAGCTTCTTTGAACCACACTGTCTAGATAATGTGTGTAAATAATGTGATTTATGGTGAACATTTGCTTTCCTTAAGGTGGTTTGTTTTGATAACTGTGCCCTATCATGCAGGCAGTATGCCTTTGTGACCAAACCCAAATAAAAACTCTGGAATATTAGGCTAAAGCGAACTTCCTTGGTAGACTACACTTCACACCTATTGCTAGACATTCTAAGTAGAAGAACTAAGTATATCCTGTGTAGCTCCACTAGAAGAAGACTCTTGGAAGATTGTGCTGGTTTTCTCCAGATTTTGCCCTATGCACGTAATTCCCTTTGCTGATATTTTTTGTATCCTTTAGCTATAATAAATCATAACCATAAATATAATGAATTCTGAGTCATATTGAGTCCTGGGAGTGGTCATTGGGATCCCTAACACAAGTACACTACAAAATATTCAATTACCATGAAAGAAAGCAGCAATGGACAAATAGAGGAATGAAACAGGCATGTAAGACATAAAAATAGCAAAATTGCAGGTGTAAATCCTACTTTATCAGTAATTAAATGTAAATAAATAAATAACAGGAGAATTATCAAAAACATCCAACAAAGACAGTGGAACAATGTCTTTAAAGTACTGAAAGAAAAAAAGCTGACAACCTAGAATTCTATACTGATCATATGTCTTTCAAAAGTAGAGGTGAAATAAAGACTTTTGCTGACACAAAAGCTGAAAGACTCCATTACTAGGAAACGTGCACCATAAGAAATGTTAAAGGAAGTAACATGAGTAGAAGGAACATAATACCTAATGTAAATCTGGATCTACACAAAGAAAAGCACCAAAAAGATAAATAATAAAAACTTATTTCTTATTTTTTATATCTCTTTAATAGCACAAAGGCTGAGGGTGTGTGTGTGTGTGTGTGTGTGTGTGGAAAGATATTGTTTAAATTCTTACATTATACACGAAATAGACTGGGATAAGTTAAAGGTGTACTATAAACCCCCAAAAAAACCCCCAAAACCCCCACTAAAAACAAAGTATAATACTTAATAAGCCATTAAGCGATAAAATGGAATCATAAATAATATTCAATCCAAAAGAAGGTGGAAAAAGAGAATAAAGAACAAATGGGCCTAACAGAAGGCAAATACAAATAGCAAGATGGTAAGTTCAAAACCATTCATAACAATAATCACATTAAATTAAAATGATCTAAACATCCCAATTAAAAAGCAGACTGTCGAGAGAGGTAACAGCTGTACCTGCCACCTCCTGCAACGACATCAAAATTGCAACTAAAATACAGAAACATCATCACTCAGAAACTCCTGAAATCTGCCTAAACAGAAGCCCTAGAACCAGAGAACTGAAAAAGCATTGAGATCCGTAGGAGGGGCAAAGCTGGGGGCAGATCTGGGCTGAATCACGGAGACGTGGATGTAGGCCCACACCCAGTGCACAGTTTAAACATGGGAGGGATATCATAGCAGTGGAGGTTTCCAGGAGGAATGAGGGGGCCCACCCCAAAACAGGCCCCCAGCCCAGGGCTCCAGGGCTGGGAAGAGAAATCCCCACAAATTCAGGCTGTGAAAAACAGTGGGGACTGTCCCTGAGGGTCCTGGAGGATGCGAGAGTTCCAGACTTTCCTCTTAAAGGGCCAGTGCACCGACTCACTCAGACACACTCCCTCTAAGCTCCAGCACCAGGCTGCAGCTTGAAAGGAACCTGGGACATTTGGGGAGAAACTAACCTGCCTGAACTTGGGGCAAAAGGTGGAGGGGTGGCTTTCTCCCAAACAGAACTGACAGAGGCCATTGCTCCTTTGGCAAGCCCTCCCCCACAGTGCTGGCAGGGAGACACAATATTTAAATTTGCAGCATCTGACTCACACCTTTGGCCCCACCTCAGTGATTCGCAGAGGCCCCGCCCCTCCCTACCTGCAAGCTCATCCAAGCCATTTCCAGTGGCTTTTCCGTGCAAGTAGCATCTCTAGCCTTATGCCGACTTTTCTAAAATCTCTCAAACAAGCAGTAGTGTGCCTCATACGGCTTCATAAGTGGCCCCAGGCCTGGCACTAGTGGCAGCCTGCATTGGCTCATAGCCTGGCCTCTCCTAGACAACGCCAAGCCCAGCACAAGTAGCAGCCAACTACGGTTTGCTGTGTAGCTCATGCTGGGTGGCCCTGGGCAAGGTACTGACACAGGCTGACTTTGCACATCCTGGGAGGCCCCAGAGACAGTGCACCTGGTGGTCAGACTTGACCATGATGGATTACAACCCTACCACATCCACAAGTGACACTCAAGGGGCGCACTTGGTAAACACCAAACCTCCACTGAAGTAAATCATGCTCCATAGGGGTGTCTCCCGGACAGCAGCTCTTTGGCTATAGCTGCAGCTGGTCCTCACAGCCAATTGGCTTGAGGGTCAATTCCTCACAATGACACCAACAGCAACCAAGGCTGAACTACAACAGGACAGCGCACAAAGCCCGCACAGGGGAGCACCTAGAAGGCCCAGCTCAGGTGACTGGGGATACTGAGCCATTGGACCCTACAGGACACCTACTACACAAAGCCACTCTACCAATTCCAGGAGACATAGCAGCTCTACCTAATTCATAGAAAAAAACACCTGGAAGCAGCCAAAATGTGGAGGCAAAGAGACATGTCACAAAGGAAAGAACAGAAGAAATCTCTAGAAGAGGAATTAAATGAAATAGAACCAAGCAAGATAACATATACAGAGTTCAGAATTTTGTTTTCAAGGATGCTCAAGCATATTAGTAAGAGTATTACGAAAACAATTAAGACCATCGATGACATAATAAAGTACCAATTTGAAATGAAAGCTACATGGGCTGAAACAAAGAATAATTTACAAGGAATCAATAGAGTAGAGGACACTGAGAATCAAATCAGCAATTTGGAACATGAGGAAACAAAAAGCACCCAACCAGAAGAGAGAGAGAAAAGAAAAAGGAATCCAGAAATAAGAAGATTGTATACAGATCCTCTGGGACAACTTCAAGCGGCTCAACATTTGAATTATTGGGGTCCCAGGAGGACAAGAAAGAGAGCAAGAAATTGAAAATCTATTTGAAAAAATGGCAGAAAACTTCCTCTACCTGGGGAAAGAAATAGACTCACAAGTCTAGGAAGTACAGAGGGTCCCAAACAAGAGGAACCCAAAGAGGCCCACAGCAAGACACATCATAATTAAAATGGAAAACTGAATAAAAAAGCAAGACCCAACTCTAAGCTGCCTATAAGAAACAGGATAAATATGAATCCAAATACGTTAAAAATAAAAGGATGAAAAAAGACATGCCATACTAAACTATCAAGAAAAAAGCTATCTCTATGCCATATACCTGAAACTAATAGAAAATAATGTTGAATGTAATCTGTAACTGAAAACTAAGAAAAAAAGAAAGAAGTGAAAATAAATGCAGGGAAAAGATAATTTTTTAATTATTTTAATAAAATGGTAAACTTGGTTTGAAAACCATAGCTGGAATGTTTATATTAATTTCAGCCAAAGTAGATTTCAGAACAAAGAATATTACCAGGGATGAAAGAAAATATTTGGTAACAATACAGGGTCAATCTATCAGTCCTAAAAGTTTATGCACCTGATGTGAGCAGAGTAGGGGGATATTGCTCGCAAGGCCTCCCATAACCAAAGTGGAAGTTACCGTTAAATGGGAAAAATCACCCTGAAATACTAACTGGAATCTATCCAAAGAGGTGACATTTTTGTTCGTTTGTTTGTTGGTTTAAAAACTTAGAGATGTCCCTTTGTCTCCACAACGACCCATTCTACCCCATCCCACCCACCTCCCCAGTCCCTCTCCATATCATTGTCCATGTCCTTGGGTTGTGCAGATATGTGTATAAGTTCTTTGGTTAATCTCTTTACAGATACATCCTTGACAAATGTTTTCCCAGACTGAGGGGTTCCTTTATATTTTGAGGCTGTTTTCTTTTGCTGTGCAGCAGCTTTTTAGTTTGATGCAGTCCTATAAGTTTTTTTTTCTTTTGTTTCTCTTGCCATAGGATATGTATCAGTGAAAATTCCACTACGTCGGATGTCTGTGACTTTACTGCCTATGTTTTCTTCCAGGAGTTTTATAGTTTCGGGATTTACATTTAAGTCTTTTATCCATTTTGAGTTTATTTTTGTGTATGGTGAAAGTTGGTGGTCTAGTTTCATTTTTTTGCACATACCTGTCCAATTTCCCCAGCACCACTTATTGAAGAGACTGTCTTTACTCCATTGTATTGTCTTGCTTCCTTTGTCAAATATTAACTGACCATAATGGCTTTGGTCTATTCCTGGGGTCTCAGTTCAGTTCCAATGATTTATATGTCTGGTGCTGCACCAATACCAGGCTGTTTTGATTACAATGACTTTGTAGTACAGTTTGATATATGGTAAAGTGATTCCTCACAAGCTGATTTTTTCCCTCAAGATGACTGGAGCTATTCGGGGTCTTTTTGGTTCCATATAAATTTTTGAAATGTTTGTTCTAGGTCTGTGAAATATGCTGTTGGTATTTTAATAGGACTTGCATTGAATCTATAAATTGCTTTGGGTAGAATGGACATTTTATTGGCATTAATTATTCTAATCCATGAGCATGGTATATTCTCCCACTTGTTTATATCTTCCTGTATTTCTTTTTTCAGTGTTCCATAGTTTTCCAGGTATGGGTCTTTTACATCTTTGGTTAAGTTTATTCCTAGATAACTTATTTTTTTAGTTGCAATGGTAAATGGCATTGCTTTTTTAATTTCTCTCTTTAAATGTTCACTCTTGGTGAATAAGAATGCCATTGATTTCTGGATGTTGATTTCGTATCCAGCTACCTTGCCAAATTAGTTTATGAAATCTAGTAGTACTTTGATGGAGTCTTTACGGTTTTCTATGTACAATATCCTGTCATCTGCAAATAAAGACAGTTTTACTTCCTCCTTTTCAAATTAGATACCTTTTATGTTTTCTTCTTGTCTGATGGCTGTGGCAAGGATTTCCAGTACTATGTTGAATAAAAGTGTTGAAAATGGACATCCCTGTCATGTTTCTGTTTTTAAGGGAAATAGTCGTAGTTTTTGACCATTGAGTATGATGTTGTCTGTAGGTTTGTCATATATGGCCTTTATTATGTTGAGTGATGATCCCTCTATTCCCACTTTGCTGAGAGTTTTTATCAGAAATAGGTGCTGGATTTTGTAGAATGCTTTTTGTGCATCTATTGATATGATCATATGATTTTTGTTATTCCTTTTGTTCCTGTGATATATTAATTGATTTGTGGATGTTATACCAGCCTTGCGTCTCCAAAATAAATCTCTCTTGGTCATAGAGTATGATCTTTTTAATGTATTGCTGGATACGGTTTGAGAGTACCTTAGGGAGGATTTTAGCATGAATGTTCATCAGGGATATTGGTCTGTAATTTTCTTTCTTTGTAGTGTCTTTATCTGCGTTTGGGATTAGGATGATGGTGGGCTACATCAAAAGAGTTTGGGAGATTTCCCGCCTCTTGAATTTTCGGCAATAGTTTGAATAGAATAAGTGTCAATTTTTCTGTGAATGTTTGGTAAAACTCATCTTAATTCCATCTGGACCAGGACTTTTGTTTGCTGAGACTTTTTTGATTACTGCTTCAATTTCATTAGTTGTTATCGGCCTATTCAGGTTTTCTGCCTCTTCTTGATTCAGCTTTGGAAGATTGTATGCTTCTAGGGATTTGTCCATTTCACCCAGGTTGACCAGTTTGTTGGCAAATAGTTGCTGGTAATATTTTCTTGCAATCCTTTGTATTTCTGTTGGATCAGTTGTTATATTGCCTCTTTCGTTTCTGATTTTATTTGAGTCTTCTCTGTTTCTTAGTGAGTGTTGCTAAAGGTGCATCAATCTTATTTATCTTTACAAAGAACCAGCTCTTGGTTTCATTATTTTTTTTTGTATTTTTTTTAGTCCCTATGTCAGTAATTTCTGCTCTGATCTTTATTATTTCCCTCCCCTCTACTTCCTCGGGGACTTTCTTGCTATTCTTGTTCTAGTTCTTTTAGTTGTTGTGTTAGATGGTTCATTAGAGCTTTTTCTTGTCACTTAAAATAGCATGATACTAAACAATGATTGAGTTACCAATGAGATCAAGGAAGAAATCAAATACTTTATGGAAAAAAACAAAAATGGACAACAACCCCAATCTATGGGATACAGCAAAAGCAGTCCTGAGAGGAAAATTCATAGCATTACAGGCCTATCTGAAGAGCTGACTTTTAAACTAGTACTGCTGCAGCCACTTCAAGAATAAGGAAAGGCAGAGTTACGAAAAGTACCTACCCCACTTCCAAGGGTAGCAGGCTAGGCTAAAGACAGAAACCTCAGCTGCAGAAAGTTCCTCCTGAGAAGCAAGAAGCCTAGTCCCCACAGTGTGGTTTCCCCATTCCGAAGCCTGAAACAGGCACCCATATCTAGGTGCGAAAAGCACTGTGGTTATTGTCTGCAAAGGGAAGGTGAAGTGTCTGAAGTCTTAGCCATCCATTTAAAGGGCCAACACAAAAATATTTATTTGCAGACACTCACCTGGGGCACAGGAGGAGGCAGGGTGGTGAGGACTGGAGTCACCTGAGAGTTCGGGGTTGCTAGCATTGGGGAGAGGTCTAGGGGTGTACCCACCAGGAGCCTGGTGCTAGATCAGCCTCTGATACTGCAGCAGCCATTTTTCTTGGGATGAATAATAAATCGACTCCATGTGGCATCAGCCTAGGAAAAAGCAACTACCCCATTATGCTTGCCAAGTCTTCCAGAATCCTCATCACCCCACTTTTCATTTTAAGACCTGTTCAGGAGTCAGTAGCACAGGTTAAGGCTTAGAAAGTTGAGTGGTCTCAAGGGTTGTCAGTGACTTGCGTTGGGATGGGGCCATTCCTCTCACTTTCCAGAGAACCTTACCAGAGATCCAATAGAAACAACACCCTCAGCCTTTCTCAGATGAAACTTCTGGGTTTGTGGGTTCAACTCACCTGGCTACAAGGGGCTCTGCCCTACTGACGTCAGGGAAATATCCAGGGCAGACTCAGTCTGTGGCTGGAGGGAGAAGAAACACATCTACCATCTTCCCTGAAGATGCCACCTCCTCATTATGGGAAATACAGTGGCTCTATCATCCTGATTCCACCAGAGGCTCTTTCAGAGGCCTTTTCAGTGTCTAAGCGTAGCAGCTGTTCAGTAGAGAGAGACAGGCACAGACAGATCCCTGGGAGGCTTGAGATATTTGCTGGCATACCACAGGCCCCTGTACTGCTAAAAACCAGCCTTATAATGCAGCTTGTTTTTTCCTGAACATAGCAAAACCCAGCAGAGACAGCCACACAATGAGGATTGCTTGTAGCCGCGGACAGGTTACCAGGAGGCCAGGAACCTATTAACCAAGTGGTCGACTTTGGACAGCATTGGGGCAAAATCTAACAAGCTTCACTTTTTTATTTATATTTATTTTAATTTTTTAAACTTGTTTCTTTTCTTTTTTTTAAAAAAAATGTATCTATTGATTTCAGAGAGAGAAAGGGAGAGGGAGAGAGAAAAACATCAATGATGAGAAAGTCATTGATTGGCTACCTCCTGCATGCCCCCAACTGGGGATTGAGCCTGCAAACTGGGCATATGCCCTGACTGGGAATCAAACCGCTATCTCCTGGATCATAGGTCGATGCTCCACCGCTGAACCATGCCCAGCCAGGCTTCTGTTTTCTTTAGATTTCATATTTCCCTTTCCGTTTCTAATTCTATTAGCTTTTCGTTTATACATTTTTTTCTGGTTTTCTTTTCCTAATCTTTTTTTGTTCTTTTTTGTTTTCTTATTTTCTTCTTTTTTTTTCTCTTTTCATATATTTTCTCTTCTTATTTTTTTTTCTTTGACTTATTCTGTATTTCTTTTTTCTATTTTCCCTTCTTACTCTTTTTGTTGATGCTGTTGGTGGTGTGCTTTTGTTGTTTTTGTCTTGTTTTTTGTTTTCCTTTGTTTTGTTTTGTTCTGAGAACACCTGTGCACCAACTTGTACAACATGGTTGGAATTGAGCCTCACAGTCAGCCAGCCTGAGGGTTGATCTTACAAATGAACAAGCCAACAACAGCAACCAGCACCCAATTAAAAGAGGAGGGCTCACATAATCCACACAAGGGACATTCCTAGATCATCCAGCTCAGGAGATAAAGGAGATAGTGCCACTGGGTCCCACAGGACACTTACTACATAAGGCCGCCATACAAAGACTGGGAGACATAGCAGTCTACCTAATACATAAAAACAAAAACAAAGGCCTTGGCTGGTTTGGCCCACAGACTGAGGGGTCCTGGGTTCAATTCTGGCCAAGGCCATGTGCCTGGGTTGCGGGCTTGATCCCTTCCACTGGTCAGGGCATGTGCAGGAGGTGGTAAATCGATGTTTCTCTTTCACATTGATGTTTCTATCTCTCTCTCTCTCTCTCTCCCCCTTCCACTTGCTCTGAAAAGCAATGGAAAAGATATCCTTGAATGAGGATGAAAAACAAACAAGCAAACACAAAGAGACAACTAAAATGGGGAGACAAAGAAACAACACCCAAATGAAAGAAAAGGAACAATCTCCATAAAAAGCGATAAATGAAATAGAGGCAAGCAAGCAATCAGATATAGAGTTCAAAGTAATGGTTATAAGGATACTCAATAAACTTACTAAGAATTATAAGAAACTTAGTGGGAACTACAACAGCATGAAAAACTAAATAGAAACCATGAACCAGTCAGAAATGAAGAATACCATACTGACATTAAGAACACAATAGAAGGAACTGAAAGAAGATTGAAGTGGAGGATCACACCTGTGATTTGGAAGAGAAGGTAAAAATAAAAACACAATTACAGCAGCAAAAATAATTAAAAATCAGGATATAGTTTGAGGGAACTTAGGGACAACATGAAATATAACACCATGAAATATAAAACCACACAACTTCAAGAAGCACAGATAGTCCCAAGCAAGATGAACACAAAGACATGCAACAAGACATGTCATAATTAAAATGACAAATGTAAAGACAAAGAAAGAAGCTTAAAGGCAGCAAGAGAGACAGAGCATTATCTACATGGCAGTTCCCATTAGACTGTCAGCTGACTTCTCATCATAAACACTTTAGGCCAGAGAGACTGGCATAAAGTATTCAGAGTAATGAAAAACAAGGACCTGAATCTAAGATTACTCTATCCAGCAAGACTATCATTTAAAATTGAAGGCAACATAAAGTCTTTCCAAGAAAAAAATAGGCTAAAGGACTACATTACTAACAAGCCAGCATTGCAAGAAATGTTAAAGGGACTGCATTAAGAAGAGGAAGAAATCAAGAGAGACAGGAACATAGGTATAAAAAAAAAAAGAAGCAATTTATAAGTGCATATCAATAATAACCTTAAATGTAATGGGATTAAATGCTCCAATCAAAGGACTTAAGGAAGCTGAATGGACAAGAAAACATAACCCATATATATGCCACCTACAGGAGACCTACCCCAGAACAAAAGATTCACACAGACTGAAAGTAAAAGGATGTAAGAAAAATAGTTCATGCAAATGGAAGAGAGAAAAGTCTGGGGTAGCAATACTCATAGCTGACAAGATGGAGTTCAAAATAAAGGCCATAACATGAGAAACACAAGGTCACTGCATAATACTAAAGGGATCGATCCAACAAGAAAATATTACCCTTGTAAACACATATGCACCCAATATAGGAGCACCTAAAAATAAAAAACTTTTGGACTTTAAGGGAGAGATTGACAACAATATGGTCATAGCAGGGGTTTTAACACTGCACTGACATCACTGGATAGATTTCTAGAAAAAAACAACAACAAGGAAACAAAGGCCTTAAACAACTCACTACATCAGATGGATTTAATTGATATTTACATAACATTTCATTTCAAAGCTTCAGAATATACATTCTTCTCAAGTGCACAGGGAACATTCTCAAAGACAGACCACATGCTAGGACAAAAAGTCATAAAAAATTTAAAATGGAAATCATACCAAGCATCTCAGATCACAATGGCATGAAACTAGAAATCAACAAAACCCACAAAAACATTCAAGCACATGGACGTTAAACAGCATGTTATTAAACAATAAATGGGTTACCAATGAGATTAAGGAAGAAATCAAACACTTCATGGAAACAAGTGAAAATGAACAGAAACAACTCAAAATCTATGGGACAAAGCAATAGCAGTCCTACAAGGGTAGTTCAAAGCACTAAAGGCCTACATAAAAAAACAAAAAGAAAAATTCTAATAAACTATGTAACACTACAACTTAAAGAATAAGAAAGAGTACAACAAGCAAAGTCCAGAGTAATTAGAAGGAAGGAAATAATAAAGGACAGAGCGGAAATAATGACCTAGAGACTTAAAAAGCCATATAAAAGATCAATAAAACCAAGAGCTGGTTCTTTGATAAGATAAAAAAGATTGATAAATCTTTAGTCAGACTTATCAAGAAAAAAGAGAGAGGACCCAAATAAAAAATAAAAAAAATAAAAAAAATGAAAGTGGCGAAGTAACAACTGACATCACAGGAATACAAAGGATTGTAAGAAAATACTGTGAACAACTATAAGCCAACAAAATGGACAACCTGGGTAAAATGGACAAATTCCTAGAAACATATGGTCTTCCAAAATTCAATCAGGATGAATCAGAAAACCTAAATAGGCAGCTAACAATTAATGAAATTGAAGCAGTAATCAAAAAACTCCCAGCAAACAAAAGTCTTGGACCAGATAGCTTCACAGGGGAGTTCTACCAAACATTCAAAGAACTAACACCTATCCTCAAACTATTCCAAAAAAATTCAAGAGGAAGGAAAACTTCCAAGCTCTTTTTACGAGGACAGCATTATCTTAATTCCAAAACAAAATAAAGAAACTACAAAGAAAGAAAATAAGAGGCAAATATCTCTGATAAACACAGATGCTAAATTCTTCAATAAAATATTAGTAAATCGGATCCAGCAATATATTAAAAAGATCACACACGAAAACTAAGTGGGATATATATTCAGGGATGGAAGGTTCGTACAATATTTACAAATCAATAAATGTGATTTTTATATCACAGAAAAAAGGAAGGATAAAATTCACATGATCATATCAACGGATGCAGAAAAAGCATTAAAGAAAATACAGCACTAATTTCTGATAGAAATCTCAGCAAAGTGGGAACAAATTGTTCATACGTCAATATTATAAAGGCCATATATGACAAACCTATGGCCCAGATCATATTCAATGGGCAAAATCTAAAAGTGTTTCCCTTAAAATCAAAAACAAGACATGGAATTCTGCTTTCACCACTCTATTCAACATAATAGTGGAAGTTCTAGCCACAGCAATCAGACAAGAAAAAATAAAAGGCATCAAATTGGATGACATGATATTGTACAAAGAAATCCCTAAAGTCTCCATCAAAAATCCACAAGATTTATAAAAGAGACTCATCTCAGAACAAGAGACTCACACAGGATAAAAAACAAACAAACAAACAATTATAAAACAAACAAACAAAAAACTTCTGGAGGACTTTAAAGGAGAGATAGACAGCAATACATTCACAGTAGGGGACTTTAACAACCCACTGACTTTACAGGATAGATCTTCCAGACAAAAAATCAACAAGGAAACAGTGATTCTAAATGACACACTAGATAGGATGGATTTAATTGACATTTACAGAATGTTTCACCCCAACACTGCAGAATATACATTCTCCTCAAGTGCACATGGGACATTATCAAAGATAGACCACATGTTAGGAGACAAACAAGTCCCTACAAGTAAAAGAAGATTGAAATCATATCAAGCATCTTCTCAGATATTCACACCACGGAATACTATGCAGCTGTAATAACGAAGAATCACTTTCCCTTTGAGAGAGCATGGTGGGACCTGGAGAGTATTATGCTAAGCAAAATAAGCCAGTAAGAGCAAGACAAGTATCACATGATCTTACTCATTTATGGAATCTAATGAACAAAATAGATCCAGAGACATAGAAGCAGACTGACAAATCTCAGAGGAAAGGCAGGGGTGGGTGGGTGGGGAAAGATAAATCTAAGAACTTATATGCATATATGTATGACCCATGGACAGAAACAATAGTGTGGTGAAGGCCTGGGGGAGGGGTGCCGGGGGGAGTGAATCAATGGGGAAAAAGGAGACATTTGTAATACTTTCAACAATAAAGATAAATTTTTAAAAATCCACTAGATTTAAAAAATGAATTGGGCAAATGAGCAGAATACAAAATTAACATCCAGAAATCAATGGCATTTTTATACACCAATAATAAACTCTCAAAAAGAAAAACTAAAAAAACAGTACTATTTACCACTGCAACAACAAAAATAAGATACCTAGAAATAAACTTAATCAAAGGGGTAAAAGTCCTGTACTCAGAAACCTATAGGATAGTGAAAAGAGAAATAAAGGAAGATATAAACAAGTGGAAGCATATACTATGCTAATGGAATGGAAGAATTAACATCATTAAACTGTCCATAGTTCCCAAAGAAATCTACAGATTCAACACAATCTTGATTAAAATACCAATGACATTTTTTCACAGATCTAAAACAAATTTTCCAATAATTTACACGAAACCAAAAAATACTCTGAATAGCCACAGCAATCTTGAGAAAGAAGAACAAAGTTGGAGGTATCACAATACTGGATATCAACCTAATCTACAAAGCCACTGTAATCAAAACAGCCTGGTACTGGCACAAGCACAAGCACTTAGACAAATAGTACAGAACAGATACCCCAGAAATTGACCCATGCCAATATGGTCAATTAATATTTGACAAAGGAGGCAAGTGCATACAATGGAGTAAATACATTCTCTTCAGTAAATGGTGTTGGGAAAATTGGACAGGTACATGCAAAAAAATGAAACTAGACCATCAACTTACACCACACACAAGAATAAACTCAAAATGGATAAGACTTAAGTTGCAAAACCATAAAAATCCTAGAAAAAAAACATAAGCAGTAAAATCTCAGACATCTCACATAGTAGTATTTTCACTGAAACATCTCCTAGGGCAAGAGAAACAAAGAAAAAATGAGCAAATGGGACTGCATCCCACTAAAAAGCTTCCGCACAGCAAAACAAACCATCAACAAAATGAAAAGGGAGTCCCACTGTATGGTAGAATATATTCACCACTGATGCATCTGATAAGGGGTTATTTTCCAAAATATATAAAGAACTCATACAACTTAACAAAAGGAAGACAAACAATCCATTAAAAAATGGACAAAGGACCTAAACAGACACTTCTCCAAAGAGGACATATAGATGGACAAGAGACCTATGAAAAAATGCTAAATCAGCCCTGGCTGGTGTGGCTTGGTGATTAGTTTCAGCCCACACACCTAAGGGACATAGGTTCAATTCCTGGTCAAGGGCATGTACCTGGGTTACTGTTCATTCCCCAGCACGGTCAGGGTGCATGCGGCAGGCAACCAATTAATGTGTCTCTCTTACATCAATGTTTCTCTCTCCCTCCCTCCTTTCCACTCTATCTAAAAGCAAAGGAAAAATATCTTCAGGTGAGTATTATCAAAAAAATGCTAAATCATCAGAAAGATGCAAATTAAAACTATGAGTTATCACCTCACACCTGCCAGAATGGCTACCAACAATAAATCAACAAACAATAATTGCTGGCAAGGATGTGGAGAAAAGGGAGAGTGGTACCCTGCTGGTGGGAATGCAAGCTAGTGCAGACATTGTGAAAAACAGTACAGAATTTCCTCAAAAAATTAAAAATGGAACTGCCATTTGAGCCAGCAATACCACTTCTGGGAATATATCCTTAGAATCTGAAACACTAATCAGAAAGAATATATGCATACCTTTGTTCATAGCAGTGTCATTTACAATAGCTAAGATCTGGAAACAGCCCAAGTGCCCATCAGTAGATGACTGGATAAAAAAGCTGTGGTACATTTACATAATAGAATACTACGCAGCTATAAAAAAGAAGGGTATTTTACCGTTTTGGACAGCATGGATGGACCTCGACATTATGCTAAGAGAAATAATCCTGACAGAGAAAGACAAATATCGCATGATCTCACTTATAGGTAGACTCTAATGAACAAAAAATACTGACAAACTAAATCAATCCAGAGGCATGGATGTATGGAACAGACTGACAGACCTTAAGATCGGCAGGTAGCAAAGAGATTAACCAAAGGACATATATGCATAGTCCATGGATACAGACAATAGTGCAGTTAAGGCCTGGGGAGGGGAGGTGGCTTGGTGGAACATGGTAAAGGGGAAAAAACAGGGGACATTTGTAATACTGTCAACAATAAAAAATAGTTTATGCACCTAACAACAGAACTGAGAGGAGAAACAGACAAATCCAAAATTTTAGTCTGAGATTTCAACACCCTTCTCTCAACAATTAAGACAACAACAAAAAGCCCCAGAAAATCTGTAAAGGAATAAAACATTTGTTGATAGTGAACAACACTATCAACCAACCAAATGAACCTAACTAACATTTATAGAACACTTCACCCATCAACAGTAGGATAAGCATACTTTTTAAGTGCACAGGGAAGATTTACTAAGAGAGGATATATTCTGGGCCATAAAACAAATCTCAATAAATTTAAAATAATTCAAATTATATAAAGTATATTTTCTTCATTAAATTAAGAATCAATACCAAAAACGAATCTATAAATGCTATAAATAAGTGGAAAATAAATAAAACATTTAAATAACTCTAAATAGAAGAAATCAAAAGGGAAATGAGAAAGCATTTTGACCCAAAAGAAAACAAAAATACAACATATAAAAATTTGAGGATTACAACTAAATCAGTATTTACAAGGAAATTTGTATCATTCAGTCTTTACATTATAAAAGAATGTCTGAAATCAAAGTATGGCCACCAGACCAGCACCATGAACATCACCTGGGAACTCAGAAATATATGTCGTCAGTCCCTACTCCAGACCTACTGAATCAGGAACTATAGGGATGAGGCCTAGTCATCTGTCACCCCCTAAGTGATTGTGATCAACATTCAAGTTTTAGAAACACTGATACAGATTTATTTAGACTTGATGTGTCTTTGCTCCTTTTCATCATTTAACATGATGGGAAGTTTACTGTATTTGGTTCCCACATGTAGGGAATTCCTGTAAACAGGAATTATTCAACAGTAAGAATTATAAAAATAATTTGCTTAAAATATGATTTTATACCTACACTTGACTATGTACTTGCCTGATGTTCTAGAAAGCCACTTCAAAGGAAATACTGAAGCCCTAACATCAGCACTAACTCAGTTGCACTGACTACTATAGTGGTAGATATCACTTTTCTAACTAACTCTATGTATCAATCTAAAGCAAATCCAGTCTCTATCTAATTTACTGGCTCACATCTTTCCTGGGACAGGGAGGTAACGATTTTGGTTTCAATGGGCTTCAGTTACAGCTTCTGCTAACCAGGAATAAACAAAATCAACATACGTAGCAAATATAAATGATAATTTCAATAACATGAAAGCAACATTTGCCATGGAATAACTACAATATGGGTAATCTATCAATTAATCTCACTTTATTATGGCAGTGTCTTCAAACATAAAAGAAAAAATATAGTGAAGTCCTTCTAGTATGCCTAGGCTCCAAAGGGAAAATGCAGTCGATTCCATTCTACACTAGCTTTCTTTCTTTACCTCAATCTTTGCTGACTTTCATCAGCTTTGGTTCTTTCAAACATACTGCCATCTGCTGTTTTCTGTTTTTGTTTTTCTTTTAAACAGAATTCAACAAAAGCGGTATATGGGGCTATGAGAGAGTATAATTAATCAAATAATCAGCCAGCAGCCACTGTTAAAATATTTTAATATCAATGTAAAATGAGACCACAGTTTCACAAGCAAATTTCAAAACAGAAACACCGATTTTGAAAAAGATTTATCTTCCTTTCAGAAACCTAAATATGAATACATAAAGTTTAGGGATTTTAAAAAATACCATGGTATCTTCCCCATGTTAATTTGTCTACAGTTGACAAATATGCAAAAAAAACTAACTTCCAAATCAAAAGCCTCTAGTAGAAACATGCAAATTAAAAATCAAGCATTTTAATTTAATTTTTGGCCATAAAACCCAGCAAGAAACCAGGCTTTCCTCCCCCAACTCTTTCTAGGACATTGATGGCATTAACAGTACTTAGCCCTCCCTTGTCTGCATCCAGACATCCCTAGTTTGACCTATGTAAGTTAATGTTACAGTTCCAGTTGCAGGAAATGCCCTATTTTTTCCCCCACTGCATTACACTTGGTAAGGCACCCACCAGCACTATACAGAGTAGGAAATGAGTCAGGAAGAACATAATAGCTTGACTGAAAAGCTACATATAATTTATATATATCCTGGGTCTGCCAATTGAGTGAGGATATTAAGTTACCAGAATGTATAGTACTAGGAAGTAAATAGTAGAGGAAGGTGAAAACAGTCACATAAATGAAAACTCCCTAGAACTTAAAGCAAACTACACAAAATGCAAACTACAGTGGGCCAAATAACTTAGCCCCATTTGGGTTTATTTGTGGCTGAAAGACAGGTTCATAAATTAGGGGACAGTTTCAATGTAATGAGGGATCAGCAACTGGAATAAGATATTATTAAAATATTTTCTAAGAGTTGTGTGCTTCATTGTTGAATTTGGTGCCAACAGTCAAAAAATAACCAAATAAAATAAATAAACCTCAAACATTTTCTTTTTACTATACCCTCTTCCAAAAGTTACAAAGCATCTTTAACACAATTTTCTCTGCCAGTCCTTAAGTGAATCAGTAAAACAAATAGAATTTCAAAATATAACTGTAACATTACACAAGATAATTAATTTTCCTTTAATAACTTAGTCTGTTCCAAAGTATTTTTGTCCAAAATGTGTAGGTGCAACAGGATGAACTTCAGTAGTTAAAATTGTGATCTCTGGGAACTCCTGAATGATTGATTTGGCACCTTCAAAAAAATAAAAGGAAGAAAATTATTAATGCAGGATTTTTGGTAACATTAATTTGAATTCAGGAATTTTATGGTCAGTCACTAGGACTCATATTGACAGAGGACAGAGCAATGACCTTTGAGTACCTAGTGAGACTTGGTTAATCTTTTAGTTTTTAAATGTCTGATATCTGAAAAGCTTTAGTAGTCAGATTACACTCCCGCCCACTCACTAATAAATTCTTACAGTCAACTGTTTTATACCCATGATTTGAAAAATATATTCAGTTATAGCAACTTTCCCCTGCCAGAGTATTTTGTTTTATTTTAAAGGCATCTGGAATAGAGAAAATAGTTCTTTCTGACAACAGGATCATACATAAGATGATGGTTTCTCAACTGGAACATTGTGAAAGAAGTACAAAGACTTCTTTGTTATGTTAGAGCAAACTAGCTTTTAAGAAATTAGTACTCTAGCTTTTGCAGGGGAGGGTGTGGGAGCAGGGAAAGAGAATAGCTAGTACTCCACTCAAACTAAAAAGCCATAGCAAGGCTGCCAAAGAATATGATATTTTCATCTATACTGTCAAGGAATAGTATAATATTATAATGTATAGTATTAGAACTAACACAGTTTCTTTTCTACTCCCAAAGGCAGACAAGCCAATAATTACTTGTTTATCTCAATGTTTACAATGCCACCTGTTATATAAAAATGGATGACCAAGCAAATCACCCTTTGTCACCATCAATGTCTGAACTACAGGCAATTTCTTTTATTATGAAACAGCAAAATAATCAATGAACATAGCCTACTGAACACAGCCCTCCCAAAATGGTTATTGTGTAGCCAATTCAGGGTTGGATGAAACTTGGAACCTTTGGAAATGAGGAAATGTCCTAACTAGAAGCCATATATTTCTCTTTCTTTTCAATTATGAAACAAATAAAAATTCACTGTAGAATATTTTGAAAATATAAAAAATTTTCAAAACAAAATAAGTCACTTAGAATCCTACCATCCTAAGATAACTATTATTAATATTGTATGTGTATTTTAAAATGAAAATTGAAATAGTATTATGCATATGTTTAGCCTCTCTTGCTGAAGAAGGATTTATTAGGTTTCATGTTAAATCCAAGTCTGATTTTGGTAGTCATAATAGTCATAATTTGTATTAGTCATTTCTGAACTTGGTAATAACATTTAACACTATTTTAATGCTGTTATTTTTTTATCCTGCTCTTTTACATTCACCACATAGATTTTTTGATGTCATTATTTTTTGAAAACATGATTTAACAGTTAAATAATATTACATCCTTTGAATATACATATTTGTTTAAGCATTTCTTTATTGTAAGTCATTTACTTACATACATTCAAATTTTTTCTTATGCTACATAATTCTATATGCATCATACTTTCAGGATTGTACTAGTTTGCAAGGCAAAAAAAAGTAGGGTCTTAAATTAGGCTTACCTTCCTCAGGAAGTGGAGAACAGACAGTTTTCTCACAAGGCCCTTTGAACAGACAGTCTAACTTCAAAATTTTTTGCTCTGCTTCACACTGCAAAGCTTACTTAAGACCACAGGGCTAGCTAGAATCTCTAATTTATTGCTGCTTGGGAGCAGTTCTTGGGCTCAGATGAGGAAACAGGAGAAACAGAGAACTTTTGGCGATTTACTGCTTTACGCAAAAAGAGCCACCAAGAAAACAATCTCAATACCTTTCCATGGGGTTAGTTCATACTTTTCCATTTGAATTTAAACAACATCAGAATGGTGTTAAATATTATCACTAGGCTTACAGATAAAAAACACAAGTTTTAACTACAAAAATCAGGTTTAGATTTAATGTGGAAGCAAATGAACTTTTTGTCAGGATGAGAGGCTGGACAGATGCACACTTACCCACCCAATGACCACCATCCAGAGCCCCAGTTACTGGCTCATGCTGAACTTACCACGAGGAGTGGAGAACAGACTGAGTAGGATGATAACACTGGGTTGAACTCCATGTTCTATAAGAACCTTTACAGCTTCAATTACAGTATTTCCAGTGCCTGAAATCAAATGACAACCAATTAAATTGCCAACTTCATTTATCTCAAAATGTATTTGATGCTTATTTGAAGTAAAGGCACTTTAGTAATCTAACATAAGACGCCACTAGGCAAAGCTTCATTATTTTCAATAATGGACACGAAACATAAACTTTACAGTTTTCAAAGGCACAACAAGCCCAAAATTCATTCAGTATTTGGGATATCAAATTTAACACCCATCCTCCACACCCAAGCCCAGGAGACCATGCCAAGTATAATCTGAGTAAGCTTAGATAAAAAAATACAATGAGAAAAAAATTACCTCTGGAGATGATACATACTTGAGAAAATTATTGCTATAACTCATTGGGCTACAGAGGGGACATATTTCAATATATTTTCTGTGTTTTATACATATTGCCTCATTAAATTCTTTGCTTCAATGGGTTCATTTTAAGAAAGAAGTTCTTTGGAATTGATAAAGTTTGACAAATGTATATTCTCTTATTACTCAATAAAATTCTCCAGTGAACTGCCCAGGGTAACTCCAAACTCAAGTAAGAAAAAAAATTTAGAAACAGTTTCACCTTATAAACGGTATGCAGAAGGCAGGCACTAAGTTGAATTTAAATTCTAACCAAAGGTTACAAATTAAACTCAAGCCACTCACTGAGAATTGGGTACATCAGAAGGACTTTTCTCCTATAAATGTCTGGAGGGAACTTAGCATAATATACTTTGGCTCTCTGTGTCTCCTCATCACTCTGAATCAGGATCTTTCCAATACGTATGGATCGACAACAATCTCGTAAACCTTGTTCCATCGCCTCACCTTGAAAATGATAATAAAAAAGAAGAAAAAAAGGGTTAGGGGAGATAAAGTGATTATCCGAGACTAGGCCAAAGCAGTATTTGTGACTGTTATTAATATAAAAAAGGGCATTGTCAAGATGGAAGCAATTCTTCTTAAACTAACAGATTTAATTCTGATACGTTTATATTTTATACTTAGTGCAGGTAAATGAAACTAGGCTAAAAGCTAGTCAATGAAACTAGAATAAGCTAGTTTTATTGCTGTACTGAAAATTTTAGAGCTGTCATGCTTACATGATTACAGGGGGGAAAAAAGTGTTTTGTTAAGCTGCTCCCTGAGCTTCTCCAACATCAGGAACATTTTACTCTTATTACTTGAGGGAGCCATTAAACCACTTAAAGTTGTTACTTTCATCTGAAAAAAATATAAAGGGTTTATGGAAGAATGAAGGCTACAGACCAAAGGATATACATTTAAATCAAGGTGGCATCAGGAGACATGACTTAGCCCCAGCAATGACTTCAGTGGCAAAGGTTTTGCTGGCAAATATTGAAAAATAGTGTATTGTTACCTCTCACCCCAGAGACCACAATCAACAACACCGCCCGCCCCCCCCCTTGGTTTCAAAACATGGAGCTATTCTGAGTCTGAATTCTTTTAAGGAAGTGTTTGACAAAAGTCAATCATTGTCATACCACCTTCATGATTTTAAGCTACAACAGAATTTTATTTGTATTACTATTTACTCAATATTTTTCTTTAATCATTTTTGTTTACACTATACTTTAAGAAGAAACCTTATCACTACTGTAAACATAGGAACACATTATAATATATATTAAAATTGACCAATAGCTCTTAAGGTTAAAAACAAGGCTGTCTATGTATCACCCCATGCTCATCTGGTATACACTAGGCATCCGAGGACCATGCTGATGCCTTTAGGGCAGGAGTAGAACTGAAACAGAAGAAATTCTAACTAAAAATCCTATCTACATTGTCTTACCCAATTTTAAAAGGTTGAACAAGAGATTCCAAGATGGTGGCGGAATAAGTGGAAGCTACACTGAGACACTCCCAGGAATTACAACTAAAACATAGAAAAACCATCCTGAATAATCAACTGCAACTGAAGACTAGCTGGGGAGCACCCTCACATCCAAGAACATAAAGTGGAGACCACATAGAGACTGGTAGGAAGTGTGGAGATTCTAAAGGGCTGGCTGGGCTCCCACAGGCGGCAGCTGAAGGTCCGGAGGGATATCTCAGCTGTGGGCGGTTCCCACTGAGAACTCTGGGAACTAAATCCCAAGCTGGGCTCCCCAGCCCAGAGCACCAGAAGGGAGAAAGATGCTGACATTAACAATGGGCTGGGAAAAGCCCATTAACAATGGGCTGGGAAAAGCAGGGTTTTTATCTAACAGGAAGAGACTGCTGGAAATGCAGGCACCATCTTAAAGGGAAAATGAACAAAATTTTGTCTGGAGCCACTCACCTTGGGCTCCAGAGGAGGGTGGGTAGAGTGGACTACAGCTATGTGAGGAGAACCCAGAGTTGTTGGCTCTAGGGATATAGCTCGGAGGGCACCTGCCTGGATTCCTATGGTGAGTCATTCACCCAGAGTGCAGAGGACATATTTCTCAGGTAGACATTTGCCAGTGAGGCACCTTTTGCCTGGGGGGAGAGCAACTGCCCCACCTGTTAGAAAACCTCTCACTCCAACCTGTGGAGTTTCCACAATGCTGTGGTCTGTAGCTTGAGGCTCATTAAGAGACTGAGAATAAAAATCAACCTGCAGGCAGAGGCAGATTTCTGGGTGCTTTGTCTTTTCCTGATCTGATGTAACTGCGGCTAGGAAAAGTAGACCTTAGTGGGCATCCTGGTCCTTTCCAAATGCACCAAGGCCCAGCAGAGGGGACCACAGCTGTGAATTGCTGATAGGTCTAAACAGGTTACTCAAGGCCAGTAACAAACAACATCTGATACTGTCCTGAACCAGAGGACCTCCAAAAAGACTAAGAGTCATATGAGATCTACTTAGTACATAGAAACAAACCCTAAAAAGCAGCCAAAAAGGGCAGAAAAAGAAAATAAGCCCCAAATGAAAGAAGAGAATTCTCCAGAAGGACAGGTAAATGAAATGGAGATAAGCAATGTACCAAATATAGAGTTAACAAGAATAATTATAAGGATGCTCAAAAACATGAGAAAAGTTACAGAAACTATGAAAAATAACCAGTCGGAAATGAAGAATGAAATACCAGTAATAAAGAATATATTGGAAGGAATAAACAGCAGTTTAGAGTAAGCCAAGAATTGGATCAGCGAGTTAGAAAAGAGGGTAGAAAAAAAAAATCACTCAGAGAACTAAAAATAAAAAAACAATTGAAAAAAAAAAAGACAGTTTAAGGGAGCTGTGGGAAAACATATATAATGTAACAATATCCACATCATAGGAAATCATAAGGTGAAGAAAGTGAGCAAGGCACGGAAAACCTGTTTGAAAAAATAATGGCAGAAAACTTCCCTAACATGGTGAAGGAAAATGTCACACAAGTACAGGAGGCACAGAGAGTCACAAGCAAAAAGAACCCGAAGTTCGTGCTCAGACACATCATAATTAAAATGCTAAATATTAAGGACAAATGGAGAATCTTAAAAGCAGCAAGAGAAAAGCAATATGTGACCTACAAATGAGTTCGCATAAAGCTATCAGCTAATTTCTCATCAGAAATTCTACAGGCCAGGCCCAGCTGGGCGTGGCTCAGCGGTTGAGCATCAACCTGGGATCCAGGTGATCAGGGTTTGATTCCCGGTCGGGGCACATGCCCAGGTTGTGGGCTCGATCAATGACTCTCTCATCATTGATGTTTCTCTCTCTCTCCCTCTCCTTTCCTTTCTCTGAAATCAATAAAGATATCTTTAAAATAAAATAAAAAGAAATTCTACAGGCCAGAAGGGAATGGCATGAAGTATTCAAGGTAATGCAAAACAAAGATCTGAAACCAAGAATACTCTATCCAGCAAGGCTATCATTGAAGATAGATGATGAAATAAAGAGCTTCCCAGACAAAAAGGGTTAAAGGAGTTTATAACCACCAAACTAGCATTGCAAGAAATGTTAAAGAGACTGCAGTCATAATAAGAAGAAATAGAGAAAGAGAGAAACGTAGGCATGAAGAATTGACAGGGCAATAAATAAGTACCTATCAATAATAACCTTAAATGTAAACGGATTAAATGCTTCACCAAGACATAAGGTAGCTAAATGGATAAGGAAATGTGACAAAATACATGCTGTCTACATGAGACCCACCAAAAAACAAAAGACTAACACAGGATGAGAGCAAAGGAATGGGAAAAAAATTTCCATGCAAATAGAAATGAAAAAATGCAGGGGTACCAATACTCATATCTGACAAAATAGACTTCAAAATGAAGGCGATCCCAAGACACAATGAAGGTCACTACATAATACTACAGGGATTGATCCAACAAGAGGCTATAACCCTGGTAAACATATGTGTACCCAATATAGAATCACCTAAATATATATATTAAAAAACCTTCTGGAGTACTTAAGAAAGAAACTGACACGAATACAGTCACAGTAGGGTATTTTAACACCTCAGTGACATTACTGGATGGATCTTCCAGACAAAAAAAATCAACATAAAACAATGACTGTAAATTACGAACTAGATCAGATGGATTTAATCGACATTTACAGAACATTTCGCCCAAAAGCTGCAGAGTATACATTCTTCTAAAGTGCACATGGGAAACTCTCAAAGACCACCTGTTAACACACAAAACAAGAATCTACAAGTTCAAGAAGACTGAAATTATATCAAGGACCTTCTCAAATCACAAGGGCATAAAATTAGAAATCAACTACAATAAAAACACTCAAAACCATTCAAACACATGGAGGCTAAATAGCATGGTTACCAATGAGATCATGGAAGAAATAAAAAACTACCTGGAAACAAATTAAAATGAGCACAAAGCAACCCAAATCTATGGGACACAGTAAAAACAGTCCTAAGAGGGAAGTTCATAGCACTACAGCCCTACCTCAAAAAACAAGAAATTGTGGACAAAATGGACAAATTTGTAGAAAAATACAGTCTTCCAAAACTGAATCAGGAAGAATCAGAAAACCTGAATAGACCAATAACAACTGATGCAATTGACGCAGTAATTAAAACACTCCAAAAAAACGAAAGCCCTGGTCCAGACGGATTCACAGGGGAGTTTTTCCAAACATTCAAAGAACTAACATGTAAACTCCTCAAACTATTCCAAAACATCCAAGAGGAATGAACACTTCCAAGCTCTTTTTATGCGGCAAGCATTATCCTAACTCCAAAACTAGATAAAGGCACTAATAAAGAAAGAGAATTACAGGCCAATATCTTTGATGAACATAGATGCTAAAATCCTCAACAAAATATTACCAAATTGGATCCTGGAAAATATTAAAAAGATCATACATCATAACCAAGTGGGATTTATTCCAGGCATGCAAGGCTGGTACAACATGCACAAATTAATAAATGTGATACATCACATAAACAAACTGAAAGACAAAAATCACATGATCATATCAACAGATGCAGAAAAAGCATTTAAAAAAATCATCAACCATTTCTGATAAAAACTCTCAGCAAAGTGGGCACAAAAGGATCATACTTCAACATAATAAAGGCCATATATGACAAATATACAGTCAACATCATACTCGGGCAAAAAATTAAAACCATTTCCCCTAAGAACTGGAACAAGATAGGGGTGTCTGCCTTCACTGTCCTTATTCAACATAGTACCAGAAGTCTTAGCCACGGTGATCAGACAAGAAGAAAAAATAAAAGGCATCCAATTTGGAAAGGAGGAAGTAAAACTGTTATTATTCACAGATGACATTATACTGTACATAGAAAACCCTAGAGAGTCCACCAAAAAACTACTAGATTTAATAACTGAATTCAGTAACGTAGCAGGATACAAAATTTATACCCAGAAATCTATGGTATTTTTATACAGCAATAATGAATTTTCAAAAAGAGAAATTAAAAAATAGTTCCATTTACCATTGGGAATAAACTTAACCAAGGAGGCAAAAGACCTGTTCTCGGAAAACTACAGGACATTAAAAAAAGAGACAGAGGAAGACATAAACAAGTGGAAGAATATACCATATTCCTGGATTGGTAGAATTAACAACATTAAAATGTCCATACTACCCAAAGCAATCTATAAATTCAAAGCAATCCCTATTATAATAACTACGGCACACTTCACAGATTTAGAACAAACACTCCAAAAATTTATATAGAAGCAAAAAGACGCAAAATAGCCACAGCATTCTTAAGAAAGAACAAAGTTGGAGGGATGATAATACCAGATATTAAGTTATACAACACAAAGCCACTGTAATCAAAACAGCCTGGTACTGGCACAAGAACAGACATATAGATCAGTGGAACAGAACAGAGAACCCAGAAATCAACCCAAGCCGTAACGTTCAATTAATATTTGACAAAGGAGGAAAGAACATATGCTGGAGTAAAGATAGTCTCTTCAATAAATAGTGCTGGGAAAATTGGACAGGTACATGTCAAAATATGAAACTAATCTATCAACTCACACCATACACAAGAATAAACTCAAAATGTATAAAAGACTTAAATGTAAGTCATAAAACCATAAAAATCTTAGAAGAACAATAGGAAGCAAAATCTCAGGTGTCTCTCATAGCAATATGTTTGTTCACACATTTTCTAGGGCAAGGGAAACAAAAGAGAAAATAAACAAATGGGACTACGTCAAAATAAAAAGCATCTGCATAGCAAAAGAAACCATCAACAAAATGAAAGGGGAGCCCACTGTATGGGAGAACATATTTGTCAATGATACATGTAATAAAAGGTTAATTTCCAAAATATATAAGGAACTCATACAACTTTAGAAAAGGAAGTAGGATGGTGGCGTAGGTAACAGCTGAACCCACTGCCTCCCGCAAACACATCAAAATCACAACCAAAACACGGAACAACCATCACTCAGAGCCTCCTGAAATGTGGCTGAACAGAAGCCCTACAACCAGGGAACTGAAAGAGCATGGAGAGCAATAGGAGGGGCAGAGACGCAGGCGGATCTGGGCTGAATCTCGGAGATGCGGTCGCGGGCCCACACCTGGTGCCACAGTTGAAACCTGGGAGGGACATCTCGGAGGTGGGGGTCTTCCGGAGGAGTGAGGGGTCCCAGCCCCACAGCAGGCCCCAGCCCAGGGCTCCAGGACCGTGAAGAGATGTTCCCACAACTCCGGACTGTGAAACCAGCGGGGACTGTCCCTGAGGGTCGCAGAGGCTGTGGAAGCCCCAGGCAGCTCCTCTTAAAGGGTGGGCGCATGGAATCACTCAGACAAGCTCCGTCTGAGCCCCAGCGCCAGGAACCAGCTTGAAAGAAACCTGGGACACTTGGGAAGAAATTAACCTGCCTGAAATCCAGGAGAGAGGTGGAAGGGTAGCTTTCTCCCAGGCAGAAGAGCTGGCAGAGGCCATTGCTCTTTTGGCGAGTCCTCTCCACAAACAGCCGGCAGGCAGGTGCCATATTTGAATCACCAGCACCTGACCCACACCTTTGGAACCGCCCTGGTGATTCCTGGGGGCCCCGCCCCTCCCTACTTGCAAGATCATTTCCAGTGGCTTTTCTGTAAACGTGGCCTCTCGAGTCTCATGCTTAGGACTTTCCTAAAAGTGTGCCCCACACGGCTTCATAAGTGGCCCTAGGCCTGATACTGGCAGCAGCCTGCATTGGCTCACAGCTTGGCCTCTCCTGGACACCTCCAAGCCCAGCACAAGTAGCAGCCAACTACGGTTTGCTGTGAAGCTCATGATGGGTGGCCCTGGGCAAGGCACTGGCAGAGGCTGACTTTGCACCTCACTGGAGCCCACAGAGACAGTGCACTGGGTGGTCAGACTCGACCATGCTGGACGACAACCCTACCACATCCACGAGTGACACACTCAAGGAGCGCACTTGGTGAACACCAAAGCTCCACTGAAGAAAATCCTGCTCCACAGGGGTGTCTGCACCACAGCAGCTCTCTGGCTGTATTTACAGCTGGTCCTCACAGCTGATTGGCCTGGAGGTCAATTCCTTCAGTGACACCAACAGCAACCAAGGCTGAACTACAACAGGACAGTGCACACAGCCCACACAGGGGAGCACCTAGAAGGCCCAACTCAGGTGACTGGGGAGGCTGAGCCACTGGACCCTACAGGACACCTACTACACAAAGACACTCTACAAATTCCAGGAGACATAGCAGCTCTACCTAATACATAGAAACAAATACCTGGAAGCAGCCAAAATGTGGAGGCAAAGAAACATGTCACAAAGGAAAGAACAGAAGAAATCTCCAGAAAAGGAACTAAATGAAATAGATCCAAGCAAGCTAACAGATAGAGTTCAGAATCATGGTTATAAGGATGCTCAAGGATATTAGTAAGAGTATGAAGAAAATAATTGAGAAAATCAATGACATAATAAAGTACCAATTTGAAATGAAGGCTACATGAACTGAAATGAAGAATAATTTACAGGGAATCAACAGTAGAGTAGAGGATGCTGAGAATCAAATCAGCAATTTGGAACATGAAGAAACAAAAACACCCAACCAGAGAGCAAAAAAAAAAAAAAAAAGAATCTAGAAATATGAAGATAGCATACGGAGCCTCTGGGACAACTTCAAGAGGCCCATCATTCATATTATTGGGGTGCCAGAAGGAGAGGAAAGAGAGCAAGAAATTGAAAACCTATTTGAAAAAATAATTACATAAAACTTCCCGTACCTGGGGAAAGAAAAAGACTTACAAGTCCAGGAAGCACAGAGGGCCCCAAACAAGAGGAATCCAAAGAGGCCCACAGCAAGACACATCATAATTAAAATGCCAAAGGTTAAAGACAAAGAGAATCTTAAAAGCAGCAAGAGAAAAGCAATTAGTTACCTACAAGGGAGCACCCATACGACTGTCAGCTGATTTCTCAACAGAAACTTTGCAGGCCAGAAGGGAGTGGCAAGAAATATTCAGCCCAGCCGGGCGTGGCTCAGAGCTTGAGCATGGACCTAGGATCCAGGTGATCAGGGTGCGATTCCCGGTCAGGGCACATGCATGGGTTGCGGGTTGCAGCCGATCAATGACTCTCTCATCATTGATGTTTCTATCTCTCTCTCCTTCTCCCTTCCTCTCTCTGAAATCAATAAAGATATATTTAAAAAAAAAGAAAAAAGAAAAAGAAATATTCACAGTGAGGAAAAACATGGAACTACAGCCAAGATTACTCTACCCAGCAAAGCTATCATTTAGAATTGAAGGTCAGATAAAGAGCTTTTCAGACAAGGAAAAGCTAAAGGATTTCATTACCACCAAACCAGCAACTACAGGAAATGTTGAAGGGTCTTTAACAAGAAGCTAATGAACAAAAGAATCTGATGAACTAAATAGATCCAGAGACATTGACGCATGTAACAGATGATCATATTTCAGAGGGAAGAGAGAAGGGGGTTGGAGGGTGGGAAGAAATTAACCAAAGAAGGAAAATTCATATATGCATAACCCATGGACACAGACAATGACGGGGTGAAAGCCTGGGGATGGGGTGGGAGCGAGGTGGAGGGGGTCAATTGGGGGGAAAAATGGAACACCTGTAATACTTTCAACAATAAAGATAAATTTAAAAAAAAGAAAGAAAAGGAAGACAAATAATCCAATTAAAAAATGGGCAAAGGACCTTAATAGATACTTCTCCAAAGTGGACATATAGATGGCCAAGAGACATATGAAAAAATGCTAAAAGTCACTAATCAGCAGAGATGCAAATTAATACCACAGAATGGCTGTCAGAATGGCTACCATCAACAAATCAACAAATGACAAGTGCTAGCAAGGATGTTGAGAAATGGGAACCCTAGTACACTGCTGGTGGGAATGCAGACTGCTGCAGCCACTATGGAAAACAGTATGGAGCTGCCTCAAAAAATGAAAGGTGGAACAGCCATTTGACCCAGTGATCACACTTCTAAGAATTCTGAAACACCAATCAGAAAGAATGTATGCACCCCAACGTTCATAGCAGCATTACTTGCAATAGTTAAGATCTGGAAACAGCCCAAGTGCCCATCAGTAGATGAGCGGATAAAAAAGTTGTGGTACATTTATAGCATGGAATTCTATGTAGCTGTAAAAAAAAACGATCTCTTGCCCGTTGAGACAGCATGGATGGAACTAGAAAGTATTACTCAAAGTGAAATAAACCAGTCAGAGAAAAACAAATATCACATGATCTGACTCATATGTTGAAACTAATGAATAAAATAAAGGGATGAACAAAATAGAGCCAAAGACATAGAAGCATGCAACAGACTGATGAATCTCAGAGGGAATGGCAAGGTGGGGGATTGGTTGGGGAGAGATTAATCAAAGAACTTATATGCATAACCCATGGACACAGACAATAGTGTGGTGATGGCCTGAGGAGGGAGGGCTTGAGGTGGAAGGGGTCAATGGAGGAAAAGAGGGGATACCTATAATAGTTTCAACAATAAAGATAAATTAAAATAAATAAATAAATAAAATGTTGAACAATATTGTCTTGAAAACCTATCAGTGTTTAAGAGCTACCTTCTAATGCAAAGGGATCTTAAAGCTCCTATTTTACTTCAAGTATTCTGTTATTCACAAACAGAACATAAGGAGAAAAGAGAATGTTTATATGTTTTAAAGAAATTAATAGTCCATCTGTTTCCAGTGCAAGCAAATGGGGTTCCCACTGTACCCTGGATCTTGTGAAAAAAAATAATTAAGTTGCTGAATAGAAATAATCATCCCTATATAACACATATAGGTTCTAATTATAGGCGTTTGGTTTTGCTGCACAACGGTTACTTTAGAAGGGTAATCAGTTGGAATCAAACACAATACAAAATTTATGTGACCAGCAACTGGAAATACCTAGAGTTAATGACAGTTAAGTGCTTTTGCTTACATGGTCACATACTCATCTAATATAAAACTAAAATTATCAAACAGGTCATTCAGTCCAGCTCAAAAGAAATAAAAACAGAACAAATATTTTCTCCAGACAGGTATGCAGAGGTCTGCAGGCCTGAACTTTCGCCATATTCCCTCAGTCTTCAAGCTGCCCTGTTCTCCCCAAGACACATTATCGCATCCTCCTATCCTCCTTTGAATCTTTTTTTAAAATATTTACTGTTGAGAGTACTACAGATATCTCCCTCTTTTTACCCCTTGCCCCACCCCACCCGGCTCCCACCCTGCCCCAGGCCTTCACCACCCTATTGTCTGTGTCCACGGGCAATGCATATATGCATATAAATTCTTTGGTTAATCTCTCCCCGTCCCTCCTACCCCTCACCCCTCTGAGATTTATCAGTCTGTTCCATGTATCCATGCCTCTGGTTCTACTTTATTCATCAGTTTACTGTGTTCATTAGATCCCACATATACGTGAGATCATGTGATATTTGTCTTTCTCTGACTGGCTTATTTTGCTTAGCATAATCATCTCCAGGTCGATCCATGGTCTCTCAAACGGCAAGAGATCCTTCTTTTTCACAGCTGCATAGAATTCCATGGTATAAATTTCCTACAGCTTTATAATCCATTCATCTACTGATGGGCACTTGGGCTATTTCCAGATCTTAGCTATTGTAAATTGCGCTGCTAGGAACATAGGGGTGCATATATTCCCTCTGATTGGTGTTTTGGGTTTCTTAGAATATATTCATAGAAGTGGAATCACTGGGTCAAATGGATGTCCCATCTTTAATTTTTTGAGGCAACTCCATACTGTTTTCCATACTGGCCACACCAGTCTGCATTCCCACCAGCTGTCTTGCCCATGGGTCAGGCCACTAGGAAAGATGCTCTGCTGTTAAAACTAGCCAAACTCAGTAACACACATGCCACAGTTCCAATTCACCATGAGGATAAACAACACAGGTAGTGAGATTTAAGCTAAAGCAGGCTGTAATTATGACAGGCAAGCTCACTTCTCTCCTGGGAAACAACTGTTTCTATGCATGCAAAAACAGTATCACACATATGAGAACCTACCGCTTCTCATTATGCTGACGCCACAGTTTCCCTTCTCAAATTTCACTCCTTCATATTTGTACCCTGTTGAAAAACAAATCCAAAGAATGTATCTTTCATCATTGGAACAACCTACTTATTTTATAAAGTGCCTATTATTTAAAGTAGATGGGTACTGAGCAACCCTTGTCCAGACACACTATATAATGTCTTATGTTCCCTGTGAAAGTAATGCAAAGAATCAAGATGTTTCATAGTTATTTCTTAATTCTTCATAAGAAACTTGTGTGGATAATTGGGAGAGGTGGACTTCATTCATCAAGTGGGAACAGAACATATGATAGCATGATATTCATAAACATATTTCTCAAATTGAATTCAGAGAATTACTGCACTTGGAGAATGCTATAAACACCATCAATTCAAACTAGCTCCCAATGTAAGCCACAGCAGAGAGCCTTCTCATTCTGTCCCTTTTATGAACCTCCATTCTGCCTTAAAAAGCAAAAGAAAGAGATTGAAGTAGTTACCAAGATAGATTCAACTCTTGGTCTCATCCCGAATTTATTTCAATTATGCAGTAAACTCAGCTCCCAATTTAAAGTATCAAACTTTGAATAGAACAGCTTCCATTATTTACTAAAAAACAAAATCATAGTTTCAAATCCCTGAAACACAGATCTTTGGCTGCTTTCTGTTTGAGTACTACAAAGCACGTTCTCCAATTCTCATCATTTTTAGTTTTTGTTTTCTTTTTTACTTTTCACCCTTTTATTTGGAGTTTGAATGCCAGACCAGCCCACCCATTTGCTTCCTCACAGAGGTGAAGATATACTGCCAGTAATTCTTAACTCTGGTCCCAGTGAGCTGTCATCAAAAGCATCACCGGCATGGAGAAGAACATTTGTTCATCTTTAATTTGAATTGACAAGCAAGCCATTAACAAAAAGTCATCCATATAAATTTCTTCACTAAATGTCTCTAGGTTTATTAAGCTGTTTAAAACAACAGCTCCACCTAGACTCCACATTCTGCATACTAATTTATGCAGATTGCTTTCTTGCCATTTCCCAGAAATTCTAACTCAGAATTTTTATGAGAAAAATATGACAGTAACAGCTCCGGTTACCTGTTGGAGTTGTCACCATGCATTCTTTATATGGCAGCTGATTCAATCCCTCTTCCACAACAAGTCTGATCTAGAAAGTAAAATGAAATAATAAGATGAAAATCTGCTAAGATTCATACATTACTTGTTAGCTTCCAGAGCTGAACACTAGGAAAAATTCAGTAACACACTAAGCAAGGATTTTACTCATGGAGGAAGGAAGGGGGCCCCTATCATGTGTCAGATACAGAGATCGATCCAAATGCCAGGCTGCTTAACTCTTGGTTAAGCACCTGATTGCCAAAAAATAAAAAACTCAAGTATGCCTTATGATTCTCATTCAGTCAATTCAGGCTATATTCAAAGAGATGTAAAACTACAGTAAGTGACAAGAGTCATGATAGACAGCCTTGGAAGTAATAAACTTCTGGTTACTCTGGAAATAGTACCCTGAGGGAACTTCTTTGTCTTGTTCGGTACTTTGATATTGTTTAGTTAGATTGTTTTTAACACGGCCCACCAAAGTGCAAATAAAGCCTGAGACTTCTTAGTAAGAAATAAATGAGTGGATAGGGTTAAACCAATGAATGGTAGGAAGCAGGTGGAAGTACTGGGGCTTCTCAGCTAAACAACAAAGGCTCCTAATGATCTTAATGTGTGGTACAGAAGAAAGAATCCATCATAACTACAAGAAACAGCCTCCCAAAACCAGACATGGTATTCCTTCCTATGAGCACCTGGAGTCTACTACCATAAAGGCAGTGCTGAGCCTTGCAATGTACATTTTCTACAATCAAGAGTACATTACTGACTGAAAATCAGGAACAGCAGGGAGAGACGGCAGGCCCGTCTTCTGTTATCACAATACAACACTGTTGTCAAAAAAATGATCAATGCTAAATGAGCCAGTACTTTGTCAGCCTGCAGCACCACACAGAGGGTACAGGAACCTCATGAATACTGTGCGTGTGCACACTTACTTCTAACCACGAGCAAATTGCAAATTGTTATGAGAAAATTGCAAGGGAAGAAGAGGGTCTTTGATTTTGAAGAGCCAAGATCTCCTCCTAGAAACATTCCTCTAAAGAATCTTACTTCTGCAACCCTGAGACTGAAATTTGTGTGTCCAAGCCTTATACAAGAACATAAAACCGGAAGAAGGGTGACTAAAATACAAAGAATACAAGATCTGAGTGCCAGGGAAGCCAATCCTGATAAATTCATGATAGAATTAATGTCAACTATAATGGGATCTTTATCCTAGATGAGACAGTGTACTAGAAATCCTCAACACTAGAAACCTAAACAGCTTCAGACCCTACCACAACCACACAGATCCTCTACCACCCACCTCCCAATATCAGGACCTACACAGCCAATTGCAGAGAAGAGAGAGGACCCAATTATCATCCCTTCAGGTGAGTTTTGCCCTTGGTATTATCTCCTTTGATTGAGATATACTGCCTGATCTTCTAGGCAAAGATTTTATAATAAGCAGAAACTTAACTCCTATTTTCTGTAGAAAAGAAGCATAAGAAAAGCAAAAAAAGACAGAGAATGGGTCCCAGGAGTGGATTTTTGCTCTATGAACAGTGATGCTACATACATTCTTACACATATGTGGGGACCATGCTTTTCTTCTCTGTATCATTCCAAATTTAATATGTGTTATGCCAGATTCCAAGATGGCGGCAGATTAAGTGGAAGTTACGCTGATACTCTCCCAGAGCCAAACGGAAATTACATCTAAAATATAGAAAAACCATTGAGAAAACTCAACTGAAGACTAGCTGGAGAAACCCTTCATAACCAAGGACCTAAAGCAGAGAATGCATAGAGACTGGTAGGAAATGCGGAGGCAGGAGAGGGCTGGCTGGGCACCCACAGACAGGGAGCTCTCCAAATAGTCTTCAGTTGATTATTCTATGTGGTTTACCTATATTTCAGTTATAATTCCCATTTCATCCTGGAAGAGTCCCAGTGTAGATTCCACTCAATATGCCGCCATTGTTCTATCACCTGATTTCTCATCAGAAACTACGGGCCAGAAGGGAACGCCATGAAGTATTCAAGGTAATGCAAAGGAAGGATATGAAACCATGAATACTCTATCAAGGTGGGCTATCATACAAAACAGAAGGTGAGAGGAGGGAAGATGGTGGCACTATACAAGAAGCAGAGAGCCTTTGCTCCCAACCACAGACTGGATTTGTCACTAAAATACTACGTAAACAGCTTAGAAAAAAAATATCTGAGTGGAAATATTTTGAGTAAGGAGCACAAAAGAAACAGTAGTCTGGTAAGAGAGGGGAGCACATAAAAAGGGGAAGACCCCCTTGAAGCCAGTGCTGGGTTGCGAGGCTCAAGGTTTAGAGGCTACAAAGGTTTCATCCCTTGGGATTGTGGCCTGGCATCCAAAAGCTGTGATCTCAAACGCACAACAGAAGAGAAGGGAAGGAGAGCATATGCAAGGGGATGCAGGGAAGTAGTGTGGCTGTGAGGAGGAGACTACACCTTGTCAGTGAAACAATGAGCCTAATGGTGGTAGTCCGGAGAGGGGACTTTCACTTCAAGTGCTGACCCCAGGAAAGGTTGTTCCAAAAGGTGTGGCTTCCAAATAAGATAGGAGTAGAGGGCTGCTCTCACCAGCCACCTACAGGGACCCTATGCTTTCCTGTAAAGCATTGTGTAGAAACCCAGAAAGCATTTGATGCTCAATAAGAGCACCCAAAAGAAAAAAAACAGTTAAAGAGCATGAGGATAGTTTAAGGGAACTTTGGGACAACATGAAGGAAAACAACATTTGCATCATAGTGGTCCCAGATGGGGAGGAAAGTCAGCAAGGAATAGAGAACCTGGTGGAAGAAATAATGACAGAAAACTTACTTAACCTGGTGAAGGAGAGAGCCAAACAAGTTCAGGAAGAAAAGAGGATTCTAAACAAGAGGAACCCAAAGACACCCACTCCAAGACACATCATAATTAAAATGGTAAATGTTAAGGACAAAGAGAGAATATCAACGGCTGCAAGAGACAAGCAGTGACCTACCAGGGAGCCCCCATAAGGCTGAAATCAGATTTCTCGACACAAACACTTCAAGCCCGAAGGGAGTGGCATGAAGTTCTCAAGGTAATGAAAGCAAGAACCTGCAACCAAGACTGCTTTATTCGGGAAGGCTATCATTTAAAATTGAAGGTGAAATAAAGAGCTTCCCAGACAAAGGAAGGATAAAGGAGTTCAGTACCACCAAACCAGCATTGAAATAAATTCTCAAAGGACTGCTTTAAGAAGAAGAATGAATATTGAGAGAAAGGTACATCAAGGTAAAGGGGAAAATAGCATTAAGTAAGTATATATTTATCAACAACAACATTAGCCGGGCCAGGCAAGGTTCAGCAGTTGAGCATCAACCTAGGATCCAGGAGGTCGAGATTCGATTCCTGGTTGGGGCACGTGCCCAGGTTGCGGGCTTGATCCCCAGTCAGGGGCTTGCAGGAGGCAGCCGATCAATGAATCTCTCATCATCGATGTTTCCCTCCCTCCCTCCCTCCCTCTCCCTCCCTCTCTCTCTCCCTCTCTCTCTCTCTCTCCTTTCCTTTCTCTGAAATCAATAAAGATATAATATAAAAGGTAATAATAATAACCTTAAATGTAAATGGATTAACTGCTCAAATCAAAAGACATGAGGTAGCTGAATGGATAAAAAAAAAAAAAGGATCCAAATATATGCTGTCTACAGTTGACCTCCCTGAGTCCTCCCTGAAGCTGAAAGTGAAGGGATAGAAAAATATATTCCATGCAAACGGAAATGAAAAAAAAGCTAGAGTAGCAGTACTTACTTAAAACAAAATAGACTTCAAAATCAACACCATGACAAGAAACAAAGAAGGTGACTACATAATGCTAAAGGGATAAATCCAACAGGAGGAATTAACCCTATAAATATATATGCACCAATATTGGAGCACCTAGATATATAAAAAATTTCTTAGTGGAATTTAAGAGGGAGATAGATAGCAACACAATCAGATTGGGGACTTAAACACCCCACTGTCATCATTAGACAGATTATCAAAACAAAAAATCAACAGGGAAACAGAGACCTTAAATAACACACTGTATCTAATGGATTTAATTGACATTAACAGAACATTTCATCCTAAAGAAGCAGAATACACATTCTACTCAAGTGCACATGGAACATTATCAAAAGTAGTCCACATGTTAAGGCAGAAGACAAGTCTCCAGAAGTTCAAGCATCATATCATATCATAATAGCATGAAAATAGAAATCAACCACTATAAAAAGACTGAAAAGTATTCAAATACATGGAGGCTAAAAAGGAGGTTATTAAACAATGAATGGGTTACCAATGTGATCAAGGAAGAAATAAAAAACTTACTGGAAATCAAACAAACAAACGAAAAAAACAGACAATAACAGAAAACAGTCCTGGACACAGCGAAAACAGTCCTGAGGGGAAAGTACATAGCATGACAGGCATATCTCTCAAAACAGAAAAAGCTCTAATAAACCACCTAAGAAAACAATTAAAACAATTAGAAAGAGAAGAGCAAGAAAAGCCCTGAGGAAGTAGAAGAAAGGAAATAATAAAGATCAGAGCAGAAATTAATGACATAGAAACTAAAAAAATAATACAAAAGATCAATGAAACCAAGAGCTCGTTTTTTCAAAAGATAAATTAGATTGATGAACCTTTAGCCAGATTCACCAAGAAACAAAGAGGTGGACCCAGAAAAAGAAAATGAGAAATGAAAGCACCTATATAACAACTGAACCAACAATCATACAAGGGATTGTAAGAAAATATTATGAGCAAATATATGCCAACAAACTGGAAACCTAAGTGAAACGGAGCAGTTCCTAGAAGCATACATTCTTCAAAAGCAGAATCAGAAAACATGAATAGATCGATAACAACTAATGAAATTGAAGCAGTAATAAAAAAACTCGCAGCAAACAAAAGTCCATGACCAGATGGATTTACAAATGAGTTTTACCAAACATTCAAAGAATTAACACCTATTGTCCTCAAACTATTCCACAAAATTCTAGAGGAGGGAATAATTCCTAAGCTCTTTTCATGGGGCCACCATCATCCTAATCCCCAAACCAGATAAAGACACTACAAATAAAGAGAATTACAGGCCAATATCCCTGATGAGCATAGATGCTAAAATCCTCAACAAAAAAATAGCAAACCAGACCCAACAATACATTAAAAATATCAACCACAACCAAGTGGGATTTATTCCGGGGATGCAAAGCTGCTATAATATACACAAATCAATAAATGTGATACATCACATAAACAAAATGAAGGACAAAAATCAAATGATCATATCAATTCATGCAGAAAAAGCTCTGAACAAAATCCAGCACCCATTTTTGATAAAAACTTTCAACAGTGTGGGAATAGAGGGAATATACCTCAACATAATAAAGGCCGTATGTGTCAAACCTACTACCTACATTATACTAAACGGTGAAAAACTACAACCATTTCCCTTAAAAACATGGACAAGACAGGGTTGTCTGCTTTCACCCTTCTTATTCAACATAGTACTGGAGGTCCTTGCCACAGCCATCAGACAGAAAGAAAACATAAAATGTATCCAAATTGGACAGAAGGAAGTAAAACTGTTAATACTGGCAAATGACATGATATTGTATATAGAAAACCCTAAAGACTCCACCAGAGTACTACTAGATTTGATCAATGAATTCAGCAACACAGCAAGATACAAAATTAACACCCCAAAATCGACAAATTTTTATACACCAACAATGAACTATCCGGAAGAGAAACTAAAAAAACAATACCATGTACCATTGTGACTAAAAAATAAGATACCTAGGAATAAACTTAACCGAGGATATACAAGATCAGTACTCGGAAAACTACAGAACACTGAAAAAAGAAACAGAAGATATAAACAAGTGAAAGAATATACCATGTTCATGGATTGTAAGAATTAAAATCATTAAAATGTCCATACTACCCAAAGGAATCTATACATTCAATGCAATTCCTATTAAAATACCAAGAGCATATTTCACAGATCTAGAACAAACATTTCGAAAATTTATATGGAACCAAAAAAGACCCCGAATAGCTGCAGCCATCTTGAGAAAAAAGAACAGAGTGGGAGAGATCACTTCACTGGATATCAAAACCTACTACAAAGCCTTTGTAATCAAAACAGCCTGGTATTGGTACAACACCATACATACAGATAAACGCAACAGAACAGAGACTCCAGAAATAGATCCACGCCATTATGGTCAGTTAATATTTCACAAAGGAGTCAAGAGCATACAATGGAGTAAAGACAGTATCTTCAATAAATGGTGCTGGGAAAACTGGACAGATACATGCAAAAAAATGAAACTCGATCACCAACTTACTCCATACACAAGAATAAAATCAAAATGGATAAAAGACTTAAAAGTAAGCGGTGAAACCATAAAAACAGCAAAAGAAATCAGCCTCGAAATACAAATAAACCCCACTGTATAGGCAAACATATTTGCCAAGGATGTATCTGATAAGGGGATAAGATTCAAAGTGTACAAAGAATTCATACAACACAACAAGAAGACAATCCAATTAAAAAATGGGCAAAGGACCTAAACAGACACTTCTCCAATGGGGACATACAGATGGACAAGAGACATATGAAAAAATGATAATCATCAGAGAAATGCAAATGAAAACCACAAGGAGGTATCACTTCACACCTGTCTGAATGGCTACCATCAACAAATCAACAAATGACATGTGCTGGTGAGGATGTAGAGAAAAAGGAACCTTGGTACATTGCTAAAGGGAATGCATACTGGTGCAGCCACTATGGAAAACAGTATGGAGGTTCCTCAGAAAATTAAAAATGGAACTGCGTTTTGAACCAGTGATCCCACTTGTAGGAATATATCCTTAGAATCCTAAAACACTAATCAGAAAGAATATATGCACCCCTATGTTCATAGCAGTGCAATTTACAATAGCTAAGATCTTGAAACAGCCCAAGTGCTCATCAGTAGATGACTGGATAAAAACGCTGTGGGACATTTACACCATGGAATACTATGCAGCTGTGAAGAAGGATCCCGTGCCCTTATGGAAAGTATGGATGAACCTGGAGAATATTATGCTAAATGAAATAAGCCAGGCAGAGAAAGACAAATATCAGATGACCTCACTTATATGTGGAATCTAAAGAATATAATAAACTGATGAACAAAATAGATTCAGTGATATTGATTAATGGAACAGATCGACAAATCTCAGAGGGAAGTCAGGGATGGGTGGGTGGGGAAATATTAACCAAAGAATTTATATGTATACATGCAAAACCCATGGACACAGACAATAGTGTGGTGGAGGCCTGGGGCAGGGAGTGGGTGTGGGGTGGAAGGGGTCAATGGGGGAAAAAAGGGGACATCTGTAATATTTTGAACAATAAAAAAATAAAAAATAAATAGATGGTGAAATAAAGAGCTTCCCAGACAAAAAAAAAAGGCTAAAGGAGTTTATCACCACCAAATCAGCATTGCAAGAAATGTTAAAGAGACTGCTGTACTAAGAAGTAGAAATATGTAGAGAGAGAAACAGGCATGAAGAATTGGCATGGCAATAGATACGTACCTTTCAATAAGAACTTTATATAAATGGATTAAATACTTCAAACGAAAGACAGTGGGTAGCTGAATGGATAAGAAAACATGACCTAAATATATGATGTCTACAAGAGACCCACCTCAGAAAAAAAGACTCACACAGAATGAGAGTAAAGGGATGGAAAAAAAATTCCATAGAAATGGAAATAAAAAAATCTGGGGTTGCAATATTCATATTTGACAAAATAAGACTTCAAACTGAAGGGTATAACGAGAGACAATAAAGGTCACTACATAATACTAAAAGAATTTATCCAAAAAGATGATATAACCCTGGTAAGCGTATATGCACCCAATATAGGAACACCTGCATACATAAAAAAACTTTTGGAGAACTTTAAGGAAGACATGGACAACAATACAGTCATAGTAGGGGACTGTAACACCCCCTGATTTCACTGGATAGATTTCCAGACAAAAAATCAACATGGAATCAGTGTCCCTAAAAGACACACTCGATCACATGGATTTAATTGACATTTACAGAACATTTTACCCCATAGATGCGGAATATGCATTCTTCTCAAGTGCACATGGGACATTCTCAAATATGGACCACATATTAGGACACTCAACAAGTCTCTACAAGTTCAAGAAGATTCAGATCATATCTCGGATATGATTCTGAGATCACAATGGCATGAAATTAGAAATCAACAAGAGTAAAATCACTCAAAAATATTCAAGCACGTGGAGGCTCAATGGCATGTTCAAACAATGAATGGGTTTACCAATGACTTCAAGGATTAAATTAAAAACTTCCTGGAAACAAATGAAAATGAACACAAGCAACCCAAAATATATAGGACACAGAGAAAGCAGTCTTGAGAGGGAAGTTCATAGCACGACAGGTCTACGTGAAAAAACAAGAAAAACTTTTAATAAACTATCTGACCCTGCAATTTATAGACTTAGAGAACGACAAGAAAATCCCAGAGTAAGTAGAGGGAAGGAAATAATTAAAATCAGAGGAGAAATACATGACATAGTGACTAAAGAAACAATACAAAAGATCAGTGAAACCTACTTCAAAAATTTATATGGAACCAAAAAAGACCTCGAATAGCAATGGCAATCTTGAGAAGAAAGAACAAAATTGGACGGATCACAATACCAGATATCAAGTTATACTACAAAGCCACTGTAATTAAAACAGCCTGGTAATGGCACAAGAACAGGCATATAATCAATGGAACAGAGTAGAGAACCCAGAAATGGACCCAAGCCATTATGCTCAATTAATATTTGACAATGGAGGCAAGAGCATACAGTGGAGTAAAAACAGTCCCTTCAATAAATGGTGTTGGGAAAATTGACAGGTAAATGCACAAAAATGAAACTAGACCGCCAACTTACACCATATACAAGAATAAGCTCAAAAATGGATAAAAGACTTAAATATAAGCTGTGAAACCATAAAAATCCTAGAAGAAACCATAGGCAGCAAAATCTCAGTCATGTCTCATAGCAGTATGTTTGCTAATACATCTCCTAGGGCAATGAAAACAAAGGAGAAAATAAGCAAATGGGACTACATAAAAAAAGAGGCTCATTCATATAACTCAACAAGAGGAAGACAAACAATCCAATTAAGAAATGGGCAAAGGATCTAAATAGATGCTTCTCTAAAGAGGGCATACAGATAGCCAAGAGACATGAAAAAATGCTCAAAGTCATTAATCATCAGAGATGCAAATTAAAAACACAATGAGATATCCCCTCACACCTGCCAGGATGGCTGCCATTAACAAATCAACAAATGACACGTGCTGGCGAAGATGCAGAGAAAAGGAAACCCTAGTACACTGCTGGTGGGAATGCAGACTGGTTCAGCCACTATGGAAAACAGTATGGAGGTTCCTCAAAAAATTAAATATGAAACTGCCATTTGACCCAGTGATCACACTTCTAGGAATATATCCTAAAAAACCCAAAATACCAAGCAAGAAAAATTTATGTACCCCTATGTTCATAGCAACGCAATTTACAAAAGCTAAGATCTGGAAACAGCCCAAGTGCCCATCATTAGATGAGTGGATAAAAACACTGTGGTACATTTACACCATGGAATTCTATGCAGCTGTAAAAAAGAAGGATCTCTTACCCCCTGAGAGAGGGAACTGGAAAGGATTATCCTAAGCGAAATAAGCCAGTCAGAGAAAGTCAAGTATCACATGATCTTACTTATACGTGGAATCTAATGAACAAAATAAACTGATGAACAAAAATAGACGCAGAGACATAGAAGCATGAAACAGTCTGAGGAATCTCAGAGGGAAGGTGCAGGTGGGGGTTAAAGTGGAGAGAGAGAGATTTATCAAAGAACTTATATGCATAATGCATAACCTATAGACACAGACAATAGTGTGGAAAAGGCCTGGGGTGGCGCGAATGTGGGGTGGAGGAGATCAATGGGGGGAAAATAGGGACATTTGTAATACTTTCAACAATAAAGATAAAGTTAAAAAATAAAAATAAAGAAAGAAAGCAGGAGGAAGCATTTTCTACCAATGAACACCGACACTTCTGTTTTCCCCACAGCAGCCACTGACACAAGTTCCTTCCTCCTTGAACCTACTCCTTTAGGTTGATAAAAGCATAATGACATAATGACCTAACCAGCACTCCAGGAATGTCAATTACATTTATCTTCATGAAATCCAAGGGTTATTATTGCCCTTACAAACTCAAATAACTGTAAATAGAAGTTGCCTCTGAACCAAGAATATTTAAAGCCAAAAGTAGAATAGTTGTCTACACTCTTTTGACATAAATATTTTCCCATGAAAACTCTAAATGAAAAGTAATAAAGCACTTTTCTCTCTTTTCCAAACTAACTACTAACAACATTATTTAGATTGCAAATTCCATGAGAGCAGGGATCATGTGTCTGTATTATTTACTGCTGGGAGATCCCAAGATGGCCACAGATTAAATGGAAACTACAGTGACCTTCTCCCAGGTCCAAACTAGAATTACAACTAAAACATAGAAAAATCATCCTGAATAAGCAACTAAAGACTAGCTGGAGAGAACCCTTGTATTCTTTACTGCTATATCTCCTCCCCCAGCAACACAGCCTAGCACATGAATGGATGAACATTAATGATCACAGCAGAAAATTTGTCAACCTCATTGTAAGCACTGAGCACACTTAGATATAAACACAAAAAGGAAACACAGTGTTTACCCTGAAGACAACACAATCTGGTCTGAGATCCTATTGGATCACACTAACTAAAAAGAATTGAGCTTGGTCAAGCCTTAACAGAAAATCCCTGAGCAAATCGTAGGTAGTCAGACTTAATATTTGACATGTGAGGATAGTACAGAAGAGGCAAAATAAATACCTTCCATGTAATCTACAAGAGTTATTAAGATTTGTGCATTAGATGTTTATCACAGGGTAACTACTAGGTCTTCTAAAACCATCTTGGTTTTCTTTTACTGTACTTCACTGCCCTAACATGAGGCATTTAAGGGTTACTTATGACCAGGTTACTGAGATCCATTTGAGAGGTAGGTATATCTGAAAGCTACAGAAAATGAGTTTGTGGGCAATGCTTTGAGGTGAAAGGGATTGAGACAGAACTTTAATACAACAGTAGAAACAATACTTCAGAAGTTTAGCAAGGTGATGGTTACTTGGTATAATCTCTCTCACCCCCAGAATGCTCAAAATAAAATAAAAAAACCCTTGGCCTACTATGGTTATATCGCTAAGCACAACAATGAAATAAAAATGGAAAGCCTCCACCTACCAAACGATCCGCAGAAAACATGAAGTCCCCTCTACTGGCTGTCCTAAAAAATAAAAATAAAATAAAAAAATAAAATAAAAAATAGTAGTACAAGTTTTAGTCTAGATTAAGAGCTTTAAGGTAAAATATTACTCATTACATATAGCAACACTGATATTACAACCTATTACATACTAAAAGTTTAAAAGTTTACATGTACAGACATTTTTCACTAGGAGCTTTAATGGAACGACTTGGTAAGTATTATTGAGAATACTTATTTGATATCAACATTAGAGTTAGGGATTAGAAAGATTATGCAGTTACCCACTGAGCTTCCCAAATATGTTGTTATTCAACTAGAATGATGAACAAGACGGCAGCAGGCCCACAACTTAAGAAAAAACTTTGTAGTAAGAAAATCAGGTTCTCCCTTTCCTCCCCTTCCATTCATCTTGCCTTATTACCAAGATAAGTAACCCATCTACGTTATCTCTAATCCTTTTTGGAAAGAGAATGGTACAAACAAATAAGCCCTATACTTTTGCCACTGCTTTCAAGAATGCATAACTTAATTTCTAAGATCTCTTTCCCAAATTATTGACTGGTAATTTGTTCCTTTTGCCTATTTTTCAATCAAATATTTTGTTCCGTAGATCTTTCTGCCATTTTCCTGTACATTTCTTTCTGGTCAATCCTTTCATATCTTGAGGTATCCAAGTAATAATAATCCAGGATTGCACCTTCCCACAAGTGTTAACTGGTCAAAAAAGGGAATGTTAAAAGGCTGACTTTTTTTTCAGCACATAAAAATCAAGTATTGTTCCTCCTCCTTCTCCCATACAAGTTAAATGATTTGACTGAACAGACTGAGTTACAGTTTATGTACTTAAAAATCCCCATCTGCGTATACATAGCATACCTAAAACATTCCCCAACACAGCATCAAAATGGCATATGCAAACATATATTATCTCAGTATACCATTAACCATGACTTTTTTTTTCAAATTGCATTTACTTTCTCTGAAAGGAAAAAGCAATGAAATATTCCTAGTACAATTCCTAAGTTTCTTAGAGTAACCAGAGTTCTATCATATTATAATAATAATGAAACAGCAAATCATAATAGACTAGATATATTAGAATATAGCTTTTAGTTAAAATGATTAAATTAGTCCTTCTCAAGAGACATAGTTGCACTGGAATGCAGTCATGTTTTGGGTCCTGCAGGCCTATAAAGCAAGTTTCAGAAAGTATTCTCTACTTAAGATAACAGAATAATGTAGCCTGGTAAGCATGAAATATATAGCTTTGTTCTTTGCTTTCTGCTCTTAAGACAATGTAACTGACACACAATCAATCACATGATGTTTTACAGAACTCTCTGTTCAAGACCACCTGGTCATAGTTAAGTAGACCAGGACAAGATGCTGCCAGGAGCTGAATAAATCAGACTGCTGAAGCTTGCATAAGAATTGACCAATCAACAGAGCCCATGACCCTGAACCCCTTACTCCTGACTTTTGCCCTTAAAATCCCTTAAAGTCATTGGGGAGTTACGGCTTTAATATAGCTTCCCATTCTCCTTGCTTAGCGTTCTGCAAAAAAAGTGACTGTGCTTTCTCTACTGCAAAACTGGGTGTTTGGCTCTGCTGCGTGCCAAGAGGGATGAACTCTTGTCCTGTTCAGTTACATTAATTCTCTAAAATATGAACCATAATTGAGCAATAGCAAGAATATAGGTCTATATTCTTTATATATAAATATTCCTTAAATTCAGAAAACCCTATTCACACACACCTACTACATACACAGAGAGCCCACTTAAAACAGGCTCTATATTATGTACTGTGGTTTTCAAATGAAACCATACTATTACACTAGCACCTTCCATTTCTGTAACTAATGTTCACAACAATGCTTGCCAAGAGAGAAAAAATTAGTGAACTATAAAAGAAATACTGAAGCCTACTGCCCTGTTTGCTAGACCTGTACAAAGTTGTTTGTGTCTACGCAGCCAGAACACAGTTTTTCAATAGGGAAGAAAAGTCTTATTGGTCTTAAAGAAATATCCAGTAACATATCTTGGGAACACATCTGCAATATTTGGTTTTAATTTTTGAACAGTTACACATAAATGTATTACACAGAGTTGACCAAATCTGTTACTTTATTTTGGAATTACATTTTAGCACCTTTCACATTCTCCCCCAAAATATCATCTTCGGCTGATAACTTTCACATAATTACCTTCTCTACATTCCTAAAAAGGTACACATTATGAACTAATATGAACTGCCATCTCTTTATAGCTATTTGACTTCCAATTAAAGCATTCATTGCTCCAAATCATCTACTACAAGCAGTAATTACTAACATATCTCCTGCTATTTTAGACAGATTTCAGACTCAAACTATTTAATTTAAATCAATTTTGAAATTAAAGTACAGCCAGAATACAGTAAGTTGGTTGAATTTTTTTAAAAAATGCACAGTGGTTTTCAATAGCCACATCTAAATCCTTAACGCTATTTAACACTAGTTTCGTAAAGCAGATATTTACTTGTTAGATCAATCAAGTTACACATTTTCTCCAAGTCCCTAATTTAGGCCCAACATTGGACTAAAGTATTTGTTAATAAAGGTGTTTTACTGTAAACTAGACCTCAGGTTTTATTAATCCCATGCAATTTATTTCACATCATATCTTTATTCACTTTTGTCTTAAAACCATTTTTAAAAAATATCTCATATTAAAAACAAAGCTTTGAGAGACATTTTAACCACCCTCTATCTAATAACAGTCCCAAATTAAAATCTAATGTAAAATTATTACAAAGCAACAAACACGCCAACACACATCTCTGGAATATTCTAAAATATATATATACATGTGACCAAATGTCAAATATTTAAAAAGTGATATACAGACACTCGTAATTCAGAGCATGAAAATCTAATTAATGTTAAGCTGAGCATCTTTTAAATTGTACAAACTCCAAACGGGATTAACGATGCAGACTTAACCCTCTCTGAGAACATAACTTTTCTTGACATTCCCCCCAAATATGTCACACATCTGTAGCAACAAAATGAAAGCCAAAGGCAGCCATTAAAAAAAAAATGACCTTCACACTGAAACAACAAAAGAATGAGAATCATACTGGAAGTTAAATCATTTTAATGCGGACTTGATCAAACTAAGTTTGTACGGGTCCAGCAAACAGGGTAGTAGGCTTCAGCATTTTCTGTTGTTCACTGACTTTTCCCTACCTAAGAATGTCTATAAAGCAGTTCAAAATTCTCAGAGAGGCTTCAGCAATATTTAGAAACATGTATATCGCAATCCAAACCCCAACCAAGATGAAAAACCTTGAATTTCACTGACCTTTCTTTCAAATGGTTAATAGGTATTTACTTATCATCCATAAGATATAGAAATATAAGAGAGGAATGTTTTTATAATATTAACAATTTAAGATTTTAGATAGATTCTTTCCCCTTTTTCTTTCTAGGCCTCACTGCTGCTGCTGCTAGAGGGATCCCCTAGTTGGTAAAAGACACTGTTGACCTTAAACAAATAGATAATTCTCCAGCAAAATGGGTTTATTTGGGAACAAGAAAGAATTGCAATTTAGGACATGTGATCCAAGGGTGAACCATGGCAAGCCCAGAGAAGAAAGGAGAGGAACTTTTTTTATAGAGAAAAATGGGGGAGGGGATGGAGTTCAGAGGGGCGTTGTAAATAAAGAGTCCATTGGAGGAAACTGGGAGTTCAAAGTGTAGTGACTTTTTACTGGCTGAGTCTTTCATTGGCTAAGTGGGTGCCTGGGAGAAGATCCTCCTTCTTTGTAATGGTGTAGTAGAGTAGAAAAACATCTTCCTATTGGAGATGGGAAGTACATCTTTGCAAGTTTGAGGTAATTGACACTGAGTGGTAGGGCATAAGTGCTCCATTTACAAGCCCTCCCAACTGAAATTTAAAAGACATTTCTGTTCATTAATCTTCACAACATCCTCCCCTGGGACAATTACAACTTGAATTTCTACAGCAGAAATGCCCACTTGATCACTCTCTGCTACTTCTCTCTATTCAGAATGAACTTGACAATCCTTCCTTTTTTCCTACAAAAAATATTTTTATAACTCTTGCTCTCTCTATTTATATATACATATATATGCCAAGTGTACAAAGATTTAACTATAAAGCTTTTCTAAAGAGGTCCAAAAGTTACAGCAGGTAACTAATATTATACATATATTACTCCCTTCTTTCCCACAGGTCACCATTTATTAAAAGCCTCCTTGGTGCCAAGTAATAAGCACTTTTGGTGCATTACCTCATCCAATCCTCACAAAACCTTAAGAGGTAGATTCTGCTATTATCACCATTAAAGTGATAAAAATATGGAGGCTTACATAGGTAGAGTATTTCAAAGTTCTTCCCAGCCTGAAGCTGTCTGACTTGAAGTCCTTGAGTAAAGCAATTATTTATATTTGCTCTAATAAGGGAATGTTTACTAAAATGTAACCAATTTTTAGATGTAATTTAATGATATTTCTCTCACTGTGAATCATACTGGCATGTACATACAATGCAAATAATAAAATAAAGTCTAGAAGCAAATAAAACATGAAATGTTCCTTCTGAAGAGGGAGCACCTAACACTATAATATGGCTTGTAAATAGTATATACTAAGGTTAATGCATACAGGAATACAGCCTTTCCAAAGATGATTACATGAAAGCTTCTGTTCCATTATTTAAAACAATTTAATTTAAATAAAATCCCAGTAGCACTGAATTAGGTGACATTTCAAAAATGAGGATTATGACTCAAGGAGTGTTTTCGGCATTTGGTGTGGGAGGAATTAGGGTTGGGCCTAGGGTTGCCAGATTTAGCAAAGAAAAATTCAGGAAACCTAGTTAAATTTATATTTCAGAAATATGTCCCATTCAAAGTTTAGGATATACTTATATGAAAAAAGAATTCACTGTTTATCTGAATTCACATTTAATTGAGTATCCTGTATTTTACCTGGCATCCAGAGTAAAGGAGGAAGAAGTAAACAGACTCAAATTCAGCTCTAATATGTTTTATTTGTTACTTGGTATTTTTTTGCATATTTTTAAAAACATTTATTTATAAACACATACAAATGTAGGCAGAACAGAATAATGATTTCCCTTTTCAACTCTCTTCCAAAATGATGAACTAATGGCCAATCTTGTTTCATAAATTTCCCTACTCAATCTCACTCCATTTCCAGTTTACTTTTTAAGTCAAGTTTATTTAAGTATAATTTGCATACAATAAAACCCATTACTTTAGGCAAGGCTTACAGTTGTGTAATCTACACTACTATCAAGATATAGAATTTTCAAGGGTGGAGAAGATGGCAGTAGATTAAGTGGAAGCTACACTGACATTCTCCCAGCATGAAACTAGAACTATAACTAAAATATAAAAAAATTATTCTTAAGAACCAGCTGAAGTCTAGCTGGAGAGAACTCTTATAGCCAAGGATGTAAAGAGGAGACCACATCGAGAGTGGCAGGAATTATGGAGGCATGAAGGAGCTGGCTGGGCTCCCGCAGGCAACAACTGAAGTTTTGGAGGGATATCTCAACTGCGGGGGTTCCTACTGAGAAGTCTGGAGTCTAAACCCCAAACAGCGATCCCCAGCCCATAGCACCAAAACTGGTAAAGGTGCCCACATGACATCTGGTTGTGAAAAGCACCAAGGGTTCTGTCAGGCAGGGACAGATGACTAGATACACAGACATTCCCTTAAAGAGCCAATGCACTGAATTTAATTTGCAGCAACTCATCTTGGGCTCTGGCAGGGGGAGGGCAGAGTGGACTATTGTTGTTTGAGGAGAATCTGGGGTAGGTGGCTTGGTGAGGAGAGCTGAGAGGATAACCATCAGGGTCCCTGTGCTGAGTCATTGCTCCATACTGCAGAAAGCATCTTTTTCAGGCTGCATCCCATCAATGCAGCTTTTGCTGGGGGGAAGAAATATCCCCACCCACTGGAAACCTTCTCTTCCCACCCTATGAAGTTTATACCCAGCTGAGCTCTACAGTCTGAGGCTCATTAAGTGACTGAGACTAACAATCAGGCTGCAGGCAGAGGCAGATCTCTGGATGCTTTGAGTCTTTGCCTGACCTGCCTCTGGGCCGAAAGAACGGAAAAGCAGACCTTCTTGCAGAGCTGGGTCCTTCCCAAATGCATTCAGCCCCAGCAGAGCGATCCACTGTGGATAGTTGATACCTCTAAACAGGGTACTCAAGGCCAGTCACAAACAGTCTGATATTTGTTTGCTCCAGAGACACTCTGAATAGGTCCTAAACCAATAAACCCAGTGGTCAGCATCAGAATACAACAGAACAAGATCCAATAAGCACCACAAGCAGTATATACATAGCGAGATACTGAGAGATTCCAAAACCTGCAGAGGAGAATTTTGCTTCATATGATAAGCAACTGCACAGCAGCCTGCATGCTGTGTTGGGGGTTGAGCCTCACTGTCAGCCAGCCTGAGGGTCGAGCCCACACACGAATGAGGTAAGAGCAATCAAGACTCAATTACAACAGGAGGGCTGACACAATGAGCACAAAAGACATTATTCGATCACCCAGGTCTGGTGATCAGCGAGACTCTGCCATTGGGTCCCACAGGTCAACCACTACATAAGGTCACATACCAGGACTGGGCATCATAGCAGATCCACCTAATACATAGAAACAAACCCAAACAGGCAGCCAAAGTGGGGAGACAAAGAAACAGACTCTGAATGAAAGAACAAGAGAATTCTCCAGAAGAGCTAAATGAAATGGAGATAAGCAATTTACCAGATATAGAGTTCAGAGTATGGATTATAAGGATGTTCAACAGCATGAAAAAAAGATAAAGAAACTATGAAAAATGACCAGTGGGATATGAATGACATAGGAGAAATAAAGACTATCCTGGAAGAAATAAACAGCAGATTAGAGGAAGCTGTGTATCAGATCAGAGAATTAGAAGACAGGGTAGAAAAAAACATTCAGAGAACCAAAAAGAAAAATCAATTAAAAAACAGGAGGACAGTTTAAGGGAGCTGTGGGACAACATGAAATGTAATAATATCCATATCATATTTCTTCACAAGAAGGTGAATAAAGTGAGCAAGGGATACAGATTATTTCTGTTTGAAGAAATAATGGCAGAAAGCTTCCTTAGCCTGGTCAAGAAAAAAGTTCCACAAGTTCAGGAACCACAACGAGTCGCAAGCAAGAAGAACCCAAAGCGGCCCAAGTAAACACACATCATAATCAAAATGCCAAAAATTAAAAACAAAGAGAGAATCTTAAAGGCAGCAAGAGAAAAGAAATTTGTTACCTACAAAGGCGCCCCCATGAGGCTGTCACCTGATCTCTCATCAGAAACTCTACAAGCCAAAAAGGAATGACATGAAGTATTCAAGGTAATGAAAAGCAAGGATCTGAAACCAAGACAAGGCTAGAGAGCTTCCCAGACAAAAAAGGATTAAAAGAGTTTATAGCCACCAAACCAGCAGTGGAAAAAATGATAAAGAGATTGGATAAGAAGAAATAAAGAGAAAGAAACATAGGCAAAAAGAATAAAAATGGCAATAAACAAGAACATCAAAAATAACCTTAAATGTAAATGGATTAAATGCTCCATCAAAAGGCATAAGGTAACTGAATGGAGAAGAAAACATGACCTATATAAATGCTGTCTATAAAAGACCCACCTCAAAACAAAAGACTCACACAGCATGAATGAAGGGATGGAAAAAAATTATCCATGAAAATAGAAATGAAAAAAAGCAGGGGTAGTAATACTCATATCTGACAAAAAATACTTCAAAATGAAGACCATAACAAGAGAGAATGAAGAAGATAACAGGAGACAATGAAGGTCACTACATATTACTAAAGTGATCGATCCTACAAGAGGATATAACCCTGATAAACATATATGCACCCAATATAGAACCACCTAAATATATTTTTTAAAAACTTCTGGAGGACTTTAAGAACGAAATCAACAGGAACACAGTCATAGTAGAGGACTTTAACACCCCACTGATGTTACTGGATAGATCTTACAGAAAAAAATAAACAAGGAAACAGTGACCCTAAATGACACACTAGACCAGAAAGAGTTAATTGACAATGACAGAACATTTCACCTCAAAGCTACAAAATATACTTTCTTCTCAAGTGCACATGGGATACTCTCAAAGACAGACAACATGTTAGGATACAAAACAATTCTCTACAAGTTCAAGAAAATTGAAATCACACCTTTTGGGTGACACGGAAAGAAACCAGAAATTAACTACAATAAAAACACTCGCCCAGCCGGATGTGGCTCAGTGACTGAGCATCGACCTGGGATCCAGGCGATCAGGGTTTGATTCCCGGTCAGGGCACATGCCTGGGTTACGGGCTTGATCCCCTGTCGGGGGTGTGAGGGAGACAGCCAATCAGTGACTCTCTCATCACTGATGTTTCTCTTTCTCTCCCTCTCCTTTCCTCTCACTGAAATCAATAAAGATATATTTTTTAAAAAACAAAAAACAAAACACTCAAAAATATTCAAAAACATGAAGCTAAATAGCATGTTATTAAACAATAAATGGGTTACTAGTGAAATTAAGGAAGAAATTAAAAGACTTCCTGGAAACGAATGAAAATGAACACACAACAACCCAAAATATATGGGACACAGTAAAAGCAGTCTTGAGAGGGAAGTTCCTAGCACTACAGGCCTACTTCAGGAAACAAGGAAAATCTCTAATAATCTATCTAACCCTACAACTAAAAGGATTAAAAAGAGAACAAGAAAAGCTTAGAATAAGTTAAAGAAAGGAAATAATAAAGATCAGAGTGGAAATAAATGACATAGATACTAAAAAATATATAAAAGATCAATGAAACCAAGAGGTGGTTCTTTGAAAAGATAAACAAGATTGACGAACTGCTAGCCAGACTCATCAGGAAACAAGAAAGGAAACAAATAAAATCAAAAGCAAAAGAGGTGAAGTAACAACTGACACCATAGAAATACAAAGGATTGTAAGAAAATATTACAAACAACTACGTGGCAACAAATTGGACAACCTGGGCAAAATGGACAAATTTCTAGAAACATACAATCTTCTAAAACTGACTTAGGAAGAATCAGAAACTCGGAACAGACCTATAACAACTAATGAAATTGAAGCAGTAATAAAAAAAAACCTCTAAGCAAACAAAAGTTGAGAAATGGACAGCATCTCAGGGGAGTTTCACCAAATATTCAAAGAACTAACACCCATCCTCCGGAAGCTATTACAAAAATTTGAAGAGGAAAGAGGACTTCCAAGCTCTTTTTATGAGGCCAGCATTATCCTAATTCCAAAACCAGATAAAGAAACTACAAAAAGAGAATTACAGGCCAATATCCCTGATGAACATAGATGTTGAAATGCTCAACAAAATATTACCAAATCGGATCCAGCAACATATTAAAAAGATTATTCACCATTACCATGTGGGAATTATCCCAGGGATGAAATAAATCTATAATACTGGCAAATCAATAACTGTGATACACCACATAAACAAAATGAAAAGTAAAAATCATATGATCATATCAATAGATGCAGAAAAAGTATTCAAAAAATCCAGCACCCATTTTTTATGTTTTTATAAATTGATTTCAGAGGGAGGAAGGGAGAGGGACAGAGAGATAGAAACATCAATGATGAGAATCAATGATCAGCAGCCTCTTGCACATCCCCTAATGGGGATCTAGCCCACAACCCGGGCATGTGCCCTGACCAGGGATCGAATCATGACCTCTTGGTTCACGGGCTGATGTTCAACCACTAAGCCACACCAGCCAGGCTAGCACCCATTTTTTATAAAAACTCTCAAAAATGTGGGAATAGAGAGATCATACCTCAACATAATAAAGGCTATGTATGACAAATCTACAGCTAACATTATCCTTAATGGGCAAAAACTAAAAGCACTACCCCTAAGAATAGGAACAAGACAGTGATGTCCCCTTTCACACACTTATTCAACATTGTACTGGAAGTCTTAGCTACAGCAATCAAACAAGAAAAAATAAAAGGCATCCAAATTGGAAAAAGAGGTGAAACTGTCAATATTCGCAGATGACATGATATTGTACACAGAAAAACCTATAGATTCCATCAAAAAACTACTAGATTTAACACCTGAATTCAGCAAAGTAGCAGGATACAAAATTAACATCCAGAAATCAATGCCATTTTTATACACCAATAATGAACTCTCAGAAAGGGAAACTAAAAACGAATCTTATTTACCATTGCAACACACACAAAACTTTAAAAAAGATACCTTGGAATAAACTTAATTAAGGAAGTAAAAGACCTGTATTCAAAAAACTACAGGACATAGAAAAAAAAATAGGGGAAGATACAAACAAAGGGAAGATTATACCATGTTCATGGACTGGAAGAATTAACATCATCAAAATTTCCATATTACACAAAGCAAAATACACATTCAAAGAAATTCTTATAAAAATACCAATGGCATATTTCATAGATCTAAAAAACTCCAAAAATTTAGATGGAACCAAAAAAGATCCCGAATAGCCATGGCAACCTTGAGAAAGAAGAACAAAGTAGGAGGGATCACAATACTGCATATCAAACTAGACTACAAATCCACTAAAATCAAAACAGCTTGGTACAGGCATATAGATAAGTGGAACAGAACAAGAGAAACCAGAAATTAACCCAAACCATAATGCTCAAATAATACTTGATAAAGGAGGCAAGAGCATACAGTGGAAGAGACAGTCACTTTCAATAAATGGTGTTAGGAAAAGTGGACAGGTACATGCAAAAAATGAAACTAGACCACCAACTTACACCATACACATGAATAAACACAAAATGGATAAAAGACTTAAATGTAAGTTGTGAAACCATAAAAATCCTAGAAGAAAACATAGGCAGCAAAATCTCAGACAACTCTTGGAGCAATATGTTTGCCAATACATCTCCTAGAGCAATAGAAACTAAGGAGACAAAGGAGAAAGTAAACAAATGGGATTACATCAAACTAACAATCTTCTGCACAGCAAAATAAACCATCAACAAAAATGAAAAGGGAGCCCACTGTATGGGAGAACATATTTGTCAATGATACATCTGATAAGGGGTTAATTTCTAAAATATATAAAGAACTCATAAAACTCAACACCAAACAAAAAACCCAATCAAACAGTGGGCAGAGGGCCTGAACAGACATCTCTTCCAAGAAGCCAAAAAGACATACAAACAGCCAATAGATATATGAAAAGATGCTCAACCTCACTGGCAACTAGGGAAAGGCAAATCAAAACTACAATGAGATACTACCTCACAACTGTTAGAGTGGCTGTTATCAAAAAGACAAGTAATAACAAGTGTTGGAGAGGTTGTGAAGAAAAGGAAACCCTCATTCACTGCTGGTGGGAATGCAGACTGGTACAACCACTATGAAAGCAACCTGGTAATTCCTCAAAAATTTAAATTAGAGCTACCATACAACCCAGCACTCCCTTACTGGGTATATACTTGAAAAACTCAAAAACATGTATTCACAAAGATATATGCACCCCTATGTTCTTTGCAGCATTATTCACGGTGACCAAGATGTGGAGACAACCAGTGTCCTGTGATAGAGGACTGGATAAAGATGTGGTGCATGTGCACAATGGACTACTACTGAGCCATAAGAAAGAATGAAATACAGCCATTTTCAACAACATGGATGGACCTTGAGAATACTATGCTAAGTGAAGTCAGTCAGAAAAAGCTAAGAACCATATGATTTCACTCATATGTGGGATACAAAACTGAAACTCATATACACAAACAGCAGTGTGGTGGCTGCCAGAAGGAAGAGGGTCAGGGTGAAGGGGGACTTAATATATGGTGATGGGAGAAGATATGACATCGGGTGGTGGGCACACACAGCAATATACAGATCTTGTAACATAGAAAGCCACACCTGAAACCTATATGTTCATATTAACCAGTTACCCCAATAAATTTAATAAAAAAATAGTGTCATTAATTATTTCCTTGTACCTCAAAGCAAAGTTCAATATACATATTCAAAATCAGGTAAAAAAATAAAGAGAAACTATCATTTTCCCTTAGAATCCAGGATTCAGTCATTCAGAAGTTTATTTTTTATAATGTTTGCAACATTAATGCCCCTATGTGCCAGGTACTGTGAGAGGCCAGACCTTCTTTCTGCCTCTTTGGGGTCCAGACTTGCTCCCAAAACATTATTAAAATATGCCCAATAAATATTATAACAGAAGTATGTATAGTTAGAATAGTGACTTCCTCCCTCCTATCTTAGAAACAGTAAGAAAATCCACATGAAATACCCAAGGAAACCAAAAACTTGTCCATGTTTTAAACAATTTGCAGGTGACAGGTGTTTTTTCTGTGGTGGATATTCTGGTTTTGTACAAGTTGAAAGGAAAAGTTCTGAGATTTCTCCATTCTCAGGGAGATGCCAGGCTCTCTAGGCTAGTTTGTTTCGTGTGTGGAATCCCTGGCTCAGCCTATATCCCAAATCTGAAGTGAAGCCAGGCATACCACTATACACAGGGCAGTGGCCCAGCCTGAGTACCACATAATCACCCCTGTTTGTAAAGCTATAGATGCTCAGGTTCCATCCAAGACTACTCTTAAGAATGGGAAGTAAAAACTGAGAGGAGAAAAAGGACTCCCCAGGCAATTCAGACGCACAGCTTTGGTTAAAAATATTACATTACCTAGTCAGATGACTCAGATCACATTAGACTGTACTCACATTAGGGCTGCACAGGATGTTCATCCATCCTAAGGTTAATTTTCTCTGCTCTAGGGGACTAAAAAAAAGTCACAAGACTGAATGCACTCTTTCTTTAGTGCTAGTTCATGGACTAAAATTGCTAAGATTGTTCAACTTTCATACAAGCTTCAAACTGAGGCCATGGCAAACTCTCTTTGAGAACAAGTATATAGGAAATATTCAAATATTTGACAGCTCATGAAACAGCTTTACTTTAATGTTTCAGGAGACAAAACAAAACAACAACAAAAAAACGGGAAGATGATCTTTTAAATACACTGCGTTGCCTTAAATAAGAGGTCATGAACAATAAGGGATAAGTGCACTACACTCAGATTTTATTGTGTTTAGGACATAAAGGTGGCAGCAGGAGAAGTATATGTGGTTTATTCCATTGCAACAATAGAAACTGGAAATGAAGGAGTCATTTCTCTTGTGTGACCCATGTATGACTGAGTAAATTATCTGACCATTGATGTTTTTAGATTACTCCATTCTCAGTGAGAGTAAACCATTTCCTTGAAATTCCACAATAGAACCAATATACTATGTTTCAAATATTGCACATTTAAAAAAAAACAAAAACTTTTTAAATCAGTCCAATTTTCTCAATCTTGCCTGCTTTATATAGTTACAGAAACATGCAGTCCTGCTGACTCAACCCCCATTTCCCCATGGCAAACTCAATTCAGAAAGCAATCCCTTCACTAGACAGACACTAAAGATCAAAGACAATAAAAGAAATAACTAGTCCTCCAATGTCTTCTATTATCAGACAGCCCCATATACATGCACATATATGATGTCACACCAAAATAGAGAAGAGTATAAAGCCCTGAGGAAGACAGGATATGATTAAGTGATGGCACCTTCCATAACTAGCCCTACATAAATATAGTTCCTCTTACCATAGGCACCCTTTACAAGCCCCTAAAGGGGATGGAACAGGTCTTTTTTGTGGGGGTGGATGCCAATTTTTAAAGATAAAAGCAAAAGAGGCCTCTGTTAACAGATTTGATTAACAAATACAAAACTAAAACACTGTTTCCAGCCTAAATAACTAAGCATCAGTTACCAAAAACCAGTGAGTCTTTCCATACTATGTCATAGCATGATAAAAACTATCTAGAATCTCTCAGTGTTTTTAAAATAACAATGTAAGTTGTATGTACGATTTAAATTATTTTATTATCTTCTGGACACTCAAGAAACCAGCACTTATGGATGCAATCAGAACCATGCACAAATCCAAACATGAAGGCTTGAAATGCCTTCAATGCGCACAGTTCTTCATTGTTTATAACAAATATTCTGACAGTAAAGTATCTTGTTTTGGCCTCCCAGGAGCTTCGTGAGATACTGCCAACATCCTCATTTTACAAATGATAAAGTTGAACCACAGAGATGCTAAACATCTTGCCTAAGATCACTGTGGATCCCCATGTCTCCTTCCACACTCAGAAAAAAAAAAAAATGATTTCACTTATACCCAGGTTGACCATACCACCCAGGCTTTTCTAAGTAATGCAATAAAATCAGGTATTGATATTGTCATATATGAATGCTGAATGTCATACCCTCTCCAAGTTCTACAGCATGGGTTTACTCTTACATTGTCATGTAAAATATAATGAAATCTAAGGAACCCTTTCCCCATAAAAAAAGCATATATGCAAATGTTCATAGCAGCGTTATTCATAATAACCAGCGAGTAGAAACCACCCAAATGTCCGTCACTTGATGAATGGATAAAAAATGTGGTATATCCATACCATGGAATATCATTCAGCCAAAAAAGGAATGGGGTACTGATACAACATGAATAAGCCTTGAAAACAGTATGCTAAACAACAACAACAAAAAAGAACTAGTCACAAAACACCACATATTGTATGATTCCACTTGTATGAAATGTCCAGAACAGGCAAATCAATAGAGACAGAAAGTACTCTAAGGTTTTGGATGGGCTGAGGGGAAATGGGGACTGGCTGCTAATGAGTATGGGGTTTCTTGCTGGAGTGATAACAATGTTCTAAAATTGATTGTGTGATGATTGAACAGCCATGATTATACTAAAAAGCCACTGAATTGTACACTTTAAACAGCATATTATATGGCATGTGAATTATATATCAATAAAGATGTTATTTAAAAAACAACCATTAAAAATGCACATTAAAAATAACATTTTCCAGATAATTTCTGAAGGTTTGCTAAAGCACCTAAGCCCATCTGCAGGTACAGAGGGAGTCAAGACTCAAGGTCAGCAACTCTTGCTCTATCAGAAACAAGAACCATCATCCTATTTCTTTGTTTTATAGTTAATTTTATTTCAGCTTCCCTCACAACTACCAAGCCTATGCTTGCTACATTTTAAGATCACTACTTCAGCCCTAGCCAGTTTGGCTCAGTGGTTAGTGTCGGCCTGTGGACTTAAGGGTCCTGGGTTCCATTCCAGCCAAGGGCACATACCTCAGTTGCAGGCTTGATCCCTGGCCCGGTTGAGGCATGTGCAGGAGGCAAACAATCAATGTATCTCTCACATCGATGTTTCTCTCCTCCTCTCCCTCTCTCCCCTTCTCTTTCTCTCTCCCCCTTCCACTCTCTCTGAAAAGCAATGGAAAAAATATCCTCAGGCAAAGATTAAAAAAAAAAAAAAAAGATTACTACTTCACCTATTAGATGACATGACCACAGTGGTTTACAGTATGGATTCATTAAAAAGCAGTTAAATAGTGTAGTTTCATAACTACAATTTTTAAGAGCTTTAGAAAGAACTTTTATTAATCGAGTATCTATTATTTGCAAGGCACGATTGGAATGATCGGAATGATAGGAATTCAAATATGTAAAAGATACATTTTTTTGTCCTCAAGGAGCTTAAAATCTAATAAGTGAGATAATATCAGTACACAAATAACAATATACAAAACAGAAGGTGAATCATGCACTAAAAAGGCCAGGGAAGATCAGCAGAGGAAGAATGATTAAAGAAAAGCTTTTTGGCAGAGGGGGACATTTAATGCTGGGTTGACCTTAAGAATAAGTAGGATTTGAACATACAGAGGAGTAAAAAGAATTTCAGATGAGAGCAGAAGCAGGATTTTATATGGTAGGCTCTGGGAAGCTAAAGAGAGATGCTAAGTAGGGCAGTTACCTAATCAAAGCGGTATATTAATAGGATTGATTGTTCATTAATGTGTGGGTGAATGTGGAAGAGAGAAAAATTGGAGCAGGGAAACAAATTAGGCTTATTACAATAGTATGGAAAAAAAGTTATTAGTATGATTTAGGGAGTGGCATCCTGAGTCAGTAGTCATTTTAAAAGATCAAAGCATCCACCAAAAAATTAGATTGAAGGAATTCATTTAAAGTGCTGCCAATATAGAAGCCAGCTACAGTTCCACCATGATACATATATCCCTTGAGAAATCCCATCTACAGCATAAATTTTGAGATCCTAAAATAGCATTTAACATGAAGTTTTTGCTACCTTAGCTTGTGGGATTAGGAAGAGCGTCAAAGGCTCCTTTAGGCTCCCTTTCCTCCATTAACTATACAGGAAACAGTTGATGCTCTAGAAGTTTACAATAAAACAATCCTGAGTTGGATGACAGGCTTGCACGTGACCAAGTAAACCTCAACTCCAAGACTAAAAGACCTTAGACAAATGATAACAGCAATAGCAAACACCAAAGGGACAGATGGCCTGTTGAGCACAACAGAATTTCCTTGAAATTGCTTTACTTATATTTGTGAGCCTGAGGTGATTGCAGGCGGAGTATAACCTTGGGTAGTATTATAGATTTACCACGTAGATAGGTACCAGACGAGCAGTATAGGCGCGTTTACCAGCTTGGAATGTCTTAGGATTCTTCATTGCTCAGAAAAGACAAAGAGGAAGCCGGAGGCTACCTACAAGGTTTCATTCCGCTGGAACACAAAGCGAGGTTAAAAGAGGAAGAAGAGGGTGGGAGGTATGAGTCACGAGATACTTCCTTTCAAAGAAAAAAACCCTCCCAGATCTCCACAAACCAGTTTCCGCAGGCCAAGAAAATTACCCCTTAGCCCTTTTACTTCTAATTCCCGCCCACCTCCAGAGAGACCCTCCAACTCCCATTCCCCTTCAGCTCTTGGCTCACTTGTCCCGGATGATGGTCTGCAGCTCCCGGATCTGCTCATTCATGGGTAGCAGCTTAAGCTGAGCCCCAATCTGCCAGGAGAGTTGGAAGTCCCTTGGGAGGGAGTCGCCTGACGACGCGTCGTAGTCGCCACTGCCATGGCTGCTCTCAGAGTTGAGGCTGGCGGCACCGCAGGCCTGAGGGCTCCCTTCCCCCGAAACGCTAGAATGGGCACGACTGGTGAGGGGAGTCGGCTTGGCCTTGGAGACGCTGTTTCCCCCGACATTATCCGGGATCAGGTCGCCAGGTCGCGGCGGCTCGGGGCTTGGGGTAGAGGCAGAGTTTACTTGTTGGTTGCGACAGGGCATGGAGTCCGGACACCGTAACTCCGTGGCCATACACCGACCCCGGGCTGTCCCCGCACCTACCAACCCCTAAGATAAAAGAGAGCTGGAAGAAAGGGTTGGATGCTCACGTGCTCTCCTGATCGCCCCAGCTTCCTCGGAACCTCTAGATTCTGCTGCCCTCTCACCCCCTAAGCTTCCTTTGGTTCCCTTTGGCCACGCCCCTTCCCAGCCCACCCCACCAGATGTACAGACTGACTAGACACTCTATTGGCTTCTCTCCCTGCCACTCTGCAGAGCACTGTTTGTTAACCCTTTGAGTCACTCCAGCGGTATGAGTTCCCACACCTAGGGAGGCAGATCCTTTGAGGCTAGGGACGCTTAGTTGCAGGATCTTCTGGAAGCCCCTAGGTATTCTGTATGCAGAACTTTGGGTGAGTGGTAGAGCCGCGAAAAACTAGGGGTAGAGGGTGATAAAATGACGACACACACAATGCCCATGTTTTCAGAATTTGTTTCTTGGCAGAGACTATATTTCAGTAACTGCATCTTCAGTTAGCTTTTCTGTGTAACTGAAGAAACCAAAGTTCTGCCACCCTGAAGCTGCTTTTCGGGATATTGATTTTAAGCTGTTTATTAAAAAACAAAAGACTCAGAAAGAACCTGCCCAAGAAATTCAGACAGAGAACCTGCTTCAGGAAATAGAATTTAGGACTTAAGATGCTCCCTTTAGCCTAATTTGAATTAATTATGATAAACAAGAGGGCTTCAGGCAGGGCGTATTAGCAAGATATCCCCTGTGTCCCAATGTTTCTGTTACCTAGCTAGGATGTTTTTGCTATATGTATTCTGCTCTTCCTCAACTACCTGGAAACCCCCTATTCTCACTTCTGAAATCTAATGCCCTGTTCCCCCCTTTTCTCCTTTGTCCAAAATGTCTTATATACCCAATGTTGCCTCACTGTCTTTGAAATTTTTATGGATTTATTATGTCTATGTGAACCCCCCATGTGATGTATTAAACTTTGATTTTCTCCTGTCAATCTGTCTGTTAATTTGATTATTAACCCAGCCAGAAGAACTTAGAAGGTGGGAGGAATAGTATTAATATATTTTAGCCCCCACATAACCAAAAGAGGAATTAAAATATGCCTAGCAGGCTGCCCAAGAACCTGCCCTTTACTAGACTGCTCAACAAGTTGCAGCTTCCCAAGTGTGCTTGACTGCTAGAGTTTTCCATATCTGTTTTGGTTCAACCCTACACTGTAGAGTTACCAAGGGGATTCTGATAGCATTTTAGATCCACTACTGAGGCATGATAGTAAGAAGCCAGGAAAATTCCTTGACATGTGATACGGGGAAACTGAGACAGCTGATCCAAACTGGCTTCATCCAGCACCCTGCCTCAACTGCCCCCTTCTCCCTTGCATGACCACTCCCTTAAGCCCTCAAGACAATGAGGTTCTGATCAGCATCAAATCTTAGGGACAAAGCCTCACTTTTGTTGACAATAGAGACAGAGTTTTGCTTAAACTAGAGATAACATCTAGGCTTCCATTATGTTTCAGCTCCAGGCCCAGAAAAGCAGCAAAACCAGAAGCAACAACATGGCTGACATCAGGACCAGCTGCAATGATTAATGACCCCCTACCTTAGCGCGACCAATCAGTAGAGATCACTACCCTGAAAGTATACTCATAGAGAGCTGATTAACATTCTATTGAGATCCTCCCCTCAGACCTCTCCTAAAATTCCTGCCTTTACCAAACAGATGACCCCTTAAGACAGAGGACCCAGTGCACATACTCCCTCTCTAGAGCATGCCCCTGCCTTTCCCCCACTTCTTTCCTAAGGTGCATATCTTTGCTTTCTCTCTCCTAAGCCCTAAAAGTTCCCAGGAGACTTAAAACCAAGGAGCAGTGGGCAGCAGCAACTCGTCCAGGGCTAAGCCCCTGAACCTGTAAGGGCCCTTCTTTTGCCACTGTAACTTGTTTGTTGAGTCCATGCAGCCCAGCTGGCTCACTTCTGCCTCTGTGACTTTCTAAAAGTCTAAATGAACTTCTTGTGCTAGAGTTGTTGGCTATGAATTCTTTCTTTGCTCAGTTGAAGAACTGAGGTCTAACATCACCACTAACACTACCACTTTGTTTCTTTTAAATGCTTGAAAACGCATTTTTTTAATGTGTGAACTTAGTATAAATACTTAAAGTAAGCAGTACTTTTTAACATCAGTGTGTATTACAATTATAGAGCTTGATAAATTGCAGGTTCTCATGGACTACTTTTGAGATTCTGTTTCAGTAAACCTGAGATGGAACCCAAGAATCTTTATCCTTAACAACTAACCCAGCAAATTGACTTTTTTTACATGGAACTCTTTGAAACAGTGCTTAATAGGCTCCATTTTTAAAGAGCTACAACTTGAAAGTCAGAAACCTGATAATTCTGCTAAAAAATTATTGAGCAGCATTTAACAAGTCCCTTCCCCATCTATAAGTGAGATGCATTGACAATTTGATCCCTATTCTTCCAATTTAGACATTCTATAATTCTATTTGCTTTCCAAACAGTCAATTCTTAAAATTTCTTGTTCTACACAGGAACATAAGCAACAAATGCAGAGATTCAGAGAAATATAAATAACAGATAACAGGAATATCCAGGCCTTTGGTGGGAATTGATCAATTTCATGTTTGTTTGTTTGTTGATTGGGTATTAATATTATTTTTCTCCCTTTCTCTCCCATTGTCTCTAGTTTGTGTCTGACCCTTTAGGTCAGTACACTACTAGCTGTAATTACAGAGTTTAAATTTTATTGGATGGTAAGAATTGCAGCCTGGAATTGTAATGTGACTCACTTTTTAAAGCCTGTGCATCTTTTCAACTAGCACAGAGTGCAATCCAAAAGATATATTTTAACCTTACAGAAAACACCCATGCATACATTTACCTATATTAACCAATAATCATTAGCAAATTTATCTAGTAAGATTAAGTATTTAAGATGCTATTAAAGCAAAATTCACTAATGATTAATCATAACACCTTAAATTTGGTGGTTTATAATTTACAAAGATCTTCTATACACTTTCTCATTTAATTCTCAAAAAAAAAAAAAAAAAAAAGCTTGAGGATAACCAATCCCAGTTTATAGGTGACATATGCATAATTTTTCTTCTTAAAGTGATTGTCCAAGGTTACCCATCCGAAAAGGAAAAGAAACAAGAGAGTAACCCCAGTCTTTTGAATTTAAATTCAGTCTTCTTTACACACAGCTACATATTCATAAAATCAGTAAATTAACAAATACTGGCTTAGCCCTTAACTATTTGCCAAGCATGTCGCTAGGTACTAAAATAGATACAAAGAAAAATGAGTCAAGATATTGACATTCACTATAGTTATAGAGGTCTTGGAAGTTATGGATATTATGGATCTTTGAAAATCAAAAGATAATGTTAGACATCATGGAAACTTACACCAAAGACACTAACAGCAGAATTGACAAATTTCAATTTAGTTCTCTTGAGAAAAAGCAACCTATTGATGGGAGAAGATATTTGCAATTGATACATCTCCTAAGAGGTTAATATACAAGTATACAAAGAAGTCATACAACTCAACATAAAAGAACAAACAATCCAATTAAAAAGTAAGCAGAAGACATTTTTCTAAAGGCACATGAAAAAATGCTCCACATCAGTAATCATCAGGGGAATGCAAATCAAAGCCACATTGAGATATCCCCTCACACATCAGAATGGCAATTATCAAAAAGACAATAAGTAATAAGTGTTGGTGAGGATATGAAGAGAAGGGAAACCTTGTGCTCTGTTGGTGGGATTGTAAATTAGTGCATCCACAATGGAAAACAGTATGAAGATTACCTAAAAATTTAAAACAGAACTACAGTATGACCCAGCAATTCCAATTCTGGATATTGATTCTAAGAAGACAAAAGCACTAATTGAAAAAGATATGTATTATGCTAAGTGAAATAAGCCAGGCAGCGAAAGACAAATATCACATGATCTTGCTTATACGTGGAATCCAAAGAACTCAATAAACTGAGGAGCAGAATAGATTCAATGACATGGAAGCATAGTTGAGACTGACGAAATGTCAGAGGGAAGGGGGAGAGGGGGTGGAGGGGGAGAGAGTAACCAAAGAATTTATATGCATATATGCACAACCCAAGGACATGGACAATGGTGGGGAGAGTGACTGGGGAGGGGGAAGGAACGGGGGGAAAGGGTCATTGGGGAGAAAAAGGGACATCTGTAATACTTTAAACAAAAATAAAAATTATAAAATAGAAAAGAAAAAAATAAAGATATATGCATCCCTATGTTTACTGCAGCAATGTTTACAATAGGCAAGATATGGAAGCAACCTAGGGGTCCATTGGTACATGAATGGATAAAGAAGATATGAGCTATATAAAAAAAAAAAATGGATTCTTGCCATATGAAACTACATGGATGGACCTAGGGATTAAGTAAAATATGTTGGACAAAGATAGACAAATATCAAATGACTTCACTTATATGTGGAATCTAAAAAACAAAACAAACAAAATGGAACTGAAGCAAACTCATAGATACAAAGAATAAATTGATAGTTGCCAGAGGAGAAGAGGATGGAGGGAGGAGCAGAAAAGGGAAAAGAGAATAAGAAGCACAAATTTCCAGTTATTAAATTAGTCATGGAGTAGTGACATCAGAAGACTGGTGTCAGAGACATAGAAGCATGAAACAGACTGAGAGACCTCAGAGGAAAAGGGGGGAGTGGGTGGGGAGAGATTAGTCAAAGAACTTATATGCTTATGTGCATAACCTATGGACAAAAACATTGGCATGAGGAAGGCCTGGGGGTGGAGTGAAGGGGATCAATGGGGAGGGGGGGAAAGGGGAACATCTGTAATACATTCTCTTTTTTTAAATTTATCTTTATTGTTGAAAGTATTACAGATATCCCCCATTTTTTCCCACTGATCCCCTCCAACCTGCATCTGCCCCCCCCCCAACCAGGTGTCCACCACATTACTGTCTGTGTGCATGGGTTATGCATATATGCACATAAGTTCTTTGATTAATCTATCCCCACCCACTCCCCTCCCCCCCACCTTTCCACTGAGATTCATCAGTCTGTTCCATGCTTCTATATCTCTGGGTTTATTTTGTTCCTCAGTATATTTTATTAGATTCCACATATGAGTGAGATCATGTAAAACTGAATCAGGAAGAATCAGAAAACCTGAATAAGCTAATAACAACCCATGAAATCAAAACAGTAATTAAAAAAAAAAAAAAGACTCCCAGCAAACAAAAGCCCAGGTCCGGACAGCTTCACAGGAGAGCTTTCTAATTCTTTAAGTTGTAGAGCTAGATAGTTTACTAAAAATGTTTCTTCCTTTTTAAGAAAAGACTGTAGTGGTATGAACTTTCCTCTTAGGATTGCTTTTGCTATGTCCCATAGATTTTGGGTTGTTGTGGTTTCATTTTCATTTGTTTCCAGGAAGTTTTTTATTTCTTTCTTGATCTTAAGGTAACCCATTCATTGTTTAATAACATGCTATTTAGCCTCCATGTGTTTGAATGTTTTTGAGTGTTTTTACTGTAGCTGATTTCTAATTTCATGTCATTGTGACCTGAGATGCTTGATATGATTTTAATCTTCTTAAACTTGTAGAGAGTTGTTTTACATTTAAGGTCTTATCTATTGCCATTTTAATTCATTATGCCTATGTTTTTCTCTCTCTCTCTTTCTACTTCTAATTACAGCAGTTCCTTTAAAATTTCCTGCAGTACTGGTTTGATGGTGATAAACTCCTTTAACCTTTTTTTGTCTAGAAAGCTCTTTATTTCCCCATCTATCTTGAATGATAGTCTTGCTGGATAGAGTACTCTTAGTTTCATATTCTTGTTTTGCATTACCTTGAATACATCATGTCATTCCCTTCTGGCCTGTAGGGTTTCTGATGAGAAGTCAGCTGACAACCTTATGGGAGATCCTTTGTAGGTAACAGATTGCTTTTCTCTAGCTGCCTTTCATATTCTCTCTTTTTCTTGAATTCTTGGCATTTTAATTATGATGTGTCTGGGTGTGGAACTCTTTGGATTCTTCTTGCTTGGGACTCTGTGTGCCTCCTGAACTTGTGTGACTTTTTCCTTCACCAGGATAGGGAAGTTTTCTGCCATTATTTCTTGAAACAAATTCTCTATACCTTGCTTTTTCTTTTCCCTTTCTGGAACTGCTATAATGTGAATATTGTTACATTTCATGTTGTCCTCCTGTTTTTTCATTGTTTTTTCTTTTTGGATCTTTGATTGAGTGATTTTTTTTTACCCTGTCTTTTAATTTGTTGATCCGATCCTCAGCTTCCTCTAATCTGCTGTTTATTTCTTCCAATGTATTCTTTATTTCTGCTATGTCATTTTTAATTTCCTTCATAGTTTCCATATCTTTCTTCATGCTGTTGAGCATCCTTACAATCAGTATTCTGAACTCTATATCTGATATATTGCTTATCTTCATTTCATTTAGCTCTTTTTCTGGAGACTTCTCTTGTTTTTTCATTTGGGGCTTGTTTTTTGTTTCCCCATTTTGGCTGCCTGTTTTGGTTTGTTTTTGTGTTTAGGTAGGCCTGATAGGACTCTCAGTGTTTTTGGAGGGTCTCTGCTTCAGGCCAGTATCAGATGCTGTTTGTGACTGGCCTTGAGTACCTTGTTTGGAGCTATCAACAACCCACAGTTGAGGTTCCCTCTGTTGGGCTTGGTGAATTTCGACAGGACCAAGATGCACACTAAAGTCTGCTTTCCTAAGACCTGGGTCCAGAAGCACCCAAAGACTCAAAGCACTCTGAGGTCTGCCTCTGCCCAAAGGCTGATTAATCTGACTCTCTTAATGAGCCTCAGGCTTTAGGAACTTCTTAGGTTAAGGTGAGAGGTTTTCCAGAGGAGTAGGACAATTGCTTCCCCCACAGGCAAAAGCAGTAGTTGTCTGCCTGAGAAAGACGTTCTCTGCAGTATGGGGGAATGATTTGGCACAGGAATCCAGAGGAGTGTCCTCTGAGTTCTATCTCCAGAGCCCACAACTCTAGATTCTCCTTACACAGCTCCAGTCCATTCTGCCCTCCCTCTGCTGGTGCCCAAGGTGAGTAGCTGCACATGAAACTTTGTCTGTTGGCTCCTTAAGGGGGTGCCTGCGTTTCCAGCCATCTCTTCCTGGCTAATAGAAACATGACTGCTTTTCACAGCCAGATGCTATGTGAGCCCTTTTCTCAGTTCTGGTGCTCTTCGCTGGGAGGCCAAGCCTGGGGTTTTGTCCCCAGAGTCTTCAGTGGGACCTCCAGCAGCTGAGATATCCTTTTGGACCTTCAGCTGCTCCTTGTGGGAGCCCAGCCAGCCCTCTCATGCTTCTGCACTTCCTACCAGTCTCCATGGGGTCTCCACTTTTCCTCCTTGGTTATGAGGGTGCTCTCCAGCTTGACTTCAGTTGCAGTTAATTATTTAGGATATTTTTTCTGTATTTTAGTTATAATTCCAGTTTGGTCCAGGGGAAGTATCAGTGTAGCTTCCACTTAGTCCACCACCATTTTTAATCTCTCCAGTAATACTTTCAAAAATAAAGATAAATTAAAAAAAAAAAGATTCATTATTACAAGTAAAATCAGTGGGGCATTCAGAATTCACATTTTCAAGGCTTTGATTAATGTTGCAAATTTCCCTCTAGAAATGCAATTTACACTCCTGCCCAAACTGAAAATTTTTATTTAAAAATAAAATGTGTTTATTCCTGAACACCAAGCTTAAATTCAAGTTTGCATGACTAGTTTTCCTAATAAGTCCAGCTAAAATCAACATGATGTGTTGAATTTTATATGTATAATTGCGTGTCTGTGTGTTTTGTTATATCAATTAAATTGTAAAATTCTGGAGAGAAAAAAAGTAGAATGGTGGCATGAGAGATCCCCTTGCCCTCTCCCCCTGAAACTTCAACTTAATCAACTATAACTCAACAAAGATTCCCTGCTCAATATAAAAACATGTCTGAGAGAACCACACATTGAAGCTTCTGAAGGTTGGCAACTGGGAATAAATGGAGAGGCAAGAAGGGAGGAGAGCATAGACAGACACAGATGCAGTGCTACCCCTGGGAGCTGGTGTCCAGCTTGTGCCAGAGAGGAGGAAGCCAGTGGTAGCAGGCGAGTCCATGGGCTGGGAGGAACAGAGAGTCTCAGTGGGCTCTCCAACAGGACAAGTGTTGTGAACAGTGACTGAGTAAGCTGAGATTCCTGGTCAAGGACACAGCATAGGGGTTCTGCTGTGGCTGTCCACTGTCAGGCAGCCTGTGTTACAAACAAAGACTCTGAACTACAGAGCTCCGATGCCCCTTGGATTACCAAACTTGTCTCCACTTACCTACCCTTGGTTTTGGGTCCAGGAGTGCATTATCTGTGAACAAAGAACTATTTCAGTAGAATTGTCATTTCCCTATGTGACTGATCCCTAGGAGGGGCATGTGGGAGAACCCCACAGAGGTCCCAGGTCGCCATTATGGGGACAGGAAAACAGACCCCCACCCCTAAGCAGTGTGGCTGTGGTAGCTGATGGAAGCCCAGGAGGTTAGCTCTGTGAGCTCACAGAAGTAAAAATCTTGTGATTCAGCACCACTGATGGGAAAACAGTAGAAAGACCTTTTCAAAGAAAGCTGCTAGAGAAAGGTCAACAATAGATAGATGCCTAGACAGCGGAAACCAGCAAATACCAAGAATAAACACAGTAATGAGGAAGCTCAGAAAGAAAAATTTTAAATCTCCAGAAAGCAAGCTAGAAGACATGGAAATATGTGATATAAGTCACAGAAAATTCAACTTGCATTCTGAAAATACTCAACGAGATATGATAAAATAAAGACAGACAATTCAGTGCACTCAGAAAATAAATTAATGAACAAAATGAGTATGTTTTTGCAGCAAGAAAAGAGAGACCTAAGCATAAAAAAAAGAGCTATCTGACTCCCTCAGAATAAGCAATATAAGAATAATAGGCATACCAGAGAGGAAGAGAGGGAGAAGGGAACAGAGAGCCTATTCAAACAAATAGTGGATGACAACTACCCAAACCTATGGAAAGAATGAGATCCTTGAATCCAAGAAGCAAACAAAACACAAAGTTACCTGAGACCAAAGAGGCCCTCTCCAAGGCACACTGTATTAAAACTGTCAAATTTAATGACAAGGAAAAAATTCACAAAACAGGGAAAAGAAGGAAGTGACCTACAAAGGAAAACACATCAGAGTATTGTCTGGCTTCTCAGCAGAAAATTTACAAGCCAGAAGAGACTGGAACCAAATATTCAAATATCTGAAAGAGAGAAATCACCAGCCAAAAATAATATATCCAGCAAAGTTATCCTTTAAATATGAAGGAGAAATATAGACTTTCCAAGACATACAAAAGCTAAAGAATTTAATCACTAGAAAACCTCCACTGCAAAAAAAAAAAAAAAACAACTCAGCTGCAAAAAATACTCAAGGCATTTATTCCACCTGAAAAAAGAACATAAGGTCACAGCACTACGAGTAAGATCACCAAAAACAGTATAAACAGAGATACTTTGTGACAACCAAAACATAAAAGAGAAGGGGGTAAAAATCTGATCTGGCAAAGGAGGATGGAGAATAGACACACTCAAAATAAAAAAAAACTACTGTATATATGCAACTTTATTTTTCATAAACCTAGTGGAAACCACACACAAAAATGACAACATTAAGACACATGGCTTTAAAAAAAGGAAAGAAATATGGAATACCACCAAACAAAAAAAAAAAACAGATAGACACACAAAGAAAAGGAACCAATGGAGGCACAGAGCTACCAGAAAACAAAAGATAAAATGGTTATAGGAAATCTTCATATATCAATAATTACCCTAAATGTAAATGGACTGAATTCAACAATAAAGAAACACAGAGTAGCAGAGTGGATCATAAAACAAAACCTATCCATATGCTGCCTTCAAGAGACACATCTAAGCCAGCCAGTGTGGCTCAGTTGTTGAGATTCAACCCATGAACCAGAAGGTCCTGGATAGATTCCAAGTCAGGGCACATACCCATGTTGCAGGCTCATTATTCAGCAGGAGGTGTGCAGGAGGCAGCTGATAGATGTTATTTTTGATGTTTCAATCTCTCTCTCGCTCTCCCTTCCTCTGTCTCTAAAATAAATAAAACATTTCTTTAAAAGAGTCACATTTAAGCTGAAAAGACAGAAGTAGATTCAAAGTGAAAGGGTGGAAAATGATTATCCAAGTAAATAACATCCACAGAAAAGCAGGTGTATCTCTACCTATATCTGACAAAACAGATCTCAAGATTAAAAAAAAAAAAAAGTTGACATTTTCTAATCATAAAGGGGACACTACAGAAAGAAAACATTACACTTCTTAATGTACATGCATCCAATCAGGGAGCACCAAAATATAGAAAGAAACTACTCACAGAACTGAAGGAGAAACAGATCACATCACAATGATAGTTGGGGACCTTAATACTCCATTGACAGCTCTAGACACGTCAAACAAACAGAAAATCACTAAAGAAATAGCCTTAAATACACTAAAATAAATGAACATAGTAAACATTTACAGAGTATTTCAACAAAGAATATCAGATTATATATTCTTCTCTAGTGCACGTGGAACATTCTCAAGGATAGACCATATGTTGGGTCACAAAACTAGCATCAACAATTTGAGAAAATTGAAATTATACCAAGCATATTCTCATATACCAGAAAGCTTTGAAATTAGAAATCAACTGCAAAAAGGAAGTAATGAAACCCACAAATATATGGAGACTAAACAACATACTACTAAAAAAATGACTAGATCAAAGAAGAAATAAAAGATGAGATCAAAAGATATATAGACACAAATGAGAATGATAAGATGTCATGTCAAAACTTCTGGGATGCAGCAAAAGCAGAAAGAAGAGGGAAGTTTATATTATTACAGGCCTATCTCAAGAAACAAGAGAAATCTCAAGTAAACAACCTAATATTACATTTTAAAGTACTAGAAAAAGAAGAACAAAAGCAACCCAGAGTCAGCAAAAGAAGGAAAATAATGAAAATTAGAGCAGAATTGAATGAAATAGAGAACAAAAAGACTGTACAAAAAATTAATACAATAAAAAGCTGGTTCTTTGAAAAGATTAATAAAATTTACAAACCCCTGACTAGACTCACTAAGGAGAAAAGATAAAAGACCCATATAAACAAGAACAGAAATGAAAGAGGAAAAGTCAACACAGACATCACAGATATCACAGATATACAAAGGATCATACTAGAATATTACGAAGGACCATATGCCACCAAAATCAATAACCTAGAAGAAACAGATAAATTTCTAGAAATATATAACCTTCCCAGACTAAATTATGAAGAACTGGAAAATCTAAATAGACAGATTAGCAGTGAGGAAATTGAAACAATCATCAAAAATCTCCAAAAACTAAAAGTCCAGGACTAGATGGCTTCACCAGTGAATTCTATCAAACATTCAAAGAATATTTGAAACCTAGCCTTCACAAATCTTCCAAAAAATTGAAGAGGCAATACTTCTTAAAAAATTTTATGAGGCCAACATAACCCTGATACCAAAACCTGGCAAGAAAAATACAAAAAAAGAAACTACAAACCAACATCTCTGATGAATACAGATGCAAAAATTTTAAACAAAATACTAGCAAATCAAATACAGCAGTACATGAAAAACAAAACAAAACAAAAAAAACACATCACGATTAAGAAGAATTCATTCCAAGGTCAAAAGAATGCTTCAACATACATAAACCAATCAATGTAACATACATAAATCAATGTTATATATCAAAGTAACAAAAGAAAGGGTAAAAATCATATGATCTTCTCAATAGATGCAGAAAAAGCACTTGAAAAGACTCAACATCCATTTATGATTAAAACACTCAATAAAATAAGAATAGAAGGAAAGTACCTTAACATAATAAAGGCCATATATGATAAACCCTCAGCTAATATTATATTCAATGGTAAGAAATTGAAAGCTTTTCTTCTAAAATCAGGAACAAGACAAGGATGTGCACTCTCACCACTATTATTCAACATAGTTCTGGAAGTCTTAGTCAGAACAATAAAGAAAGAGAAATAAATAAAAGCACCCAAATAAGGAAGGAACAAGTAAAACTGTCACTTTTTGCAGAAGACATGGTTCTGTATATAGAAAACCCTAAATACTCCACCTAAAAACTATCAGAAACAACAAAAAAATTCAGTATAGTTGCAAGATACAAAATCAATGTACAAAAATCCATTGTTTTCCTGTAAACTAACAACAAAATTTCAGAAAAAGAAACGAAAAAAACAATTCCTTTTGCAAGTGCAACCCAAAGAATAAAATACCTAGGAATAAACTTAACAAAGAACATGAAAGAACTCTATACTGAAAATTACAAAGCATTATTAAAAGAGGGAAAAGGAGAGAGAGATTGAAAAAGACACAACAAAATGGAAAAATATGCATGTTCATGGATTGGAAGAATCAACATAGTGAAAATGGTCATATTATCCACAGCAATATACAGATTTAATGCAATCCTCATCAAAATGCCAATGTCAGTTTTTAAAGAAGTAGAAGGAGAGATCATCAGATTTGTATGGAACCACAAAAGACCCTGAATAGTCAAAGCAAAAAGAATGAATCTGGAGGTATCATGCTACCTAACTTCAAATCATGCTACAGAGCTACGATAATCAAAACAGCATGGTATTGGCATAGAACTAGACACCCAGATCAGTGGAACAGAATAGAGAGCCCAGATATAAAACCACATGTATATGGGCAGATAATTTTCAAAAAAGGAGCCAGAAACACAAAATGGAGTAAAGATAGTCTCTTCAATAAATGGTGCTGGGAAAATTGGAAAGCCACACGCAAAAGAATGAAACTGGGTTATAGTTTATTCCCATGCACAAAAAAGAACACAAAATGGATTAAAGACCTAAATATGAGACCTGAAACAATAAGTTACATAGAAGAAAACATGGGTACCAAACTTATGGACCATGGCTGTAGAGAATATTTTATTATCTTGACCCTAATGGTGAGTGAAGTAAAGGCAAAAATAAATGAATGGGACTATATCAAACTCAAAAGCTTCTGCACAGCAAAAGAAACTGACAATAAAACAAACAGGCAGCCAACCAGATGGGAGAAGATATTTGCTAACAGTAGCTCCAACAAAGGTTTAATTTCCAAAATATATAAAGAACTCATAAAACTCAACACCAAACAAACAACCCAATCAAACAGTAGGCAGAGGACCTGAACAGACACTTCTCTCAAGAAGACATACAAACAGCTAACAGATACCTGAAAAGGTGTTCGATCTCACTAGCAAGTAGGGAAATGCAAATCAAAACTACAATGAGATACGACCTCACATATGTTAGAGTGGCTATTATCAAAGAGATAAGTAATAACAAGTTTTGGAGAGGTTGTGGAGAAAAGGAACCCCTCAGTCACTGCTGGTGGGAATGTAAATCGGTACAACCACTATGGAAAGCAGTCTGGTGATTCCTCAAAGAATTAAGAATAGAGCTACCATACAACCCAGCACTCCCTTACTAGGTATATACCCGAAAAACTTGAAAACATGTGTTCACAAAGTAATATGGACCATTATGTTCATTGCAGCATAATCCATGATGGCCAAAACATGGAAACAATCAGTGTCCTATTACAGAGGACTGGATAAGGAAAAAGTGGTACATGTACACATGGAATACTACTCAGCCATAAGAAAGGATGAAATACTGCCATTTGTAACAACATGGTTGGACCTTGAAAATATGATGTTAAATGAAATAAGTCAGTCTGAAAGGTAAGAATCATATGATTTCACTCTTATGTGGGATATAAAACTGAAACTCATGGACACACAGCTGTGTGGTGGTTGCCAGAGGGAAGGGGTGGGGGTATGCGGGGTGAAGGGGAGTCTTAATACATGGTGATAGGAGAAGATATGAATTGGGGTGGCAGACACAGAGTGCAATATACAGATCTTGTAACATAGAAACCCACACCTAAAAACTATATGTTCATATTAACCACCGTCACGCCAATACATTTAATATAGTGTTAAAAAATATATCATAAAAAAGACATAGTGTAGCTCAGTGAATAAGAAAACATGACTCATATACATTCTGTCTACAAGAGACCCACTCTCAGCAGGAGGAGAGTGAAGGGATTGAAAATATTTTCCATGCAAATAGAAATGCAAAGAAAAAAAAAAAAAGCTGGGGTAGCAATTCTCATATTTGACTAAATCAATTTCAAAATGAAGGCCATAAAAAGAAACAAGAAAGGTCACTACATAATACCAAAGAGATTGATCCAATTAAGTAGATATAACCCTGGTAAACATATAAACACCCAGTATAGGCGATCCTAAATATATTTTTAAAAAAACTCTTGGAGGACTTAAAGGGAGAGAGCGACAGCAATTCAATCACTGGATAGATCTTCCAGAGAAAAAATCGACAATGAAACCGTGACACTAAATGACACACTCGATCTGATGGATTTGACATTTATAGAACATTTCACCCCAAAGCTGCAGAATATACATTCTTCTCAAGTGCACATGGCACATTCTCAAAAATAGACCACATGTTATGATACAGAACAAGTCTCTACAGGTTGAAGAAGATTGAAGTTATATTAATCATTTTCTCAGATCACAATGGCATGAAATTAGAAATGAACTACAAAAAAAACTCACACTCAAAAACATTCAAACACATGCAGGTGTTATTAAACAATGAATGGGTTACCAATGAGATCAAGGAAGAAATCAAAAACTTTCTGGAAATAAATGAAAATTAACACACAACAGAAAATGTATGGTGCAAAATGAAAGCCGTCTTGAGAGGGACATTCATAGCAGTACAGGCCTACCTCACAAAACAAAAAAATTTTGAACAAACTATCTAACCTTATAACTTAAGACTTACAAAGAGAACAATAAGAAAAGCCCAGAGTAAGCAAAAGGAAATAATAAAGATCAGAACAGAAATAAATAACATAGAGTCTAAAAAAATAATACGAAAGATCAAAACCAAAAGATGGTTCTTTGAAAAGATAAACAAGATTGATGAACCTTTAGCCAGACTTATCAAGAAACAATGAGAGAGGACCCAAATAAGTAAAACCAAAAATGAAAGCAGTGAAGTAACAACTAACACCACAGAAATGCAACGGATTGTAAGCAAATCTTATGAACAACTATATGCAAACAAGCTGGACAACATGGAAAAATTGGCAAATTCCTAGAAAATTACAATCTTTCAAAACTGAAGCAGGAAGAATGAGAAAATCTGAATAAGCCTATTACAACTCATAAAATTTAAGTATTAAAAAACAAACAAACAAAAAACCTCCCAGAAAGCAAAAGTCCTTGTCCCAGTGGATTTACAGGGAAGTTTTAGCAAACATTAAAAGAAGAATTAATATCTATCCTCCTCAAACTATTCCAAAAAATCCAAGAGAAAAAAATACTTCTAAGGTCTTTTTATGAGGTAAGCATTATCTTAATCTCAAAGCCAGATAAAGACACAGCAAAGAAAGAATTACAGGTCACTATCCCTAATGAACATAGATGCTAAAATCTTTAAAAAATATATTAGCAAATCAGATCCAACAAAATATTATAAAGATCATAGACCATGACCAAGTGAGATTTATTCCAGGCATGCAAGGCTGGTAAAATATTTGAAAATTAATAAATGTGATATATCACATAAACAAATTGAAAGACAAAAGTCACATGATCATGTCAATAGATGCAGAAAAAGTATTTCAGAAAATCCAACACCTATTTTTGTAAAAACTCTCAACAAAGTGGGAACAGAGAGATCATACCTCACCATAATAAAGAACATATATGACATCATACTCAATGATCAAAAACTAAAAGCATTTACCCTATGAACAAAAACAAGACACCACTCTTATTCAACACAGTACCAGAAGTCCTAGCTACAGTGATGAGACAAGATGAAATAAATGGCATCAAAATTGGAAAGGAAGAAGTAAAACTGTCATTCCCAGATGACATGATATTGTACATAGAAAATCCTAAAGACTCTACCAAAGTTCTACTAGATTTGATAAATGAATTTGACAAGGTAGCAGGATACAAAATTAATATCCAGAAATTGATGACATTTTAATAAAAGAATAATGAACTCTTAGAAAGAGAAACTAAAAAAAATCTGATTTACCATTGCATCAAATATATTAAGGCACTTAGGAATAAACTTAACCAAGGAGGTAAAAGACCTGCATACAAAAAACAACAGGATGATGAAAAAAGAGATAGAAACAAATATAAACAAGCAGAAGAATATACTATGTATTTGGTACTTTTTCTAAGCCTTTAAGTAATAAGGTTTTAAAATTTATTATTTTATTGTTTTTTGAGGTAGGTCTGTACTGCTATGAACTTCCCTGTCAGGACAGTTTTCATTTTGTCTCATACCGTATAGAACCAAAAAAGATCCCGAATAGCCACAACAATCTTGAAAGAGAAGAACAAAGTTGGAGGGATCACAATACCAGATATCAAGTTATACTACAAAGCCACTGTAATCACAACAGCCTGGTACTGGCACAAGAACAAGCATATATATCAGTGGAACAGAACAGAGAACCCAGAAATTGACCCAAGTCATTATGCTCAATTAATATTTGACAAGGAGACAAAAGCATACAATAGAGTAAAGACAGTCTCTTCAATAAATGGTGATGGGAAAATTGGTCAGGTACATGCAAAAAAATGAAACAAGACCAGCAACTTACACCATACATGAGAATAAACTCAAAATGGTTAAGACACTTAAATGCAAAACAAGAAACCGTAAAAATCCTAGAAGAAACCATAGGCAGCAAAATCTCAGACATGTCTCATAGCAGTACGTTTGCTAATACATCTCCTAAGGCAATGGAAACAAAGGAGAAAATAAACAAATGGACTGCAGCAAAGTAAGAGGCTTCTGCACAGCAAAAAGTCACCCAACAAAATGAAAAGGGAGCTCACTGTATGCCAGAACATATTTCCCAATGATACATCTGATAAGGGGTTAATATCCAAAATATATAATGAACTCACACAGCTTAACAAAAAGAAGACAAACTAATTAATAAATGGGCAAAGGACCTAAATAGACACTTCTCCAAAGTGGACATACAGGTGACCAAGAGATATGAAAAAATGCTCAAAGTCACTAATCATCAGAGAGATGCAAATTAAAACCACAATGAAATATCCCCTCACATCTATCAGAATGGCTGCCATCAACAAATCAACAAATGACAAGTGCTGGTGAGGTTGTGGAGAAAAGGGAGCTCTAGTACACTGCTGGCAGGAATGCAGACTGGTGCAGCCAATATGGAAAACAGTACGGAGTTTCCTCACAAAATTAAAGATGGAACTTCCTTTTTGCCCAGTGATCCCATTTCTAGGTATATATCCTAGGAAACCCATAACATCAATCTGAAGAGATTTATGTACACCTATATTCATAGCAGCACTATTTACAATAGCTAATATCTGGAAATAGCCCAAGTGCCCATCAATAGATGAGTGGATAAAAAAGCTGTGGGATATTTACACCATGGAATACTATGCAGCTGTAAAAAGGGATCTCTTACCTTTTGAGACATCAGGGATATACTGGAGAGTATTATGATAAGCAAAATGAGCCAGTCAGAGAAAGACAAGTATCACATGATCTTACTCATTTGTGGAATCTATGAACAAAATAAACTGATGAACAAAATAGATCCAGAGACATAGAAGCATGGAACAGTCTGATGAATCTCAGAGGTAGGGCAGGGGAAGGGGAGGGAGGTGGGGAGAGTTTAACCAAAGAACTTATGTGCATGCATGCATAACCCATGGACACAGACAATAGTTTGCTGAAGGCCTGAGGTTTGTGGCGGTGGGGTGGTTAATGGGGATAAAAAGTGTATATCTATAATACTTTCAATATTAAAGATAAATGTTTTAGAAAAGCAAGACAAGCAAGAACAAGTGTTGGAGGCTTTATGGAAAAAAAAATGTAGCCCTCCTACATTTCTGGTGAGAATGGCTACTGGTACAGCCACTATGTAAAACAGTCTGGTGATTTTTACCAAAAATTAATAATCTAGCTACCATATAGCCCAGCAATCCCTCTCTTGGTTTTATATCTGAAAAACTCAAAAACATGTATCCACAAAGATCTACGGCCCCTCCCCTATGTTCATTGCAGCATTATGCACAGTGGCCAGGACATGGAATCAACCAAAGTGTCCTGCGACAGAGGATTGGATAAGGAAAATGTGATATATGTACACAATGTAATACTACTCAACCTTAAGAAAATACAAAATACTGCCTTTTGCACCAACATGGTTGGACCTTGAGGCTATTATGTTAAGTCAAATAACTCAGGCAGAAAGAGCTAAGAACCATATGATTTCACTCATATATAGGATATAAAACTGAAATTCATGGACACAAACAGCAGTGTGGTGGTTGCCAGAGGGAAGGGGCTGGGAGGTGAATGGTGCCTAATATATCGTGAAGGAAGGTAATTTGACTTTGGGTGGTGGGCACACAGTACATTATTCAGATCTTGTAACATAGAAATCAACACCTGAAACCTATATGATCCTATTAACTTATGTCACCACAATAAATTTAATAATAATTTTAAAAACTGGAAAAAAAATAAAATTAGTCATGGGAAAGTAAAGTTCTGCATAGGGGAGGTCCAAGATGGCAGCAGATTGAGTGGAAGCTACGCTGACACTCTCCCAGGACCAAACTAGAATTATGACTAAAATACAGAAAAACCACTCTGAATAACCAGGGATGAAAAGTGGAGACGGCATACAGACTGGTAAAGACTGTGGAGGCACGAGAGGGCTGACTGGTCTCTGACAGGCAGCAGCTGAAGGTCCCAAGGGATATCTCAGCTGTTGGGGTTTCCCACTGAGAACTCTTGGGTTTAAACCCCAACTGGGCTCCCCAACCCAGAGCACCAGAACTGAGAAAGGTGCCCACATAACATCTGGCTGTGGAAAGCAGTGGGTTTTCTGTTTCTCGCTAAGAGACTGCTGGAAATGCAGCCACCCTCTTAAAGGGCCAACCCACAAAGTTTTGTGTGCAGACACTCACCTTGGGTTCAGGCGGAGGCAGAGTGAACTACAGCTGTGTGAGGAGAATCCAGGAGTGCTGGCTGGGGTAAAAAATCTCAGAGGGCATCCATCTGGATCCCGGTGCTGAATCATTCAGCCTTACTGCAGAGGGCATCTTTCTCAGGCAGATATTTACCTTCCAAGCAGACTTTGCTGGGGGGAAGTGATTGCCCCACCCTGCTGGAAAACATCTGGCCCCACCCTTTGGAGTTTCTACAGACTAAACCTCCTTAAAAGACTAATCACCATCAGCCAAGCCGCCCTGTGGAGTTTCTACAGCATGAGGTTCATTAAGAGACTGAATAACAGCCTCTGGGTGCTTTGAGTCTAATTTACTTCTGGACCAAGGGCTTGAAAAAGCAGACCTTGATGCACATCTTGGTCCTGTCCAAACACACACAGCCCTAGAAGTGGAAACTAGAAACTGTGGAGTCGGGAGAACTTCAAACAGGGTACTCAAGGCCACTCACAAACAGCATCTGACATTGGCCTACACCAGAGACCATCCAAAAGACTGGGAGTCCTAGCAGATCTACCTAATACATAGAAACAAATCCAAACAGGTAGCCAAAATGGGGAGACCAAAAAACAAGCCCCAAATGAAACAACAAGAGAATTCACAAGAAGAAGAGGTAAATGAAGTGGAGATAAGCAATCTGTCAGATATAGAGTTCAGAATACTGATGATAAAGATGCTCAACAGCATGAAAAAGATATGGAAACTATGAAGGAAATTAAGAATGACGTAGTAGAAAAAAAACACATTGGAAAGAGTCAACAGTTGATTAGGGGAATCTGACGATCATACAGCAAATTAGAAGACAGGGTAGAAAAAAAATCACTCAATCAGAGATCCAAAAAGAAAAACAATTAAAAAATTGGAGAACAGTTTAAGGGAGCTGTGGGACAACATGAAACATAACAATATTTGCATCATAGGAGTGCCAACAGTACAGGAGAGGTTAAAAGTAAGCATGGATTAGAGAATATGTTTGAAGAAATAATGGCAAAAAATTTCCCTAACCTGAAGGAAAAAGTCACACAAGTTCAGGAGGCACAGAGAGTCTTAAGCAAGAAGAACACAAAGAGGCCCATGCCCAGACACATCTTAATTAAAATGCCAAAAATTCAAGACAAAGAGAGAATATTAAAGGTAGAAAGGGAAGGCAAGCTCCCGCAAGGCTGTCAGGTGATTTCCCATCAAAAACTCTACAGGCCAGAAGGGAATGGCATGAAGTATTCAAGGTAATGCAAAACAAGAATCTGAAACCAAGAATACTTTATCCAGTGAAATAAAGCTGGTGAAATAAAGAGCTTTCCAGGCAAAAAAAGGCTAAAGGAATTTATCACCACCAAACCAGCACTGCAAGAAATGTTAAAGAAACTGCTGCATTAAGAAGTTGAAATAGAGAGAATGAGAAACATATGCATTAAGAAATAAAATGGCAATAGATAAGCACCTATCAATAATAACCTTAAATATAAATGGATTAAAAGTTCCAATCAAAACACATAGGTAGATTATCAGGCAGTGGAAGATAGCGGCCCTGTGAGAAGCAGCAGTGCCCCCACTCCAGCCACGGACTTGATTTCCTCCTAAAATCCTATGTAACCAGCTTGAAAAAAAACAGAGAAACATACCTGAGTGGACGAAGTGTGAGTGGGGAGCACTGAGGAACGATCACGGAGTCCGGTAAGAGAGGGGGCCCTTGGAAGGGGGAGTCCCCTGAAGCCTGTGCTGGGCACCAAGCCTGAAGGCTTGGAGGCTACAAAGCCCCGTGGACAGCATCCAAAAGCAGGGATCCCACACCCGGAGCAGAGAGGGGTAGGAGCGCCCCGAGCACAGGGCAGAGGGACGCAGGGGAGCTGTGAGTCCAGGAGGAGATGGCGCCTTCCTAGGAAACAAAGACTCTAGGGGTGGCTGTGATCGGGCGTCTGGTGCTCGGGGTGCTGACCATAGGGAAGGCTGTCCCAAGGCCTGTGGCACCCAAGTAGTGAGGGACCAGAGGACTGCGCTGAGCACCCGCACACGGGGGCCCTCTGCCTCCCTGTGGGGCACTGTGTTGAGCCCCAGAAAGCGCTGAATCTGCGTGGCATGGGGGAGGGGAGGAGCCCTCCCACCCAGAGCTCCCGGTGCCCGGTGCCCGGAGGCTGGGTTCTGCGACCAGCCCTGAGGGTGTCCTCACGCCCGGAGCTCCAGGGTGCCCAGAGATTGGGATCTGTGACCGGCCCTGAGGGGCCACGTGGTGGCGAGTGAAGCTGCCCCAGCTTTGCTCAGACCAGCGGTGTGGAGAGCTGCGTGGAGCTGAGTTTGGCTCCTCTCCTGCTGGGTGCCTTGGAGCAAGGGCGGCGTGACCTTGCAGGGCAGATTCTGCCTGTGTGTTGCTTTGGGCGTTTGTGAGTTTGATTGCTGAACTGGTTCCCACCTTCCCGGCTTGCACTGCAAGGACAGACCAGCAGAGGCTGCCATTGGGGTCTGCACAGTGGACGGTCTGAGGGGTGGGCCTGGTGCGGCCAGCCAACCAGAGCTGAGCAGGGAGGGGCGGAGCCTGTCAGCCTCTCCTGCAGCTGGGAGCACCACCCCCACTCATGAAAGGGGCGGGTCCCGATCACTGAAGCCCCAGACACACCCGCAAGGCACAGTCCTGAGGGGGAAGGGAGAGCAGCTCACAGGAGGACTCTGCAAGAATAAGACTCTCGGACACTGTTGTTTGGGATATGGAGGAAACGCAGAAAACCCCTGCTGGGGGCTGGGCAGGCAAAGTGCCCCCCAGAATGTGTTCTTAATGGAACCCACTGGGCCCTGGCTGCTGAAACGGCCCATACAGAAAAGGGAACAGGCTAAGATCAATCTGAAGCTGCACCAGGACAGAGACTGGGGAGCTAGAATCAGAGGACAGGGTAGGGACTGAGGAGCTGGCGGTGGAGCAGAGACTAACTCCCGCAGAGTGAGCCCCTGACAGCGACACCTATAAGGGGAGTGATACCTTGGGCTACACTAGCCACCCTGTACCCTAAAGACTCTACAGAAGATTCTGGAGCAAGGCGAGGCAACTACAAGGTTACAAAATATCTGACAAGAGGAGGTGGCCCACAGAGAGCCTCAGATCAACCATCTAACTAAGGACACCAGAGCCAAAACTAGACGTCTCCTCACATTGGAGTGATACACAAATACCTCCCAGGAGAACTGAAATCACAAAAAACTGACCCTCAGACAACATAAGTTGCCCAGAAGAAACGCACCTGATTGACTACCTTTTTCTCTGCTGTTTTTTTGTTTTGTTTGGTTTTGGGTTTTGTGGGTTTTGGGTTTTTTTTGTTTTTGGCTTTGTTTCTTTTTTCTCTTTGTTCCTTAGGAAGAAGAGAAAGGAGAGAAAATTTGTTTTTTCTTCTTTTTTAAATTTTATAAAAATCTTTGGTTTTCTTTTTTCTTTTTTTTTTAAACATTTTTTTAACTAAATTTTTTTTATATATAAAATAATTTTGTCTTGCTTAGCTTGTTTTTGGTTTTGTTTTGGTTATTTGCTTTGTTTTGTTTTATCCTTGCTTCTACTATCAAGACTTTCTTGATATCCCTACTTAATGACTGGGACTTTTTCATTATAACCAAGTTTACTGCTTTCCTCTATAGTTTCTCCCAAATCTCTTACCAGATTCCCTGCCTGCCTGGGCTTTGTCTCTCTCTCTCAATCCATTGGCATACCTTATTTCTTCTCTTTCTTCTTTCTTTTTCTACTTTTCTTTCATTCTTTCATTTTGCCCCCTTCAGTTTTCCTGTCTGATTGTTAGTTTCTCTTATTCTCTTTATAGTATTTTTGTTTTCTCATTTTCAACTATTATTCTATTCCTATTCTCTCCCGTAATTTTGTGCTGGCCCTGCTTTGAGAATCTTTCTCTGCTTCTGTTATCTCCCAGTACCTTCTCTATTTTTTATATTTTAGTTTATTATTATTTTCTAAATTTTCACCAGTGTTAACAACATACACCTCTGGGCTCCACTGGGCCCACAAGACAAAATCCCATGCCACAACACTGGGACACAGCAAATATATCTAATATATAGATATAAGCACTAAGACCTACCAAAATGGGGAGACAAAGAAACAACCCCCAAATTAAAGAAAAGGAAACATCGCCAGAAAAAGACATTGATGAGATGGAGTTGAGCAAGTTATCAGAAACGGAGTTCAGAGTATTGATGATGAATATGTTCAAGGAACTTAAGAAGACTCTAGATGATAAGACCGAGAAAATTAGTGAAAACATGAAAAAAGAGATACATACCATAAATACAACTCAGACAGAGATAAAGAATGCTGTATCTGATATCAAGAATGCACTGGAAGGAATTAAAAGCAGGCTCAATGAAGCAGAGGATAGAATAAGTGACTTAGAAGACAAAATAGAGAAAATCACACAATCAGAGCAGCAAAAAGAAAAAACACTTAAAAACCATGGGGACAGTCTAAGGGAGCTTTGGGACAACATGAAGCTAAACAACATTCACATTATAGGAGAACCAGAGGGGGAGGAAAGAGAGCAAGGGATAGAGAACTTGGTGGAAGAAATAATTATAGAAAACTTCCCTAGGCTGGCAAAAGAGAAAGCCACACAAGTTCAGGAAGCACAGAGGGTTCCAAACAAGAGGGACCCAAAGAGACCCACTCCAAGACACATCATAATTAAAATGGCAAATGTCAAGGACAAAGAGAAAATGTTAAGGGCTACAAGTGAGAGACAAGCAGCAACCTACAAGGGAACCCCCATAAGGCTGACAGCTGATTTCTCAACAGAGACTCTTCAGGCCAGAAGGGAGTGGCATCAAGCTCTGCAAGTAATGAAAAGCAAGAACATGCAACCAAGACTGCTCTATCCAGCAAGGCTATCATTTAAATTTGAAGGTGGAATAAAGAGCTTCCCAGACAAAAAAAGGCTAAAAGAATTCAGTACCACCAAACCAGCATTGCAAGAAATGCTAAAAGGACTGCTTTAAGAAAAAGGAGGAATAGTGAGAGAAAGGTATATCAGCATAAAGGGGAAAAATGGCATTAAATAAGTTGATATCAATAGTAACTTTAAATGTAAATGGAAAATATGGGCCAATCAAAAGACAAAGGGTAGCTGAATGGATAAGAAAACAGGACCCAAATATATGCTGTCTACAAGAGACCCACCTGAGAGCAAAAGACACACACAGGCTAAAAGTGAAGGGATGGAGTAAAATATTCCATGCAAATGGAAAGGAAAGGAAAGCTGGAGTAGCAATTCTTATTTCTGACAAAACAGACATCAAAATAAAGACCATAACAAGAGACAAAGATGGTCACTACATATTATTAAAGGGATCAATCCAACAGGAGGAAATAACCCTTATGAACATTTATGCACCCAATACAGGAGCACCTAAATATATAAAAAAATCTCTTGGGGGACTTCAAAGGGGAGATTGACAGTAGCACAATCAGAATGGGGGACTTTAACACCCCATTGTCAGCAGTGGACAGATCATCAAGAGAAAAAGTCAACAGGGAAACACAGACCTTAAATGAATCACTGGACCTAATGGATTGAATTGACATTTATAGAACATTTCACCCCAAAGCAGCACAATACACATTCTTCTCAAGTGCACATGGAACATTCTCAAAAATAGACCACATGTTAGGGCACAAGGCAAGTCTCTACAAATATAAGGAGATTGAAATCATATCAAGCATCTTCTCAGATCACAATGACATGAAACTAGAAATCAACCACTATAAAAATACTCAAAAATATTCAAACAAATGGAGGCTAAATAGCATGTTATTAAACAATGAATGGGCTACCAAAGAGATCAAGGAAGAAATCAAACACTTCATGGAAAGTAACGAAAATGAACAGAAAACAACCTAATATCTATGGGACACGGCGAAAGCAGTCTTGAGAGGAAAATTCATATCATTACAGGCCTATCTCAAGAAACAAGAAAAAGATCTAATGAACCATCTAACACAACAACCTAAAGAACTAGAATGAGAACAGAAAGAAAAGCCCCGAGGAAGTAGAAGGAAGGAAATAATAAAAATCAGAGCAGAGATTAATGCCACAGAGACTAAAGAAACAATACAAAAAATCAATGAAACCAAGAGCTGGTTCTTTGAAAAGGTAAATAAGATTGATGCACATTTAGCCAGACTCACTAAGAAACAAAGAGAGAGGACCCAAATAAATAAAATCAGAAATGAAAGAGGGGATATAACAACTGATCCAACAGAAATACAAAGGATTTTAAGAAAATATTATGATCAACTGTATGCCAACAAATTGGACAACATAGGGGAAATGGACAATTTTCCTAGAAGCATACAACCTTCCAAAGCTGAATCAAGAAGAGGCAGAAAACCTGAATAAGCTGATAACAACTAATGAAATTGAAGCAGTAATCAAAAAACTCCCAGCAAACAAAAGTCCTGGACCAGATGGATTTACAGGAGAGTTTTACCAAACATTCAAAGAAGAATTAACACCTATTCTATTCAAACTATTCCAGAAAATTCAAGAGGAGGGAAAACTCCCAATTTCTTTTTATGAGGCCAGCATCACCCTAATCCCAAAACCAGATAAAGACACTACAAAGAAAGAAAATTACAGGCCAATATCCCTGATGAACATAGATGCTAAAATCCTCATTAAAATACTAGCAAACTACATCCAGCAATACATTAAAAAGATCATACATCATGACCAAGTGGGATTTATTGCAGGGATGCAAGGCTGGTACAACATCCGCAAATCAATAAATGTGATACATCACATAAACAAAATGAAGGACAAAAATCATATGATCATACCAATAGATGCAGGAAAATTATTTCTCAAAATCCAGCACCCATTCTGATAAAAACTGTCAGCAAAGTGGGAATAGAGGGATCATACCTCAACATAATAAAGGCCATATATGACAGACCTACAGCCACCATCATACTCAATGGGCAAAAACTAAAACCATTTCCGTTAAAAACCAGAACAAGATAGGGATGTCCACTTTCACCACTCTTATTCAACATAGTACTGGAAGTCCTCCCCATAGCCATCAGACAGGAGGCAGGAGGAAAACAAAAAGGTATCCAAATTGGAAAGGAGGAAGTAAAACTGTCATTATTTGCAGATGACATGATACTGTACATAGAAAACCCTAAATACTCCATCAAAGTACTACTAGATTTGATAAAGGAATTTGGCAAGGTAGCTGGATACAAAATCAACATCCGGAAATCAATGGCATTCTTATACACCAACAATGAACTTTCAGAGGGAGAATCTAAAAAAGCAATACCATTTACCATTGCAACTAAAAAAATAAGATACCTAGGAATAAACTTAACGAAGGATGTAAAAGACCTGTACTCAGAAAACTACATGACACTGAAAAAAGAAATAGAGGAAGATTTAAACAGGTGGAAGAAGATAGCATGCTCATGGATTGGGAGAATTAATATCATTAAAATGTCCATACTACCCAAAGCAATTTATAAATTTAATGCAATTCTTATGAAAATACCAACAGCATATTTCACAGACCTAGAACAAACATTTCAAAAATTTATATGAAACCAAAAAAGACCCTGAATAGCTGCAGCCATCTTGAGAAAAAAGGACGGAGTGGGAGGGATCACATTACCAGACTTCAAACTTTATTACAAAGCCACTGTAATCAAAACGGCCTGGTATTGATACAACAACAGGCATATAGGTCAATGGAACAGAACAGAGACCCCAGAAATAGACCCACGCCACTATGGTCAGTTAATATTTAACAAAGGAGGCAAAAGTATCCAATGGAGTAAGGACAGTCTCTTCAATAAGTGGTGCTGGGAAAATTGGACAGATACATGCAAAAGAATAAAACTAGACCACCAACTTTCACCATACACAAAAATAAACTCAAAATGGATAAAAGACTTAAATGTAAGTCAGGAAACCATAAAAATCCTGGAAGAAAACATAGGCAGTAAAGTCACAGACATCCCACGTAGTGGACTTTTCACTGACACATCTCCTAGGGCAAGAGAAACAAAGGAAAAAATAAACATATGGGACTACATCAAACTAAAAATCTTCTGTACAGCAAAAGAAAACAGCCTCAAAATACAAAGGAACCCCATGGTCTGGGAAAACATATTTGCCAAGGATGAATCTGATAAGGGGCTAATTTCCAAAGTGTACAAAGAACTCATAGCACTCAGCAAGAGAAAGACAAACAACCCAATTAAGAAATGGGCAAAGGACTTAAATAGACACTTCTCCAAAGAGGACATACGGATGGCCAAGAGACACATGAGAAAATGCTCGACATCGCTAATCATCAGAGAGATGCAAATTAAAACCACAATGAGGTATCACTTCACACCTGCCAGAATGGCTGCCATCAATACATCAACAAACAACATGTGCTGGCGAGGGTGTGGAGAAAGGGGAACCCTAGTACACTGCTGGTGGGAATGCAGACTGGTGTAGCCACTATGGAAAACAGTATGGAGGTTCTTCAAAAAATTAAAAATGGAGCTGCCGTTCGACCCAGTGATTCCACTCCTAGGAATGTATCCTAAGAATCCTGAAACATTCATCAGAAAGGATATATGTACCCCAATGTTCATAGCAGCGCAGTTTACAATAGCTAAGATCTGGAAACACCTCAAGTGCTCATCAGTAGATGAGTGGATAAAAAAGCTGTGGGACATTTACACCATGGAATACTACGCAGCTGTAAAGAAGAAGAATCTCGTACCCTTTGGGACAGTATGGATGGACCTGGAGAATATTATGCTAAGTGAAATAAGCCAGGCAGTGAAAGACAAATATCACATGATCTCGCTTATACGTGGAATCTAAAGAACTTATTAAACTGATGAACAGAATAGATTCAATGACATGGAAGCATAGATGAGACTGATGAATGTCAGAGGGATGGAGGAGGGCGGGTGGGTGGAGGGGGAGAGAGTAACCAAAGAATTTATGTGCATATATATACAACCCAAGGACATGGACAATGGTGGGGAAAAGGACTGGGGAGGGGGAAGTAACAGGGTGGAATGGATCATGGATCATTGGGGAGAAAAAGGGACATCTGTAATATTTTAAACAATAATAAAACTTTAAAAAAAAATAGTCAAAAAAAAAATAGAATGGTCATTCCTGAACATAATAAAGGCCATATATGACAAACCTACAGAGAACATCATACTCAATGGGGAAAAACTAAAACCTCTTCCTCTAAGAACAGGAATAAGACAGGGATTTCCTCTTTCACCACTCTTATTCCTTGCCACAGCGATCAGACAAGAAAATAAAATAAAAGCCAACCAAAATTGGAAAGGAGGAAGTAAAACTGTCATTATTTGCAGATGACATGATATTGTACTTAGAAAGCCCTAAAGAGTCCACCAAAACACTACTAGATTTAATGAATTAATTTGTAAATGTAGAAGGATACAATTTAACACCCAGAAATCCTTGGCATTTTTATATACCAGTAGTGAACTCACAGAAAAGGAAACTACAAAAGCAATCCAATTTACCATTGCAAGAAAAAAATTAAGATAATTCTAGAATTAGAATTTGAATAATTCTAAACAAGGAGGTAAAAACCTGTACCCAGATAACTACAGGATATTGAAAACAGAGATAGAGGAACATATAAACATATGGAAGAATATACTGTGTTCATAGATTGGTAGAATTAACATCATTAAAATGTCCATACTACTCAAAGCAATCTATAAATTCAAAGCAATCCCCATTAAAATACCAACAGCATATTTCACAGATCTAGAATAAATACTCCAAAAATGTATATGGGACCAAAGAAGACCCTGACTGGCCACAGCAATCTTGAGAAAGGACAAAGTTGGAAAGATCACAATACCGGATATCAAATTATACTACAAAGCCACTGTAATCAAAACAGCTTGGTACTGCACAACAACAGACATATAGATGAATGGAACAGAACAGAGAACCCAGAAATTGAACCAGACCTTTACACTCAATTAATATTTGACAAAGGAGGCAAAAGCATACAGTGGAGTAAAGACAGTTTCTTCAAGAAACCAGTGTTTGGAAAATTGGGGAGGTATATACAAAAAAAAAAAAAATGAAGCTAGACCACAACTCACACCATACAGAAGAATAAACTCAAAATGGATAAAAGACTTTAATGTAAGTTGTAAAACCATAAAAATCATAGAAAAAAATGTAGATGGCAACACCTGACATCTCTTGTAGCAATATGTTTGCAGATACACCTCCTAGGGCAAGGGAAACAAATGAGAAAATAAACAAGTGGGACTGTATCAAAATAAAAAAAAAACTTCTGCACAGTGAAAGAAACCATCAACAAAACGAAAAGGGAGCCCACTGTACAGGAGAATATATTTGCCAATGATACATCTGATAAAGGGTTAATTTCCAAAATATATAATGAACTCATACAACTTAACAAAAAGAAGACAAACAATCCAATTAAAAAATGGGTAAGGGACCTAAATAGACACTTCTCTGTGTTGCCATCTGGAAACACAGATGGCAAGTCACTAATTATCAGAAAAATGCAAATGAAAACAACAGTCAGATATCACCTAACACCTGTCAGAATGGCTGCCATCAACAAATCATCAAATGACAAGTGCTGGAGAGGATGTGGAGAAAAGGTAACCTTAGTACCCTGCTAGTGGGAATGCAGGTTGGTGCAGCCACAATGGAAAACAGTATGGAGTTTCCTCAAAAAATTAAAAATGGAACTGCCATTTGACCCAGTGATCCCACTTCTAGGAATATATCTTAAGAAACCCAAAACACCAATTAGAATTTATGCACCCTTATGTTCATAGCAGCACAATTCGCAATTGCTGAGATCTGGAAACAACCCAAGTGTCCATCAGTAGATGAGTGGATAAAAAAGCTGTGGTACATTTATACCATGGAATGCTATGCAGCTGTAAAAAATAAGGATCTCTTACCCTTTGGGACAGCATGGATGGACCTGGAAAGGGTTATGCTAAGTGAAATCAGCCAATCATAGAAAGACAAGTGCCACATCTCACTCATATGTGGAATCTATAGAACAAATTAAACTGATGAACAAGATAGATACAGAGATATAGAACCATGCAGTAATCAGACAAATTTCTGAGTGAAGGTGGGGGTGGGGATGGGGGCAGAGACTGGTTAATCAAGGAATTTAAATGGGTATGTACATGACCTCTGGACACAGACAATAGTGTGAAGAAGATCTGGGTAGGGGGCAGGGGTGGGTGCCTGGTGGGGGGGGATTCATTAAGGGGGGAAGTGGACATCTGTAATACTTTCAACAATAAAGAAAAATTTTTTTTTAAATCACATTACTTTTAATTATTATACATTATAAATGCAAAAGAGTAAATAATGACAAACCAATTTTGGACAAATTTACTGTAAGACTAAACTAGGGTAACTAACCATTCCATTTTGCTAAGGGCTGTTCTGGCTTAGTATTGAAAGTCCTACATCATGTAAATACTAAATTTAAGATGTTTTTTATTTATTGTGTGTTAGGGTGATAATATTTCACCTTGATCTTAGTAATAATCTGCCTCCAGAATCACACAATAGAATGACTTATATTTCAGGAACTTTCCGTGATATGTGAATACTTCATCATTTTTTAATTTGTTGTTTAAAAACAAAACATTAGATAACTATTAAAATTTCAGAAATTGAATAATCAAAAAATTGACCAATGATGTTTTTATTTTTCAATTTTTTCCACACAAATACACTGTATCTACAATTATTTAATACACTGTATATTTCCCTTTAGTATTATATTGCAAACACTGAACTATGTCATTGACATGCCTGTCAACTTTTTCCTTTGTGATTTCATCCGCTTCTTCAAACCCTAGATAATTGTAATCTCTGTGGAGTCCTTCTAAATTTCAATCAAATAGAGTCCTCCTTTTCGCATCCTTTCCTTGATCTTTGTTTTAAACATTGTTTTAGATACAGCTCAAGGCAGATTTACTTTTAAGCCTTAATTTCTTATTTATTTCCTTCATATAAAGGAATGATATGTGGGGTAATCATATTTTAAATTATGAGGATTTATGGGTAAAGGCTATAGAAACTGTGCTTGTTCAAGTCTGACACTGAATTAGTTTATTGCTGTGGGTGAAAAGATTGATGAACTTTTTAAATAAAAGACTTAAAGTAGATGAAACAATAGATACTATTCAGCTACTGTTCTCCATTTCTGTTGAGAGTTAAAGGAAATGCATATACTAGGGCAGGAACAATTTAGGTTTGAAAATATAGAATTGATAACGAGCTATCAGAATTAATATGTTGAATGCTATTTTATTTTATTTTTTATAAAACATATCTTTATTGATTTCAGAGAGAGGAAAGGAGGGGGAGAGAAAGAGATAGAAACATCAATGATGAGAGAGTCATTGATCGGCTGCCTAGCCCGCAACCCGGGCATGTACCCTGACTGGGAATTGAACCCCGATCTCCTGGATCCTAGGTTGATGCTCAACCGCTGAGCCACACCTGGCTGAAAAAAAGAATTAAGTTGATCTTGCCTTGATTGCAAAATTACAAACTATCTAATAATAATTATAAAGATTTATATAGCATTTTGCAGTTTACAAAATAATTCTCCATAATTTTTTTATCTGATTCTCACAGCAGCCTTGTGAAGTAGGCATTATATCCATTTAACGATAAGGAAACTGAGTTTGAATTACTAAATTTCAGTTAGAAATTTGTACAACATGCTCTTTTTTTAAAAATGTTTTTTATTGCTTTGTTTTTTTAGAGAGAGAGGAAGGGAGAGGGAGGGAGAGAGAAACATTGATGTGAGATAGAAACATTGTTTGGCTGCCTCCTACACATGCCCTGACCAGGGCTTGAGTCCACAACCTGGGCATGTGCCCTGATCAGGAATTGAACAAGGACATTTCTGTGCATGGGATGATGCACAACCAAATGAGCCACACCTGCCAGGGCAACTTGCTCTTTTATTAACAGCTTTTTTGAAATATAATTCATATACCATACAATTCACCTATTAAAGGGTATAACTTAATGGCTTTTAGTTTATTTATAGAGTTGTGCAACCATCAGCACAATCAACTTTTGAAAGTTTTCTCATCCCAGAAAGAAAACTGCATACCCATAAGCAGCCACTCCCACCACTTACCCCAAAACCCCCACTTTTAGGCAACCGTTAATTTACATTCTCTTATAGAAGTGCTTATTCTAAGCATTTCATATAAATAAAGCCATGCAATATACGGCCCTTTGGATTTGTTTGTTTAGCATGCTTAGTATGTTTTCAAGGTCCATCTGTGTTGTAAATGTATATTTGTATGGCCAAATAATATTCCATTTTATGGCTATACCACATTATGTTTATCCAGTCACTAGTTGATGAACATCTGGGTAGTTTCCATTGTTTGGCTATTAGAATAATGCTGCTATGAATATTCATGCACAGGTTTTTGTGTGGACATGTTTACATTAACACCTTGATCTTGAGCCCCACTTTTTTATCATAGGCAAAACTATAAGATGGCCCCTAAGATTTCTGTTCCCTAGTGTATATACCCATTGTAATCCTTTCCCCTTGAATGTGGGAAGAATTTGTGAATATGATTGTATCACTCCCTTCATCCTTCATTTGTTATATTATATATCAATGATGAAGGAATTGACAGATGTAATTAAGGACCCTAATTAGTGGCTCAGCGGTTGAGCGTCAACCTTTTTTTTTGAGCATCAACCTTTGATCCAGGAGATTGCCGTTTGATTCCTGGTCAGGGCACATGCCCGGGTTGCAGGCTCGATCCCCAGTAGGGGGCGTGCGGGAGGGAGCCTATCAATGATGACTCTCTCATTATTGATATTTCAACTCCCTCTCTCCCTCTCCCTTCCTCTTTCTGGAATCAATAAAGATATATTAATAAATAAATAAATAAATAAATAAATAAATAAATAAGGGTCTAGGCCTTTCCTGATTCAAAGTAAAAGGGTGATCAATAGGTACAGACTTCCGTTTATAAGGGGAATAAGTTTTGAGGATGTAATGTACAGCATTATAATAGATATCAATACTGTGTTTTATGTTTGAAAGTTACTAAGAGAGTAAATCTTAAAAGTTCTAATAACAAGAAAAGAAATTTATAATTATGTGTGGTGATGGATGTTTACTAAATTTATTGTGGTAATCATGTTTGTGACATATACATATATAAATTATCATTTTGTACACCTAAAACTAATACAATGTTATATGTAAATTATATTTCTATTAAAACAAATAAGTAAAAGAGATTCTCTTGCTGGTCTTGAAGAAGTAACCAACTAAGTTAATTGCCTGTGAAAGGGGTCATATGGCAAGACCTGAGGATGCCTCTGGAAGCTGAGAGTAGTCCCCAGCCAACATCCAGCCAAAAAAAAAAAAAAAAAATCACAACCAAAAAGAAAAAAACAATAAACCCCAATGCTTTCAGTCCTACAACTGCAAGGAAGTTAGTTTTGCCAGCAAACAGTGAGCTGGGAAGAAGGATCTCAAGTCTCAGATGAGATTGCAGCTCTGACTTGATTTTATCTTGGTAATACCCTCAGCAGAGGATGCAGCTAATTTTTACCCAGATTCTTGACTGATAGAAATTGTGAGATAATATATATTGTCTTAAGCTGCCAAGTGTGTGCTAATTTGTTGTTTAACAACAGAAAGTGAATATAACGTCTTACTGATTCTTTTTACATCACACTATCAAGTACTTCCTTTGTGTACCTGCATTTTCTTCCTTCTCTATGATTATTAATAATGTGTCATAATTATTGCAGTTGCCTGGGCAATAATATATATTTTTTTAAATCTCATTTTGCCAGAAAGCCTCACTCAAACATAAAGAAAATAATGGTTCTGATTATCAAGAAATCACAGAATCATGAGTTTTTATAGCCAGAGGGATCTTAGAGATGTTACATCAATAGTTTAATATGAATCATGATCAGGTTTTGCCTAAAGATTGATGTCATATACTAGGCTATCAACCCTTTTGCAAACTTCCTCATGAAAATCATTTCCCAGAAAACTCTGCTTTTTAAATTCTCATTCTCATTCTCTCACTCCACTTCACTGGCCTTTATATCATCTTTTTGAAATCATCACTGACTTTTAAGGGAGAGTTTAAGATGGAAACTGAAGTGAACTCTGAGAGATTAAAAACATCATGCTATGTACAGCTTCATTGCGGATGTACATGCTACACCTTTTCACAGTTCAGTGGCTCTTTCACACCAGAGTGGAACCGTGGAGCTATGGAAGCACATGCTAATTATATCTTCCAGAAACTGGAAATCAGAGTGTACCTAGCAACATATCCAAGGGAGCTACTTGTTTAATTTCTTTTTTTTTCATATTTTTAGAATTGTAATTAGGTACTACCAAATAAAGTAAACAAACAACTCTTAAATTGGAGTACAAAATGAAAGCACCTTATTTCTTTAAAGATGCAAAAACAAGAAAATACAATATAAACTTATCCACATTTAAAAATAGTTGTTTGTGTATTAGTAAATGTGATTTTAAAACATTTTCAATAGAAGAATGATTTATAAGTCATTTTACAGAAGATGAAAAACATCAGTATCAGTGCCTGTTGTACACCTGAAAACAATACAAAATAATACTGAAAGTAAACTGTAATTGAAAAATTAATAAATAAAAATTTAAAAACCTTAATAATGAATACAACTGTAATATAAATTGCTGAGTTTTTCAAGAAATAAGAATGGGGGAATGGTAGCCAATAATTTAGTCAGTTACATAAATAAAAGTTTTATAGAATACTAATTTAATTGATAAGAATCAATCAGGTTGGAGGAAATCATACAGGTAAATTATTCCACATCATAAGATAACCTTTCTCATAAAAAAGCTCATTGTTCAAGAATTATACTAAAATTTGTCCTTCTTTTCCCCCACCGGAGAATATTTTTTCATTGCTTTTTAGAGTAGAATGAAGAGAGAAAGAGAGAGAGAAACATCGATGTGAGAGACACATTGTTCGGTAGCCTCAGGCGTGAGCCCTAGAGGGATTGAGCCTGCAACTGAGGTACGTGCTCTTGGCTGGAATCAAACCTGGGACCCTTCAGTCCACAGGCTGACGTTCTAACCACTGAACAAAACAAGCTAGGGCTTAAAATTTGTCCTTCTTGATGGGTTAAAATTATTTTGGCTCTGGTCATATCTAGTTCAAAATAAGTAATCCATATTTAGCATGCTTCTACTTTAGCCTTTAATAAAGAATTAAAGATTTTTGTTTTCATTTGGAAAAAAATCAGTGCCATTTGATTAATTTCTGAGCAATGGTATGCATAGGCTCAGAAAGAGATAATTCCTATTGTGCCATCTGCATGGGGTATCACAGTCCCATGGAAAGTTCCAAAAGATCATTCTTTACCAAAAGAAAGCTTGGTTGCTGCATTACAATACATAGGATTGTCCATGCTATTAGGGTCTAAAAACAGCTTTGACATGCTCCTTAAACTCTATAGGTTATATTGACAAATATGTGAAGAGGCAGTAGTTTAGGTTGATGGCACAGACATTGGGGTCAGGCTTAGGTTTGAGCTCTGGCTCTGCTGCTTACTAGGTAAGTAATCTTGGGTAAGTTCCTAAACATCTGCAAGTCTCAGTTTATCTAAGCAGGAAAAAAAAAAGGTGATTATAATATTAGTTATCTCATATAACATTTGAACAGATTATATGAGCTCATGTACATGAGTAGCAAGTCCCTATTACAAACTAAGCACTCAATAACTGTTATTATAATACATGAGAAGGATTAAGATATGATTATTCTGTATAACATGCAAATGAACCAGCTCATTTATAAATTTGCAGAATATTTTTTCACCTGAAGGTAAAGCAATAAAATTGACTAAAATCTCTAAATTTTTATTAGGTTAAAAAGTAACAAAAACTTTATGTGAGTTTTTAAATTTTTTTATACAACTATAATTAAAACACTCTATAGCATAGTACTAGGAGCATGGGCTTTGGAGTGAGACCCTCTCAGTGTGGATGAGTTATATCACTTCCAAGCTATGTGCCCTTGGGCAGCCCTTAAGCTTCCTTTTCCTGATTTGAAAAGTAGGGGGTTATAAGGGAACCTACTTTATATGGTCTTTGGAGAGGATAAAATTAAGATTATTCAAGTTAAATCTCAGTGCAGTGCTTACAAGAGAATGAATGCTCTCAAGGAAGGGGGGGGGGTGACATCAGAGCAATGGTGGCATGAGAGATACCCTTGGCCTCTCCCCCCTGAAACTTCAACAAATTAACCAACTATAATTCAACAAAGAATTCCCTACTCAACACAGAGGAATGCGTAAAAGACCTGTGCACTGAAACATCTAAAGGTGGGCAACTGGGAATAAGAGGGGAGACAAGAAGGGAGGAGACCTCAGAAGCAGCCCTGCAGCCAGGAGTTCAAGGCCTGGCTGGGAAAGAGGAAGAAGCAGGTGCTTCCTTTAGCAGGCCAGGAGGAAGAGAGATCTGAGTGGGACAGCCCAGCAGGGCAAGGGGAGTGAAAAATGATTGAGCCAGCAGACCCCTGACAGAGCACAGGGGTTCTGTCTTGCACTAGTCCACTCTCAGGTGGCGGGGGGTGTTTCTGACAAAGAAACAGAACCACAGAGCCCTGCTGCCCCTTGCCCTTGGTGTCAGGTCGAGGAACATTTTATCTGTAAATGAAGAGCTATTACAATAGAACAGCTGTTTCCCTCTGTGACTGATCCCCAGGTTTGGTGCTTGGGACTGGACCCCACGAAGTTCAGGGCTTCCTTACAGTGAGGCAAAACAAACCCTACTCTCAAGCAGCACTATTGTACTGTGCTACAAAAGCCCCTGGAGGTCAAGTCTAGGAGATTACATAGGTAAAAAAATCTTGCAATTCAGCACCACCTATTGGAAAATAGTAGAAAGACCTCTTCAGAGAAAGCTGCTATAGAAGGGATATTTATGCCTAGACAAAGGAGGGGAGCAAATACCATGAACAACTATGGTAACGAAGATGATCAGAAAGAAAATGAAAATCCCCAGAGAGCAGGCTGGAACACATGGAAATATGTGATATAAATGACAAAGATTTCAAGATTGCAGTTCTGAAAGTACTAAGTGAGATGTGAGAAAATACAGACAGGCAATTCAGTGCACTCAGAAAACAAATCAATGAACAAGACAAGTACTTTACCAAAGATATTGAAACTTTAAAAAAAACAAAACAATCAGAAATCCTGGAAATGAAGCATGCAATTAAGGAGATTAGGAATGAGCTACTGAGCATAGAAAACAGAGCCACCCAGATGGAGGAAAGAATTAGTGATATTAAAGATAGGAATCTAGAAATGACACAGAGGGAAGAAGAGAGAGACCTGAGCATAAGGAAAAATTAAAGAGCTCTACGAGAACAATCTGACTCCATCAGAAAAAACAATATTAGAATTATAGGCATTAGTGAAGAAGAAACTAAAAAGGGAACAGAGAGTCAATTTAAATAAAGAGTGGAAGAGCTTCCCAAACCTAATGAAAGAACTAGATCCTCAAATACAAGACACAAACAGAACACCTAGTTACTTCAATCCAAAGAGCACTTCAATGTGCTCCAAAGCACACTGTATTAAAACTGTAAAAAATTAATGACCAAAAAAAATTTATCAAAGCAGCCAGGGAAAAGAAAGAAGTGACCTACAAAGGAAAACCCATCAGAATTTCATCCAGCTTCTCAGCAGAAAATCTACAAGCCAGAAGAGAGTGGAAACAAATATTCAAATGTCTAAAAGAGATAAATTACCAGCCACGAATAGTATATCCAACAAAATTATCCTTTAAATATGAAGGAAAAATAAAGACGTTCCCAGACATAAAGAAGCTGAGAGATTTTATCAACAGAAAACCTCCATTGCAGGAAATACTCAAGGGAGTTATTCTACCTGAAACAAAGAACATAAGATCACAACACTAAAGAGAGATAGTTTGTGACAACACATAAAAGGGGAAGGGGAAATGACAGAACTGGCAAAGCAGGATGAACATCAAATGCATTTGAAAGAAAATAAACTATTGTATATATGCAACTTTGTTTTTATAAAACTAATGGTAACCATACTCAAAAATTCCCAAACCAGGACACCTAGCTTAAAAAAAGAGGATACAGGGAAAAGAAGTATGATACACCACCAAACAAAAACAATGCACAGAAGTACAAAGCAAAAGAACCAATGGAGACACAGAGCTACAAGAAAACAGAAGATAGAATGGCTATAGGAAATCCTCAGACATCAATAATTACCCTAAATGTAAATGGTCTGAATTCACCAATAAAGAGGCACAGAGTAGCAGAGTGGATCAAAAAATAAAATCCAACCATATGCTGCCTACAAGAGCACATCCAAGCTGCAAAGAAAAAGCTAGATTCAAAGTAAAGGGGTGAAAAATGATTCTCCAAGCAAATAACAGCCACCAAAAATGCTTACACCATATAAGTATAGCATACCCATATTTATATCTGACAAAATAGATTTCAATACAACAAAGATAATGAGACAAAGATTGACACTTTATGATAATAAAGGGGACACTACATTAAGAAAACACAACACTTCTTAATATATTTGCACCCAACCAAGGAGCAACAAAATATATAAAGCAACTACTCATAGAACTAAAATGAGAAACAGATGAAAATACAATCATAGTTGGGGACCTTAATACTCCATTGATGGCTCTAGACAGATCAACCAAACCAAAAAAAAATCAATAAAGAAATATTGGCCTTAAATGAAATGCTAGACCAAATGGACATAATTGACATTTACAAAACTTTTCATCTTAGAACATCAGATTATACGTTCTTCTCCAGTGCACATGAAAAACTCTCAAAGATTGACTATATGTTGGGTCACAGAACTAGCATTAACAAATTCAAAAAGAATGAAATTATACCAAGCATATTCTCTGACCATGACGCCTTGAAATTAGAAGTCAACTGCAAAAAGGAAGTAAAGAAACCCACAAACACATGGAGGTTAAAGAACATACTACTAAAAAATGACTAGGTGAAAGAAGAAATAAAATATGAGCTCAAAAGATGTATAGAGGCAAATGAGAATGACAATACAACATATCAAAACTTCTGGGATACAGTGAAAGCAGTACTAAGAGGGAAGCTTATATCATTACAGGCCTATCTCAAGAAACAAGAGAAATCCCAAGTAAACAATCTAACATCACATCTTGAAGAACTAGAAAAAGAACAAAAGCAACCCAAAGTGAGCAGAAGAAAGAAAATAATAAAAATTAGAGAAGAACTGAATGAGAGAACAAAAAACTATACAAAACATTAATAAAACAAAGAGCTGGTTCATTGAAAAGATTAATAAAATTGACAACCCCCTGGCTAGACTCACTAAGGAAAAGCGGGAAAAGACCCATATAAACAAAATCAGAACTGAGAGAGGGGAAGTCATCACAGACATCACAGATATATAAAAGATCATACTAGAACATTATGAAAGACTATATACCACCAAATTCCATAACCCAGAAGAAATGGATAAGTTCCTAGAAATATATAAGTTTCCTAGACTAAATCATGAAGAATTGGAAAATCTAAGTAGACCAATCAGCAGCAAGGAAATTGGAACAAACATCAAAAACCTACCAAAAAACAAAAGTCCAGGACCAGATGGCTTCACCAGTGAATTCTACCAAAGGTTCAAAGAAGAGTTAAAACCTATCCTCCTCAAACTCTTCAAAAAGTTGAAGAAGAGGCAATACTACCTAACACATTTTATGAGGCCAATATAACCCTGATGCCTAAACCTGGCAAGGATAACATAAAAAAAAAAAGAAAACTACAGACCAATATCTCTGATGAATACAGATGCAGAAATCCTAAACAAAATACTAGCAAATCAAATACAGCAGTATGTCAAAAAAATAATACATCATGATCAAGTGGGGTTCATTCCAGGGGCACAAGAATGGTTCAACATATGTAAATTGATCAATGTAATACACCAAATTAACAAAAGAAAGGATAAAAATCATATGATCTTATCAATAGGTACAAAAAATCATTTGATAAGATACAACATCCATTTATGATTAAAACACTCAATAAAATAGGAATAGAAGGAAAGAACCTTAACATAATAAAGACCATATAAGATAAGCCCTCTGCCAGCATCATACTCAATGGTGAAAAACTGAAAGCTTTCCCTCTAAGATTAGGAACAAGACAAGGATGTCCACTCTCACCACTCTTATTCAACATAGTTCTGGAAGTCCTAGACAGAGCAATAAGGCAAGAGAAAGAAATAAAAGGCATCCAAATAGGGAAGAAAGAAGTAAAACTGTCACTTTTTGCAGATGACATGATTCTGTATATAGAAAACCCTAAAGAATCCACCAAAAAAATATTAGAAACAATAAACAAATGCAGTAAAGTTGCAGAATACAAAATCAATGTACATAAATCCATTGTCTTCCTGTATACTAACAACAAAACTTCAGAAAAACACACACACAATTCCTTTTGCAATTGCAACCATAAGAATAAAATACTTAGGAATAAACTTAACAAAGAAAGTGAAAGACCTATATACTGAAAATTACAAAGCATTACTAAAAGAGATTGAAAAAGACACAATAAAATGGAAAAATATCCCATGTTTATGGATTGGAAGAATCAACCTAGTTAAAATGGTCATATTATCCAAAGCAATATACAGATTTAAGGCAATCCCCATCAAAATGCCAATTTCATTATTTAAAGAAATAGAACGAGAGATCTGCAGATTTTTATGGAATCACAAAAGACCTTGAATAGCCAAAGCAATCCTGAGAAAAAAGAATGAAGCTGGAGGTATGATGCTACCAAACTTCACATTATACTATAGAGCTACAATAATCAAAACAGCATGGTATTGATACTTATATGCTTATATATGTAACCTATGGACATAGACATTGGAATGGGGAAGGCCTGGGGTGGGGTAGATGTGGGGTGGAGGGTATCAATGGGAGAAAAAGGGGGACATCTGTAATACTTTCAACAATAAAGATAAATTAAAAAAAAAAAAAAAACGGCAAATGTTGCCCTAGCCACTTTGGCTCAGTGGCTAGAGCGTCAGCCATTGGACTGAAGGGTCCTGAGTTCAATACTGGCCAAGGTCACATACCTTGGTTATAGGCTCGATCCCCAACTCCAGTCAGGGTGCATGTGGGAGGCAACCAATCGATATGTCTCACATTGATGTTCCTCCCCCCAAAAAGCAATGGAAAAAATGTCCTCATGTGAGGATTAAAAAAAAAAAAAAAAAGGCAAATGTTAAAGACAAAGACAAAGAATCTTAAAGGCAGCAAGAGAGAGGGAGAAAGTTACCTATAGGGATGTTTACATTAGACTGTTAGCTGATTCCTCAACAGAAACACCAGGCCAGCAGGGATTGGCATGAAATATTCAAATGAAAATGAAAATCAAGGACCTGAAAACAAGACTACTATATCGAGCAAGGCTATCATTCAAAATAGATGGTGACGGTGAAATAAGGAGCTTCCCCAAAAGAAAAGGCTAAAGGAGCTTATCACCACCAAACCAGCATTGCAGGAAATGTTAAAGGAACTGCTATAATAGGAAGAAGAAATAGAGAGAGAAACATAACCATAAAGAATAAAATTGGTAATAAGTATGTACCGATCAATAATAACCTTAAATGTAAACAGATTAAATGCTCCAATCAAAAGATATAGGGTAGGTGAATGGATAAGAAAACATGACCCACCTCAAAACAAAAGATTGACATAGACTGAAAATAAAAGGATGGGGAAAAAAAATCCATGCAAGTGAAAAGGAAAAAAATATCTGGGGTAGCAATAATCATATCTGACCAAATAGACTTAAAAAAAAAAAAAGGCCATAAAAAGAAACAATGAATGTCACTACATAATACTAAAGGGTTTAATCCAAAAAGAATATTTAATGCTTATAAACATATATGCACCCAATATAGGAGCACCTAAATATATAAAAAGAACTCTTGGTGAACTTAAAGGAGAGATCAATAGGAATACAATCATAGTAGATGACTTTCACACCCCATTGACATCACTGGATACATCTTACAGACAAAAAAATCAACAAGGAAACAGAGACACTAAATGACACACTAGATCATATGGATTTGACAGATATTTGCAGAACATCTCATCCCAATGTGGCAGAATATACATTCTTCTCAAGTGCACATGAAACATTCTCAAAGATAGACCACATGTAAGGACACAAAATAAGACTTAAGTTCAAGAAGATTGAAATCATATCAAGCATCTCCTCAGGTCACAATGACATGAAACTAGAAATCAACTACAGCAGAAAAACTCAAGAACATTTACACACACATAGGCTACATAGCATGTCATAAAACAATGAATGGATTACCAATGAGATCAAGGTAGAAATAAAAAACTTACTGGAAACAAACAAAAATGAACACACAACAATGTAAAATCTGTGTGAAACCCGTCTTGAGAGGGAAGTTCATAGCATTTAGGACTACCTCAAGAAACACGAAAAAGCTCTAATAAACTAACTAACCCTACTACTAAAAGAATCAGAAAAAGAACAAGCCAAGAGTATGTAAAAGGAAGGAAATAGTAATGATCAGAGCAGAAATAGATGACATAGACACTGTGAAAACAATACAAAAGATCAAAGAAACCAAGAGCTGATTTTTTGAAAGGATAAACAAGATTGATGAACCTTTAGTCAGACTGATCAAAAATCAAAGACAGAGGTCCTAAATAAATAAAATCAGAAACAAAAGAGGAGAGGTGACAACTGACATCACAGAAATACGAAGGATTACAAGAAAGTACTATGAACAACTCTATGCCAACAAATGGGACAACTTGGGTGAAACGGACAAATTCCTAGAAACATACAATCTTCCAACACTCAATCAGGAAGAATCAGAAAACCTAAATAGACTAAAAACAACTAATGGAACTGAAGCACTAATAAAAAAAAAATAAAACTCCAGCAAACAAAAGGCTGCACCAGAGGGTTTCAGAGGCAAGTTTTACTAAACATTCAAAGAAGTAACACCTATCCTACTCAAACTATACCAAAAAATTCAAGAGCAAGGAAGACTTCCAAGCTCTTTTTACAAGGCCAACATTATCCTAATTCCAAAACCAAATGAATACACTACAAAGAAAGAAAATTACAGGCCAATATCCCTGAAGAACACCGATGCTAAAATTCTCAACAAAATATTAGTAAATCAGATTCAGCAATACATTACAAATATCATATACTATGACCAAGTAGGATTTATTTCAGGGATGCAAGTCTGGTACAATATTTGCAAATCAATAAAGGTGATACATCACATAAACAAAATTAAAAATAAAAATCCCATGATCATATAAATAGATGCAGAAAAAACTCTAAAAATTCAGCACCCATTTCTGATACTCTAAGCAAAGTGAGAATAAAGGAAACATACCTTAACATAAAAAAGCTCATATATGACAAATCTATAGCCTACATCATACTCAATGGGCAAAATGTAAAAGTGTTTCCCTTAAGATCAGGACCTAGACAGGGATGTCTGCTTTCCCTACTCTTATTCAACATAGTACTGAAAGTCTTAGCCACAGCAATCAGACAAGAAGGAAGAATAAAAAGGCATCCAAATTGGGAAGGAGGAAGTAAAACTGTCATTATTCGCAGATGATATGATATTTTACATAGAAAGCCCTAAAGATTCCATCATAGAAAAACAAAAACCAGCCAGATTTAACAAATGAATTTGGCAAAGTAGCAGGATACAAAATTAACATCTGGAAATCAATGGCATTTTTATATACCAGTAATAAACTCTCAGAAAAAGAAACTAAAGAAACAATTCCATTTATCATTTTATTAACAACAAAAAAAGATACCTGGGAATAAACTTAACTAAAGAGATAAAAGACCTGTACTCAGAAAACTATAGGACACTTAAAAAAGAAAAAGAGGAATATACAAACCAGTGGAAGCATATACTGTATTCATGAATTGGAAAAATTAATGTCATTAAAATGTCCATACTACACATAGCTATCTACAGATTCAACACAATCCTTATTAAAATACCATTTTAAAATGGCAAATATTTCAAAAATGTATATAGAGCCAAAAAGACCATAAACAGCCTCAGCAATCTTGAGAAAGAAGAACAGAGTTGTAGTGATCACAATACTGGATTTCAAATTGTACTACAAAGTCTGGTATTGGCCCAAGAACCGGCATATAGAAAAATAAAACAGAACGGAGATGCCAGAAATCGACCTATGACAGTATGATCAATTAATATATATTTTTAAAATTATGTTTTCTTTAAAATTGATTTCAAAGAGAGGAAGGGAGGGAGAGAGAGAGATAGAAACATCAATGATAAGAAAGAGTCATTGATGGGCTGCCTTCTGAATGGCCCCCACCAGGAATCAAGCTCACAACCCAGGCATGTGCCTTGACCAGGAATCGAACCATGACTTACTAGTTCATAGGTCGAACCTCAAGCACCAAGCCACGGTGGCTGGGCCTGTCAATTAACATTTGACAAAGGTGGCAAGAGCATACAATGGAGTAAAGATAGGTACTTCAATAAATGGTGTTGGGGATATTAGACAGGTACATGTAAAAAAAGAAAAACAGACCATCAACTTACACAATACACTGGAATAAACTCAAAATGGATAAAAGTCGCAAAATCATAAAAATCCTAGAAGAAAACATAGGCAGTAAAATCTCAGGAATCTCACATAGCAGTATTTTCACTGATACATCTCTTAAGGCAAGGGAAACAAAGGAAAAAATAAACAAATGGGACTATGTCAAATTAAAAAGCTTTTGTATAGCAAGAGAATTCACCCACAAAATGAAAAGGGAACTCTCTGTATGGGAGAACGTATTTGCCAAGCCAGTGATACATCTGATAAGGGGTTATTTTCTAAAATATACAAAGAACTTATACAGGAGGGGGGAAGATGGAGGCACTGTGACAAGAAGCAGAGTGCCCTTACTTTCAGACATGGACTCAACTTACCACAAAAATACAGCATAACCAGCTTGGAAAAAACAGAGAAATATACCTGAGTGGACATATTTAGAGTAGGGAGCACTGAAGAAACATCATAGAGTCTAGTAAGGGGGGGATAGAAAGGGGGAGTCCCCTCTGAAACCTGTGCTAGGCTCCTAGGCCCTACTGCTAGAGGCTGCAAAGCTCCCTCCCCTTGGCAGTGTGGACTGGCATCCAAAAGCTGAGATCTCAAACCCCGAGGGGAGGAGAGCCCTGTGCAGAGAGTAGAGGGACCCAGGGGAACACTGTGCCTGTGAAGAGAAGACTATGCCTTACCAGTGAAACAAAGCTTCTAATGGGAGTGGCAACAGGTGTTTTTTCACACCAGGTGCTGACCATAGGAAAGGCAGTCCCACAGTATGTGGCTCCCCAATAGAAAGGGGCCGGAGGGCTGCACTGAGCAGCCACATACAGGGACTCTCTGCCTTCCTGTAAGGCACTGTGTAAAACCCCAGAAAGCATTTGACCTGTGTGGTGCACGCAAGGGGAAGATAGCCCTCCTGCCACCACAGAGGGACAGGAGCTGCCTGTGGGGTGGATCTGGTCTCCAGTTGCCTGAGCTCCCAGAGGGGCAGTTCTAGGATTTTTGACCCGCCTGAGGGGTGCTGAGATAGCTTGAAAGGAGCTGCCCCAGCTTTATTGAGATAAGCTGTGCAGGGGAGCTGTGGGGGGTTGACCTTATAACCCCCTCCTCCTTGGTGCTGAGGCATGGGGGTGGTGGGACCTTGCAGGAAAGATTCCCTGCTTGTGTGTTGCTTTGTGCACTTTTGAGTTTTTGATTACTGAACTGGCACCCACCTTCCTGCCTTGCATTGGGGAGACAGACCAGAAAAAGCTGGGATTTGTGTCTGCATTATGAGGAGTTTGAAATAAGAGCCCCATAGAATTAGCCAACCAGACCAGGGAAAGGAGCATGCCTACCTCTCCTGCAGGCTAAGAGCACCACCCCCAACAGGAAAGGGGCTGGTTCAGCTCACTGAAGCCCCAGATATCCCCCACAGGGCACAGTCCAGAGGGAAAAGGGAGAACAGCTCACAGGAGGACATTACAAGAATAAGACTCTCAGGGACTATTGTTTGGGAACTGAAGGAAAAGCTTAAAACCCCTGCTGGGGGCTTGGCAGGCAAAGTGCTCACTGGAATGTTTTTCAATCGAACCCACTGAGCCCAGGCTGCTGAAATTGCCCATACAGAAAAGGCAACAGACTGAAGTCAATATGAAACTGCAGCAGACTATTGTATGAGGAAGTAGAATTGGATGATTTGGTAGAAACAGAGGAGCTGGCTTTGAAGCAGAGATTAGCTTCCCCACAGTGAGCGCCTTACAGTGAAACTTCTAATTAAAGAGAGGAATATCCGGAGCTACACTAGTTGGGATGCATCATAAAGACTCTTCAGAAGACTCTGGAGTAAGACCAGGCAACCATAAGGGGGAGCCAAGATAGCTGACAAGTGTAGGTGATCCACAGAGAGCCTGGGATCAGCCAACTACCAAAGGACACCAGAGCGAAACCAAGACAGCTCCTGACATTGGCTGATACACAAGTACCTCCCAGGAGACGTGAAATCAGAATACAAAACAGTGAGCCTCAGACAACTTAAGCTGCCCAGATGAAACTCACCTGATTGACATTCCCCCCACCCACCTCAGGAAAGAAAAAAATTTCCTTTGTAAATTTCTAAATTAAATTTTTTTTGAAAAAATTGTTTTGCTTTGCTTTTTTTTGTTTCTTTTCTTTTACTTCCTTCTGTCTTCCTGTCTTCTTGTTTCTTTCTGTCTCTTTATTGTATTTTCATTTTTTCATATTCAAGTATTTTCCTATTCTTATGCTCTACAATTAATTTTTTGCTCGCCCTTCTTTCAGAATCTTCTCTCTGCCTCTTTTATCTCCCAGTAGCTTCTCTATTTTTTACTTTTTTAGTTTATTATTTTTTGTTACTATTAGCAATAACATCATTTTCTCTATTTTTTTCTTCTTTTTTGCTTTAGAATTTGTGTTCTCACTTCACACTCCCAATTCTACTTCCACTTGGGATGTATTCATTGTGCTTGTCAGAATATTTTGTCAGATACTGCTTGTGCCTTGGCAGCTTGGTCGTGTATTATCTTGCCTTGCGGGCACCCGTACAACAGCTCAGATGACGTGGTTTCGGCTGAGACACACAGGTAGCAAACCTGAGAAAAGAGTCCTCCCAAGAAGGGGTCAAAAACAATCTAGACTGAATCAGAACAGGAGAGCCCAAAGAACTCACAAAAGGGACACCCACAAAAAGGACACGCATGGAAAAAATAGCTCAGAAATATAAGGAAAATACAACTCTGGGCTCCACTGGACACACACTATAAAATCCCACCCCACAAGGCTGGGAGACAGCAAATATATCTAATATACAAATACAAATACTAAAAGCCACCAAAATGGGGGGACAAAGAAACACCCCCCAAACAAAGGAAAGGAAAAATTGCCAGAAAAAGTCCTTAAGGAGATGGAGTTAAGCAAATAGATCAGAAATAGAGTTCAGAATAATGGTTATAAAGATGCTCAAGGAAATTAATAAGAACCACAAACACTTAATGGAAAGGTCCAGGAACGTAGTGAAAACATGAAAAAAGAGCTAGATATGATAAATAAGAACCAGGTAGAAATGAAGTATAATATATCTGATATGAAGAATATACTGGATGGAATTAAAGCATGCTGAATAAAGCAGAGAACAGAATAAGTGATTTAAAAGATAAGGTAAAAAAAGGCCACTGAATCAGAGCAACATAAAGAAAAAACACTTAAAAAGCATGAGGACAGTTTAATGGAGCTTTAGGACAACATGAAGTCAAACAAGATTCGCATCACAGGGGGAAAGGGGAAGAAAACTGAGCAAGGAATAGAGAACTTGGTGGAGGAAATAATGACAGAAAACTTCCCTAAGTTGGGGATGGAGAAAGCCACAAAAATTCAGGAAGCACAGAGGTTTCCAAACAAGAGGAACCTACAGAGGCCCACTCAAAGACACATCATAATTAAAATGACAAATGTTAAGGAAAAAGAGAGAATATTAAGAGCTGCAAGAGACAGACAAGCAATGACCTATAAGGGAACCCCCATAAGGCTGACATCAGATTTCTCAACAGAAACACTTTAGGCCAGAAGGGAGTGGCATGAAGTTCTTAAAGGAATGAAAAGCAAGAACATGGAACCAAGACTGCTTTATCCAGCAAGGCTATCACTTAAAATTGAAGGTGAAATAAAGAGCTTCCGAGACAAAAGAAGCCTAAAGGAGTTCAGTACCACCAAACCAGCATTGCAAGAAATGCTAAAAGGACTGCGTTAAGAAGAAGAAGAAATATTGAGAGAAATGTACATCAGCAAAAAGGGGGAAATGGCATTAAATAAGTATCTATCAATAGTAACCTTAAATGTAAAGGGAATAAATGCTCCAATCAAAAGACATAAGATAGCTGAATGGATAAGAAAACAGGACTCAAATACAAGCTGTCTACAAGAGATTCACCTAAGAGTAAAAGATTCACACAAGCTAAAAGTGAAGGGATGGAAAAAAATATTCCATGCAAATGGAAACAAAAGAAAAGCTGGAGTATCAATAGTTATTCCTGAAAATATAGGCTTCAAAATAAAGACCATAACATGAGACAAAGATGGTCACTACATAATACTGAAGGGATCAATCCAACAGGACAAAATAACCCTTATAAACATATATGCACCCAATATAGGAGCACCTAAATATATAAAAAAATGTTTTGGTGGACCTTAATGGGGACATTGACTGCCACACAATCACAGTGGGGGACTTTAACAACACACTGTCATCACTGGACAAATCATTAAGACAAAAAATCAACAGGGAAGCACAGACCTTAAATGACACACTAGATCTAATAGATTTAATTGACATTTAAAGAACATTTCATCCCAAAGCAGCAGAATACACATTCTTCTCAAGTGCACATGGAACATTCTCAAAAATAAACTACATGTAAGGGCACAAAGCAAGTCTCCACAAATTCAAGAAGACTGAAATCATATCAAGCATCTTCTCTGATCACAATGCCATGAAACTAAAAATCAACCAGTATTAAAAAACTCAACAATATTCAAACACATGGAGGCTAAATACCATGTAATGAGACAGTGAATGGGTTACCAATGAGATCAAGGAAGATCAAACACTTCCTGGATAAAAATGAAAATGAACAGACAACAACCCAAAATCTATGGGACACAGCGAAAGCAGTCCTGAGAGGAAATTTCATAACACTACAGGCATACCTCAGGGAAAAAAAAAAAAGCTCTATGAAAACATCTAACAACTAAAATAACTAGAACAAGAATAGCAATAAAAGCTTCAGGGAAGTAGAAGGAAGGAAATAACAAAGATAAGAGCAGAAATTAATGACATAGACACTAAATACACAATATAAAAATCAATGAAACCAAGAGTTGGTTCTTTGAAAAGATAAATAAGATTGATGCACCTTTAGCCAGACTCAACAAGAAAGAGAGAGGACCTAAATAAATAAAATCAGAAATGAAAGAGGTGATATAACAACTGGTCCAAAAGAAATACAAAAGATTGTAAGAAAATACTATGAACAACTATATGCCAACAAACTGGACAACATGGGTGAAATGGACAAATTCATAGAAGCATACAATCTTCCAAAGCTGAATCACGAAGAGGCAGAAAACCTGAATAGGCTGATAACAACTGATGAAATTGAAGCAGTAATCAAAAAATTGTCAGGAAACAAAAGTCCTGGCTCAGATGGATTTACAGGTGAGTTTTACCAAACATTCAAAGAAGAATTAACACCTATTCTATTCAAATTATTCTAGAAAATTCAAGAGGAGGGAAACTCCCAAATTCTTTTTATGAGGCCAGCATCATCCTAATCCCAAAACCAGATAAAGACACCACAAAGAAAGAAAATTACAGGCCAATATCCCTGATGAACATAGATGTAAAATACTCAACAAAATACTAGCAAAATGGATCCAGCAATATATTAAAGAGATTATATAGCACAACCAAGTGGAATTTATTCTGGGGATGCAAGGCTCGTATAATATCCTCAAATCAAAAAAATGTGATATATCACATAAACGAAATGAACAAAAATAGTATGACAATATCAACAGATGCAAAAAAAAGCATTCGTCAAAATCCAGCACCCATTTTTGATAAAAGCCCTCAAGAAAGTGGGAATAAAGGGAACATACCTCTACATAATAAAGGCCATATATGACAAACCTAAAGGCAACATCATATTCTATGGTCAAAAACTAAAATCATTTCCCTTAAAAACAGGAGCAAGACACAATGTCCACTTTCACCACTCTTTTTTTTTTTTTTAATTTTATTATTGTTTAAAATAATACAGATGTCCCTTTTTCTCCCCAGTGACCCGTTCCACCCCGTTCCTTCCCCCTCCCCAGTCCCTCTCCCCACCATTGTCCATGTCCTTGGGTTGTGCGTATATGCACATAAATTCTTTGGTTACTCTCTCCCCCTCCACCCACCCGCCCTCCTCCATCCCTCTGACATTCATCAGTCTCATCTATGCTTCCATGTCATTGAATCTATTCTGTTCATCAGTTTATTAAGTTCTTTAGATTCCACGTATAAGCGAGATCATGTGATATTTGTCTTTCGCTGCCTGGCTTATTTCACTTAGCATAGTATTCTCCAGGTCCATCCATACTGTCCCAAAGGGTACGAGATTCTTCTTTTTTACAGCTGTGTAGTATTCCATGGTGTAAATGTCCCACAGCTTTTTTATCCACTCTTATTCAACATAGTATTGGAAATCCTTGCCACAGCCATCACAAAGGAAGAAAGTCCAAAAGGTATCAAAAGTGGAAAGGAGGGAGTAGAACTCATTATTTGCAGATGACATAACATTGTACATAGAAAACCTTGAAGACTCCATCAAAGTACTACTAGATTTGAAATATGAATTCGGCAAGGTAGCTGGATACAAAATTAACATCCAGAAACTTGACGACATTCTTATACACCAACAATGAACTCGCAGAAAGAGAAACTATAAAAAAATACCATTTACCATTGCAACTAAAAAAATAAGATATCTAGGAATAAACTTAACCAAGGATGTAAAAGACCTGTACTCGGAAAACTACAGGACACTGAAAAGAGAAGTAGAGGAAGATATAAACAAGTGGGAGAATATACCATGTTCATGGATAGGAGGAACTGATATCATTAAAATGTCCATACTACCCAAAGTAATTTATAGATTCAATGCAATTCCTATTAAAATACCAACAGCATATTTCTCAGGGCTAGAAAAAATATTCCAAAAATTTATATGGACCCAAAAAAGACCCTGAATAGCTGCAGCCATCTTGAGAAAGAAGAACAGAGTGGGAGGGATCACCTTACCAGATATCAAACTGTACTGCAAAGCCCTTGTAATCAAAACAGCCTGGTATTGGTACAACAGCTGACATATAGATCAATGGAACAGAAAAGAGATCGCAGAAATAGACTCACGCAATTATGGTCGGTTAATATTTGACAAAGGAGGCAAGAGTATACAATGGAGTAAAGAGAGTCTCTTTAGGAAATGGTGCTGGGAAAACTGGACAGCTACATGCAGAAAAAAAAAAAAAAGAAACTAGACCACCAAATTACACCATACACAAGAATAAACTCAAAATGGATAAAATACTTAAATGTAAGTCACAAAACTATAAAATTCCTGGAAGAAAATATAGGCAGTAAAGTCACAGACATCTCATATAATGGGATTTTCACCAATACATCTCCTAGGGCAACAGAAACAAAAGAAAAAAAATAAACAAGTGGGGCTACATCAAACTAAATAGCTTCTGTACAGCAAAAGAAACCAGCCTCGACGTACAAAGGAAACCCATGGTATGGGAGAACATATTTGCTGAGGATGTATCTGATAAGGGGCTAATTTCCAAAGTGTACAAAGAAACTCATACAACTCAACAAGAGGAAGAAAAACAATCCTATTTTAAAAATGGGCAAAAGCCTGAATAGGCACCTCTCCAAAGAGGATGTACAGATGGCCAAGAAACATATGAAAAAATGCTCAATGTCTCTAATCATCACAGAGGTGCAAATTAAAACCACAATGAAGTATCACTTCACACCTGTAAGAATGGCTACTATCAACAAATCAACAAATGACATGTGCTGGAGAGGAAGTGGAGAAAGGGGAACCCTGGTACACTGCTGGTGGGAATGCAGACTGGTCCAGCCACTATGGAAAACATTAAAAATGGAACTGCCTTTTGACCCAGTGATCCTACTTCTGGGAATATATCCTAAGAATCTTGAGCCACTAATTAGAAAGAATATATGCACCTCTATGTTCTTAGCAGCATTATTTACAATAGCTAAAATCTGGAAATAGCCAAATGCCCATTAGTAGAAGAGTGGATAAAAAAGCTGTGGTACATTTATACAATGGAATACTATGCAGGTGTAGAAAGGAAGGATCTCTTACCCTTTGAGACAAGATGGAGGGACATGGGGAATATTGTGGTAAGCAAAATAAGCTGGTCAGAGAAAGCCAAATATCTCTTGATCTCATTTACCTGTGGAATGTATTGAACAAAAGAAACTGATGAACAAAATAGGTCCCGAAGGATGGATGCATGGATCAGACTGACAGATCTCAGAGGTTCATTGGGTAGAGAGGGCAGGAAGAAATTAACCAAAGAACATATATGTATATATGCATAGCTCATGGACACAGACATTAGTTTGGGGAAGGCCTGGGGTGAGGCGGGGGCTGGGCAGAGAGAGGCAAAATGTGGGACAACTGTAATATTGTAAACAATAAATAAATAAATAAGTAAAATGTGAATAAGAAAAGGAGAAACAATGATGAACAGCACTTTAAAACATCAAATATTTATTTTGTCATGTGTTCTTTTGAAATCCTTATAAACATGGATCTGTATGCATGTGTATATAAGTACTCATGGTACTTTGGGATCCATACACTTATGTGTAGGTGTACGCATATGTGTGTGTCTTTGTGTTCTGCTTTGGTAAACATTATTTCATATATCAATATAAGTCCATAGACTTTTCATATAATTGTTGAGGTTTTTCATTAAACCTCAAAAGTTGGTATTATGAAAAACATTGATATAAGCATCTTTATGCATTTTTCCTTCCTTTTTTCTTTTGTTTTAATTCTTGGGCTTTATTTCGTTAAAGTATAAATACCAGGTAAAAAAGTATGCAATGCAGTCAACAGGGTTAACTGACAAGATGTGAGATATATTTCTCTATACACTTCAAACAAGCAGAAAAGTTGGATAAATATTATAACACTTCCCCTCCAACATTTAAAAGAATGCATAATTGAGCTTGAAATCAAACAAAGAAACTCTCTAAGGGTCAGAAATGAAAAGTAAAGTAATAAAACAGTAAATAGAGTTAAGTCCGATACCTCATAGAGGAATCAGATATAGACATAAAACAATCTGGGGTATTCTTCTTTTTTCTTTTTAAAATTAAGGTATAAAGTAAAATCATTCTTTTGATGTTTAGTTCTGCATGTTTTAATATGTGCATATAGTAGTGTAATAACTACCACAATCAAGATATGAAACAGTTCTATCATCCTCTCAAAATCTTCAGTCCTCCTTTGTAGTCAAACCCTTTCTCCAACCCTATGTGGCTGGAGTTTAATGTCCTGCTGAAATGGTTGAGAGGCGACAGACCTAGTACGTGGGTAGTGAGCTGGAATTGAGCTTTCTGGAATAAGAAGTACGACTAAGACTATGATCATTGGCCTATGAATGTATGTAAAAAATCCATTCTCAGCTGTGAGTCCCCCATGAAATATATGCACTGTCTGCACTGTGGGGTCCATATATGTTGTGGAAAACAAAATCTAAAAAAATAAATAAAAACCAGTCCCAAACTGGTAAATTTTATAGGGATACTGCAAAAGCAAACACAAAACTATACCATTAGTGATACCTCTACAATCTAGTGTACATGCAAAACTTTTAGGGCAGACAATTCTCTCTCTTTCTAAATTTTATTTGAGAGAGAGAGAGAGAGAGAGGGAGAGAGAGAGAGATTAGTTTGCTGTTCCACTTATCTATGCATTCATTGGTTGCTTCTATTATGTGCCCTGACCAGGGATCAAACCCGCAATCTTGGCATATCCAGACAATGCTCTAATCCACTGAGCTACCTGGCCAGGGCAAGAAAACAACTCTCTCTAAAAATGAGATTATAACAAAATACAGGGTGTCCCCCCAAACTGTATACACACTTTAACAGCTGATAGCTCAATTTTGAAAATAAAATGTATTTTAATAAACACTGTCTTTTATAATTTTTCAAAGCATGTGTATACATTTTTTGGGACACCCTATATTATAAAGCATTCAAGGAATTTTACCACCAAAAAAGAAAATCAGAATATGTAAGAGGAAAATTTAGGCTCAAGGAAATCTAATCCAGTAATTATCATCTTAGAATGTGATAATCACTTGAATTATTATGCAAAACTGAGGATGAAATAAAAATATTTTCAGGGGGAGAGGAGAGAGAGAGCTGACTAGGCAGGGCTGGAATAAGTGGCTGGCAACCAGGAACCCAGTGAACAGAACAAGCAAGCTTAGGAAAGAGAGTGAACTAGAAGGAGTAGGGGAGACCGAGATTGACAGGTAGCCAGGCAGGTGGACAGATGGAGGCCAGGGTAGATAGACCGAGCAGGCCCTGGAGAACCTCTCACTGGTTCCTCCTGCCTCTCCTTTTGAAAGCTAGGATTTTGCCTTTTCCATGGTGCTTAAGAGAGAATACTGGTCTCTGCCAACTTCAGTGCAAGCTAAGATTTCTCAGCTACGGAAGAAAATCAGCTCAATCATGGAAAGGGGGTAAACAAGCTCTCCTGTCCTCACTCCCACTTCCTCCATACCAATCTCAGGAACCAAACCCAACCCTTTCCTAACCATCTGATTTCCTCCTCTCCTTTCTAGAATGGTGGCTGTATGGACAGTCTGACAGAACAGAGACTGACATCTTCCCATCTGCTGGACCCCCACCTGGAACACTACAGTATTCTGCATTGCACCATGATCCTGGATGTGCAAACTGTAGTTGTTTTGCTGTGATTGTAGTCTTCCTGCTTGTCAATGTGATACTCATGTTTTTCCTAGGAATACACTGAATGGAGTCCAGCCATCTGAGCGTTTGTTAACTCTTGATTTTATTTTATCCAGAGAGCCACTAAGAAAAAAAAAGTCAAGAGAGACAGAGACAGGAAAAGAGAGGGAGAGAAAGAGCAGGGGGTAAATGTTTTGAGCTTCCACATGGCCTTGCTGTGATATGCATGACGTTCCTCTGGGTGAACCAGGAGGACAGGGTAGAGGAAGGGCCCAGTGACATGCAGAATGGGCACCTGGACCCCAACTCAGACTGCCTCTGTCTGGACCAGCCACTACAGAATGGGGACCAGATGCAGACCAATACCATCAATGAAATCATGAGCACTGAGCATCATTACATCAAGCATCTCAAAGACATTTGTGAAGGTTACCCGAAGCAATGCCGAAAGAGATAGGACATGTTCAACCATAAGCAACTGAAGGTCATCTCTGGGAACATTGAAGACATCTATGGTTTTCGGATGGGCTTTGTGAGAAACCTGGAGAAACAGTACAATAATAATGACCCCCACTTCAGTGAGATAGGACCCTGCTTCCTGGAGCACCAAGATGGGTTCTAGATATACTCTGAGTACTGTAACAACCACCTGGATGCCTGTATGGAGCTCTTCAAACTGGTAGAGAGCCGCTATCAGCATTTCTTTGAGGACTGTTGCCTCTAGCAGCAGATCATTGACATTGCTATTGATGGTTTCCTTTTGACTCCAGTCCAGAAGATCTGTAAGTATCCTTTACAGTTGGCTGAGCTCCTCAAGTATACCTCCCAGGACCATAGTGACTACAGGTACATGGCAGCTGCTTTGGCTGTCATGAGAAATGTGATTCAGCAGATCAATGAACGCAAGCAGCATTTGGAGAATATTGACAAGATTGCCCAGTGGCAGTCCTCTGTCCTAGACTGGGAGGGCGAGGACATCCTAGGCAGGAGCTCGGAGTTAATCTACACTGGGGAGATGGCCTGGATCTACCAGCCCTATGGCCACAACCAGCAGCGGGTCTTCTTCATGCTTGACCACCAGATGGTCCTTTGGAAGAAGGACCTGATTCGGAAAGACATCCTATACTATAAAGGCTGCAATAACATGGATAAATATGAGGTAGTGGACATTGAAGATGGCAGAGATAATGACTTTAATGTCAGCATGAGTACCGTTAAGCTTCACAACACGGAGACTGAGGAGGTGCATCTCTTCTTTGCCATGAAACTGAAGGAGAAGATATGCTGGCTCAGGACTTTCAGAGAAGAGAAAAAATTGTCTTTGAAATTTCTGAAAATCAGAAGAGGCAGGCTGCAATGACTGTGAGAAAAGTCTCTAAACAAAAAGGTGTCAACTCTGCCCGCTCAGTTCCTCCTTCCTACCCACCGCTACAGGACCCATTAAAGCAGGGCCAGTACCTGGTCCCGGATGGCACTGCTCAGTCACAGGTCTTTGAGTTCACAGAACCCAAGTGCAGCCATTCACCATTCTGGCAAAACTTTAGCAGGTTAACACCCTTCAAAAAATGATATCTACAGGGAGGCAGATAATTTTAAAATAAAGTAAATAAAATTATTTAAAAATATATATTTTCAGGTACCCCTTGACTCAAAGTTTACTATATACAGAACTTCATTAGAAGAACTACTAAAAAATTCATCCCAGCCAAACTGAAACTGAAACCAAAAATAAGAAGTGTGATGTAATTAATCAATGTTGAGCAAAGAAATCAGTAAACCGTGTTGAAAATCCAGGTAAGTATTGACTGTAAAAAAATCATGATGATAATTAATTGAAGAGATTTATAGAATTAAAAGCTAACCTATTATAACATGGAGGATAGAAGGATAAGGTTGTTTTAAGATTCTTCTTTTTGTAAAGAGAATGCCAGAAATGTTACCTGTAGACCGTGTTAGAAAAATGTATAGTAACGTATGTATTTTTAAAATTATAAATGTAATCACTGATAGAATGTAAATAACATGCATAACTTTCATACCCATAGGAGGAAAAACTCAATCAATCAGCTGAAGGTGGAAAAGGAGGGATAAAGAAGTAAACAAACAATGGCACAAATAAAATATAAAATAACATAAAAACAAGCACAAATATGTTTATAATTAAAATATAAATGTAAATTAATCATAGGTGTCTATGAAACAACTCATATTGGATATGAAAATGAAATCCAGGAAAATTTGGGTTACAAAAGACACACCTAAAACATAACCATACAAAAAAGCTAACAATAAAGGAGTATAAAAAGATACACTAGGTAAAGATATGGCAATATTATATCAGACAAAAGAGAATTAATGGTGAAAATTATTAATATAAAAGAAATGACTTTATAATCTTTAATTAGCCATCACAAAGTTATAACAATCATGAACTTGTATCCACCTCATAATATCAACTTATATAAAAATAATAGTTGACCAAATTACAAGGGGAAATCAATAAATTCACATTTATAGTGGGACATTTTGATGCTGATAGAACAAAACCCACAAATAAGTAGTAAAGGTATAGAAAATTTGGACAAGTTAACACACATGGACACAGACAACTGTATGGTGATTGCCAGAGGAAAGGGAAGGTGGGGAGAGGTAGAAGAAGGTTAAGGGGAATAAATGGTGATGAAAAGAGAGTTGACTTGGAATAGTAACCAAACAATACAATATATAGATGTTGTAATATAGAATTGTACACTTGAAACCTACATAATTTTATTATCCAATGTCATCCCAATACATTCAATAAAAAATAAATTTAGCCCTACCAGGCACGGCTCAGCAGTTGAGCGTCGACCTAGGATCCAGGCGATCGGGGTTCGATTCCCGGTCTGGGCACATGCATGGGTTGTGGGCTCGATCCCTAGTCCAGAGCATGCAGGGGGCAGCCGATCAATGACTCTCTCATCATTGATGTTTCTATCTCTCTCTCTCTCCCTCTCCTTTCCTCTCTCTGAAATCAATAAATATATATTTAAAAAAAATAAATAAAAAATAAATTAAAAAATTTATATCCTCTATAGGGTACTGATATTTTTGGGTTGACCTTCTACATAGCAACCTTATTTAACTTTCTTGTTTTTAAATTAGTTTATCTATAGATTATTTTTTATCTGGAAAATGATCTAATCTACAAACTACTACTATTTTGCTCTTTCAATCCTAATACCTTTTATTTCTATTTTTTATCTTATTGCATTGACTATTACTTCCATTCAATACAATGTCAAACAGTAGGTGGGTAAGTGGGCATCCTTGGCATATTACCATCTTTAAGGAGAACACTACTAAAAGTGTCATCATTCAGTAAAATGCTTGAAATAGATTTTTTTTTTATGGTGGGAGAGTTACCTCTTGTTAATTTAGAGAAGATCCTTTATATTCCTAGTTAACTAAGAGTTTTCAAAATTTTGAATGAGTGTTAAATTTCATTGAATATCTTTTCTGAATTATGATTTTTCTATAGATAGTTATTCTTTAAAAGTTGTCTGTCATATGGATAATTAACAATGTTAATATAAGGGACATATAGGTAAACTACTCCCAATAGCTATAGAATACATCAGTATATGTGCATATATTCAGCCATGTTTGTATTTCTGGGATAAAGCCTACTTGGTCTTGATATATTATTTTATACAATGCTGGATTGAGTTCACTATTTATTTCTCTAGTTTTTCATTTATGGTCATAAGTAGGATTGACATATAATTTTCTTGTATAATTCTTGTCTATGTTTGGTATTAAGTTTATTCTAGCCTCATAAAATATGCAGGACATCTAGATAATCATGGTGGGTTAATCAAATTTATTTGTCTTCTCTTCTTTCCAAACTCCAACAAAAGTAACATAAAGGAATAAAACAGGAAAAAACCTAGAAAAACAAAGAGACTAGGATTAGAGAGTGGTAACACAGGGGTCTTCACTACATTATCATTTTTAAGATCTAAAACAAATATAATAAAATATTAAGATATAACTAAGCTGGGTTGCAGGTACATGGGTATCCATTATCTTTTTCTTTATTTCAGTTGTGATAAAATATTTCTTAATGTTAAAAATGCACAAAAAATAAAGAATTTAGTTTTAGAAAGTAATATGTGCTCTAAAACTGCTTCTCAAAATTTAATGTGCATATGAATAACCTGGGAAATTCTTATTAAAATGTACATTCTGAATCATCAGGTCCTGAGTGGGCTGAGATTCTACATTTCTTATAAACTCTTAGGTGATGCCAATGCTGGTGGTGTGTGGACCACACTTTAAGTAGCAAGATTTTAAGGGAATTAAAACAAGGCAATGTGACAGTGTGGCAGGAACCACGAGTGGCTTCTTTAGATAAGGTGTAGTAGAAAAGCTTCTCTAAGCAGGTGATATCTAAGTCATTAAAAAGTCTCCAGCAGAGACTTTTGTCAAGTAGAGGGAAAGCAAGTGCAAAGGCACTGAGGCAATAAGTTCTGGAATAAGTTCTAGAAACAGAAAAGATCACTGTGGCCTTCTTGAAGTACTCAAGTGTTTCTTCCACATTTCAGATGTAATTAAGTGAAAAGAGCACGTACTTGGAGTCATAAAACCTAGGTTTAGTTCTTCATCCTGTTAGCTTTGCGACCTCTGCCAAGTCACAACCAGACTCAAGCTTTTTCCTCATAAATATGGGAATATTAATAAATAATACCCAATCCCCAAGGTTGATGTATTAAGTAAGGCATGAAAAAGCACTTGGTAAATTAAAAAATACTATATCCATACATAAGTACAATAATTGCTTAAATAAAGTGCTTTCATGTGATCTGTATCTGCAAAAGCTATTTATAGAAGCTTTTATTGTGTGCTCTTCTGTTTCTTATTTATTTCTGACACTTATATATCAAGTTGCCACAGCCCAAGTTTGTCTGTCTGTTGCTGATGTTCTTCAGCAGTGCACAAGTCTCACCATGCTTCATGTTCTATTTCTGGGTGCAGAGGAAACTTTCTTTGGCTTACTTGGCTCATGTTTGCACACTTCAGCTCATCATACAGTAACTACTTGTGTATTCCAATGTTATTCACATTTCTTAATCAGAAGACTTGGTTTACAATGAGCAGTACTTCAGTAAAAATATGTTTATTCCATTAAAAAACCACACAACTGTTGTCCCATGCCAATAATGCCTATAAGCGATTCTAATGAAATTTCTCAAGAATCCTGAGAAATCACCTGTAGGGTCTGGTGTTTCAGAATTCTGAGGTCTTGCCTGATTAAAAATCTTATGATTCTATATAACCTCTAGAGACTTTCAATTAAATCTTTAGTGTAAAGAACAGTGGAAGAGCAGCCAGAATACCAGGGTTCTCTTTTTAACTCTATCATCACGTAGTTCTGGTCACCTTCATCTACTAGAAATGAGAAATGCCCCCAAAAAACTGTTACTAACATCCTGCAAGATAACGTGTATGAGAGTTTCTGAAAGTATAAAAGATTTCATTTTGTCACATTATATCTGACAATTTCCCACAGAATATATATGGTATAGGTTCCTACATTTTTAAAAAGTTACAGCATTACTGGACAATGCCTTACCTGGGTAGAAAGATTCAGTGGCAATATTCAGCCCTAATCATTGGAAGAATCTAGGGTTTCTCTACTGTAGAGTGTTGCTCTCTAACAGAACAGATGCTGAATATATTGATGATATAGGCATTAATAAAAGAGGCCATTACTTATTTGTTAAGAAGACAATAATAAGCCAGAAATGTCCAATTGGTCACTAACTCCTTTCAATTCCAGATCCATAATATCTTAGGAATTGATCTACTGCCACTGTTACTGCCAGGTTAAAGACTTTATTTTATGACTGAATTTAACCTCATGACTCCAATCTGAACTCCCTCCAGTCCAACCTTCCCACTTAAGCCAGAGGGGTTTAATGGACATGCAAATTTGATCATGTAACTCTCCTGATTTAAACCTTTCACTTGCTATAGGACCAGGTATTAACTTCTTAGAGGCCTTTTCACCATTAGGTCACTGCTCACCTAGGCTCATCTCCTATTACTCTGCCATACACTCCCTAAATTCCTGAACCTGGAAAAGTTTTCTTATGCCTTCTTGTTTTTAGCATGCAATTTCATTTACATGGAATTACCTTATATTGGAAAATTTATTCTTATTTAAATAACTCCACTCAAACATCCTCTTATCTGGAAACCTGAAGTATAATATGAATCTTGAAACAAAGTAAATCTAACTTCCTGGATCAGGCATATTCTTTGTCTTCATTGGACTTATTATTCCAGGGTGCTTCTACATAAGGAGTTCATAATAATTATTTGCCTGTGTTGTCTAACAGGTTTGACAGTGAGCAGCAATGAATATAAAATTGCAATTGCATTACTGTCTCCAGGGTTTCAAGTAACATTTACACTTGGAAATGCAGTTTCCTAGATAACTGTAAACATTTCAACATCATTTTGTTTGATGATAGTGGTGTCAAAAGAATATACCCTTGTCTTTAAACATAGATTTCTCATACACTTACACTTTACTATTCCTCAGCCAATCTAGCTATTTTGAAAATTAAGGAGGCTGCAGAAAACAAAGGGAAGAGTTAGAGAGGCAAAATATCAGAGTAAAGCTGTGTGTAAAACTGTCCCAAAAGCAACAGACCAGAGGAAAACCGCCACCAGGTTTGCGCAATCAGCCAAGTAAAAGTGCTTACAATATGGAAAGGCAGTTAATCTCTTGGATGAAGCCTCCTCCCTGGGTAAATTAATATTTGTAGTTTAGCCCAAGCGTTAGTGCACAGGAGAGTGAAGATACGAATATGCAAAGGGAAAATGCAGAGCGGAGTGTGGCACTTAGTTGGAGGTAGTAAGAAAAGAGTGAAATGATGGACAAAATAAGGTTGCCAGATTTAGCAAATTCAGTATCGGAGACATACCTATATTAAAAAATGATACATTGTTTAACTGAAATTCAAATTTAACTGCGCATCCTGCATTTTATCTGGCAAATCTACGAAAAGAGAAAAAGACAATAATATTCTGACGTTCCCGGTTATGTAAGAAAAACTCGCAAAGGCTAGCCCCAGAAGAAGAAAAGCGGTCGCACCAAAGTACCCGAATCTTACGAGAAGCTATTTCCGGTCTTGGGCCCTGGGAAAACGAGGGGGAGGGGAGAAAGACATGAGGTAGTACAGTTAGGTCCGCCAGTGTCCCACAATCCCCTGCTCTCGGTTCCTCTTTCCTCGCTCAAGATGGCGCTGCTCCCGGTACGTTCCTGGCGCTGGGCTGCCGCGGCGGCTGCTTTCGAAAAGCGTCTGCGCCTCGCCATCCTGATCCGGCCTCTAGTCTCTGTGCGCGGGTCAGGTCCGCAATGGGGGTCACGTCAGCTCCGCGTCCCAGAAACCGCTCGAATCTCCCAGGTGAGATGCTGTTCACATGGAAGAGTGGGGTGAAGGACAAGGGGACCTGTGGGGGAAACGTTGCCCTCTTAACGCCGGGTCAGAGAAAGAGCCAAGAAGAAAGGTTGCCAGGGCTAACTTGGAGTAGCAGTAAGTGAAGGAAATTAGGGATAGTAATTTGAGAAAGGGGTGAAGAAAACCTTTGAGAGTACAGCAAATGGGAATGGGACGGGAGGTTCCGGACAGAGGTCATCCGAAACACCGGTGACTCTCGCAGGATTTACACGGTGTTCTCTTAGTTTAAGAGATGCGGTAGACACCATATTACCTTGGTAAATGCAAGGAAAACTGGGCTGCTTTCCAAAGTTAGTAATGGAATTTGGGACGAATTTGCCAATGGTTCTGATTCTACTCAGTCGGAAGTAGCATTTGGAGAGTACTTTAAGAAGACAGCAAGTAGGTATAAACAAGCGGCAAATTGATTTTACACCAGTTATTCCTCTTGTTGGCAGGGCTCCTTAATAAGCGAAAATGGTAATTATCTTGCTCTCCAAAACATAGATCATCCTAAATTTATATGTAAACACAATTGCCCTTTGATCCGAAAATAGTGTTCTTCTGTGTACACAGGTTGCTTTGGAAGCTATAAGGCTACTTATCTTAACGAATGTAGCTATGGTTATAGTGTATCTTAATATTTGTGCCCATCATTATCTCTCAAGAACAGTTTTGTTTTTTTTAATTTGTACTTGCTCTACTTCAGTGTATCTTTTTATTATATATCGACACTACTTGCTCATCAGTATTACTAAAGTATTGTCAGCTTTGTATGAGAAACAACCTCTTAAAATTTTGATTCTTCATCAACAAATATTTAATGTCTACTGTGTATAGTATTATGCTACATAATGGAGTACCAAGAGAAATAGATATGTTAATGCCTTCAAGATTGGTCAATTTCGTTGAGATTGGATCTATGCATTACAAGAGTAACTAAAAAACAAGGTATTAGGTTAAATTTCAAATGAATATTATAAGCAATAAGGGCTGTAATCATCCAGAGGAGATTGTGATAATGAAGGGCCAGATTATAGAGTAGATCTCATACTGGTGATAGAACTGGGAGAACATTCCAAGCAGGGAGAATAGGGATTGATGCTAGACATGTGTAATGAGTGCATTCATTCAGTAATTAATGAACATCTTTACAGCAGTGAACAACAGAACAAAATATGGGCCCTGTCCTTAAAGAGTTTAAAATCTAATAGGGGAAATAAATTAAGTAAACAGGTAAGTATAATATAATAGTGCAATGATGAGGAAGGTCCAAAATACTGTAAGATATACATGAGGGGCATCAAGTCTAATCTTGCTTGAGGTGGGGAAAATTGTCTTCAGCGATGGATAAGTAAGCAAAGACCTGAAACGTTAGGAGAAGTTAGCTAGTTAAAGAGGTAATAGCATGTGCAAAGGCCCAAGGAGAAATTAGCTAGTTAAAGAGGGAATAGCAAGTGCAAAGGCCCAAAGGTAAGAGAGAACGTGGAACCTATTGTAGAACTCCATATGGTTTAGATTAGTGAGGAGATAGGAAGTGGCAGATTAGGCTAGAGAAGCAAATCCAGATCATTTTATTAAGGTTTTAAAAACACTTTATCGTTGAAAGTTTGTAACACATGGTCTCCTGGGAAACATTCTTGTTCTGTAGTCCTCTAATAAGCCAAATGAAGTTAAGATAAAATTTGTAGAACTTTGTCAGCCTAGAAGAATGAGGGGGAAAAGAAATCATTATGCGTTTCACAGGTGGTGATGGTGGTAAAATGTTAGCTTTCTGTCTTTTCATGAACACTATCCCCACAATTTATTTCCTCCACTCTGTCCTCTACACCCTACCATTTCCTTTGATTACCATTTCTGTAATGTGAAAAACAAGGGAAAGATGTTCCCTTTGCTTTCTACTTCTTAGAGGCATGCAACTCTTGCCACCTTTTAAAAAAATGCATTAAACGGAGATGAAGGAATGATTATAAGGCTTTTAAAGTAGAACCTGATACAAAGTGATGCACATTCAAATTAATTAGAGACTTGTGATTAAGATTACAAAGTAAATATTGAATGCATACTTTTAGGACAATCATTAGTATATAGCATAATGTTCTAGAGCTGGAAAGAAACCTTAATGTAGTGTTATAAAATCATGTTAGTGGGTTGGGTCAGCACTTTTTTAAAGATGAAATTCAGTAGAATAGGAAAGGAGGTATCATTGCTTTGTACATATTAAGGGAAGTATTGTTTTATGTACTTTTGTCTTATATGTTTATATACACAGATAAACACACATGTATATGATTAATGGGATGCTTTGTAAATATGTTTTTCACACTAGAGCATATGTGCAACCTGGTAGTAATTAGCTTCATGTGGCTGTTTAAATTTAAATTAAATTAAAAACTTAATTTCTCAGTTGCATTAGCCACATTCTAAAGTCTGAATAGCCACATAGATATGGAACATTTCCATAATTGCAGAAAGCTCTATTGAACAGTGCTGCTATGGAGAGAATACCATATCTGGCCCTTCTAATTTTTATATGAGGAAACTAAGTCCTAGATAATTGACAACCTTTAAGGCCATTCATTCATTTATTGTCTTCTATGTGTCAGATATTTATAGAAGCTTAGATAAGACTCTGGCAGACACTAGGCACACAGTAAATATTTATTGAATTGTAAAGATACTGGTCTGATAATTACTAGAGCACTATTAATAGAGGGAAACACCTTAAACATAAGTTTTTCTTAAAATTGGAAGATTTTTGTGTGATAAAATTTAAATTGTAATGATTTATTATAGTTGCCTCTTTGCTATGTTAATAATAAAAGGACTTACGAGTTTTGAATGATAGAATTTGGGTTCATTTTATTAATATTTAAATAGTAGAAACTGAGTTAATCTATAGGACCTTTTATCTAAGTTTAAAGTGTCTGTGTCTCTGGATCCTGGCATTGATCATATACTTCACTTTTAAAATTAAATTTATTAGGGTGACATTGGTTAATAAAATTATATGGGTTTCAAGTGTACAATTCTATAAATTCTATAATACATCATCTATATATATATATATATATATATATATATATATATATATATATATATATATAGCATTGTGTGTTTAACCGCTCAAAGTCAAATCTTCCATCACGATATATTTGACCCCCTTTACCCTTTACTACCTCTCTCTCACACCCCTTCCCCTCTGGTAGCCACTATACTTTTGTATGGTCTATGAGTTTTGTTGTCTTGTTTATTCATTTGTTGCTTTCAGTTTTATATCCCATATGAGTGGAATCATATGGTTCTTGTCTTTTTCTGTCTGACTTATTTCGCTTAGCATGATAGTCTCAGGATCCATCCATGTTGTCGAAAATGGCAATATTTCATCTTTTCTTATGGCTGAGTAGTATTCCATTGTATATATGTACCACATTTTTTAAAACAAATTTATTGAGATGAATTCAGATATACAGTTCACCCACTTAAAGTGTGCAATTCAATAGATTTTAGTATATTCAATGATATGTGCCACCATCACCATAGTTGACTTACATTTTCATTACTTCAAATATCATATGATTTCATTAATATGTGGAATGTAATGAATAAAATGACGACCAAACTGGCGAGTGCTAGAGGGGAGGGAGCGGGGGTGATTTGATAAAGAAAGTGAAGGGATTAGCTAAAGAACATATACGTATAACCCATGGATAGGGACAATAGTGTGTTGAAGGCCAAGGGAGGGGGAGGCAGAGGTGGGTGGAGGTGGACAAAGCGGGGGAGGAAATGGAGGACATCTGCAATAGTGTCAACATTAAACATTTTTAATAGTAAAAACAAAACAAAACCTGTTACCATTTTGGCTATCATCTCCCATCCCTCTCCCCCACCTGCTCTAAGCAACCACTAATCTATGTTCATTCTCTCTAGATTTGTCCTTTCCGGACATTTCATATACATGGAATTGAGACTGGCTTCTTTCACTTAGCATTATGTTTTCAAGGATCATTCATGTTGGGCATGTATTAAGTACTTTATAGTTTTTCATTGCATATAGTATTCCATGATATGGATATATAAGATTTTATGCATTCCTAAGTTGATGGACATTTGGGTTGTTTCCATCTTTTGGCTGTTATGAATAATGTAGCAATAAACATTCATGTACAAGTTTTTTATGGACATAAGTTTTCATTTTTTTGGGTGTATACTTAGGAAAAAAATTGCTGGGTCATATGGTAACCCTATATTTAATTAAGGAACTGCCGGACTCATTTTCAAAGTGACTACACCATTTTGCATTACCATAAGAAGTGTATGAGGGTTCCAGTTTTTCCACATCCTTGCCAATAGTTGTTATCTGACTGTTAGTCAAGCCATCCTAGTGAATGTGAAGTGTTATTTCATTATGGTTTTGATTTGTATTTCCCTGATGACTAAAGATGTTGATCATCTATCCATGTGCTTATTGGCCATTTGTATATCTTTGAAGAAATGTCCACTCAGGTTGTTTGTACATTTTTAAATTGGATTATTGGTCTTTTATTACTGAGATGTCAGTTAGTTATATATTCCAGATTTAATTCCCATATCAGATATATGATTTACAAATATTTCTCTAATTCTGTTGGTTATTTTTTTACTCTTTTGATAGTGTCTTTTGAAGTACATTTTTTTTTTTTTCATTTTGAGGAAGTCAAATTTATGTTTTTCTTTTGTTAGTTAGACTTTTGGTGTTATAGCTAAGAATCCATCGCCAAATATGAAGTCATGAATATTTACCCATGTGTTTTCTTTTAAGGATTTTATAACTTAATTCTACTGAGATGTAGAAGCATTACTCTTGTATAGCTGTAGTTCCTTTTTCTCTGCTTTATTTATATATAGTATAATTATAAACATTATAATCCTAATAGTACATTGTTATAATTATTACATTTTATGACTTTTAAAGAAGCAGAGATAAGAAAGGACAAATAAATATTTATGGCTTTTGCTATGTTCTCTACGTTTGTTCTCTTGTATTTGAGTTACCATGTGGAGTCATTTGTTCATCCCAAAATAGCTGTGCTCCCACCAATCTCCTTTGTGATGTTATTGGCAAATATATTGCATTTCTATATGTTATAGGCTCAACAGTACATTATATACCTCTTATTTTATGGACGTAAGAACATCCAAACTTGTAGAGAACGTTTACAAAAATTTACTTAAGCCAAACTAGTGACAATTGCTGGGAAGCAAGATCTCAAATGCTCCTGAGAATGACAATTTTGCAGTTTCTTTTATAGTTTTGGAATTAAGGAGGGAACATAAAGATTACATGAAAGTGGGAGAAAGCAAGTTGGGACTTGGATTACAGGATAGTTAACTATATAATGTGTACTCAGGGTGATTACCTTTCTGAGGGTTCTGAAAAACATGATTTCTCTGGCATTTAAAAGGTTTATTAAACTAGATGCACAAGAACAATGGACAATGGCTTGCTTAAGGCAAATATAAACTTTTTACTAAAGAAGCTTTATTCCTGGGGCATGCATGACCTGCCCAGTTAAGAATTTAGGATCAGATCACACCTCCGTTAGACTTATTAAAGCACCCCCCCACAGTTTTATACAATTGCTTTCTAAATCAGTGCAAAGAAGAAACTAGAAAAACATGCATTTATAGGGTTATTTATTTATTTATTTATTTAACCCTCACCCGATATTTTTTCTATTGCTTTTCAGAGAGAGTGAAAGGGAGGGAGGGTGGGAGGGGGAGAGAGAGAAACATCAATATGAGAGAGACACATCGATTAGTTGCCTCCTGCAGGCACCTCGACTGGGGCGGGGTATCCAGCCTACAACCCAAGTACATGCCCTTGCCTGGAATCGAACCTCGGACCCTTCAGTCCACAGGCTGATGCTCTAACCACTGAGCCAAACCAGCCAGGGCTATAGGGTCTTTTATACTCATATACAGTCATGTGCTGCTTAAGTATAAGATATGTCTTGAGAAATGCATTATGTTGACCAAAAAATGTTCAAACCTATAGAGAATTTTTGTGTGTGTGTTAATCCTCACCTGAGGATATTTTTTTCATTGATTTTTAGAGAGTGGAAGGGAGAGGGGGCAATAGAGAGAAAGAAACATCGATGTGAGACACATCGATTGGTTGCCTCCTGCATGGGGCAGGGGATCAAACCTGCAACCCAGGTGGGTGCCCCTGATCGGGAATTGAGCCCATGACCCTTTGGTGCATGAGCCGATACTCGAACCATTGAGCCACACAGGCCTGTAGAGAATTTTTATAAAAATGTATTGGAGCCAAAAAGACGATGCACCTAGAAGCAAGACCTCAACAGGCTGAGGTAAGTGCTTCTTAGAATAGCAGTTTTCAGTTTCTTTTATGCATTTAAGATTAATGAGGGAACTAAGGAAGATTACATGAAGGTAGGAGGAAGCAATTTGGGGATGGGATTACAGGATAGTTAAGACTATGCTCTCTTGAGGAGTCTGAAAGGGGGCATTTCAAAGGTGAGTCAACCTAGGTGCACAGAAATAATAGATAGGGTTTGCTTAAGGCAGAGAGATAAGACTTAGTAAAGAAATTGTATCCCTGTGGCATGACTACCCCCCATGACCTTCACAATTATGAATTAAGGTCAGATCACCCTGTGAGGTTACTTTCCACAGAACCCCCTTTTTCATCAACAGTTGTTAGACTATGTTGATATCAACAATGTCCAAAGCTGTAGAGAATTTTTGTGAGTTTTTGAGCCAAACTGATGACAGTTTCCAGGAAGCAAAATCTCAGCAGATTGAGAAAATGCTCTAGAGGATGGCAGTTTTACAGCTTATTTTATACATTAGAATCAAAGGAGGAGACATAAGGAAGGTTACATGAAATTCATTGGTGGAAGATGAGGGACACAGGAGAAAGCAAAGTGGGGGAAGTCTCTGTGGTTGGATAAAGAGTAAAATGGAGAGATACTTTTACATTGGAGGGTACAGGATAGTTAATAAACATTTACAGCACATAGAGATGGTATGTCGGGAACAAGATAACAATGAAGGTACTGTGGTTTCTGCTCTGGTGTGGTGGGTGTGCCCTGAGTGGTCTGGAAAACTAGTACTCTGACATTCCAAAGATGCAAAATGACAATTGTTAGGCTTCCGAGAAGGACCACACAAGGCCAGATGAGAAGGTAAAGGCAATTTTATTAAGGCATCTGAATACAGATGGTTCAAGTATCTGAATACAGATGGGCTGAGCTCCAAGTGTCATCATCGCCCAGTGGTTGGGAGGAAGTCTCTTTATAGGGTGTAGGGAGGGAACTTTTTTTGCATGCACACGGTTTTTCTGAGTCAGAGTAGAAAGTTATTGAATGTAAGGAACAGGTTGTTGCTTGAGATCATCTAAAAGTTACTTTCTCATGCAGGGAATGCAAGTTACCAAGCGTAAGGACAAAATGTGGCTAGCGGAATGAATTCATCTAAAAGTTACATTCTCATGCTGGGGAGGGGTGGGCTCTGAGGAACATTAAGTTTTTGTCCAAACCTAACAATAAAACAGACTTAAGATACAGATTGACCTTTGTCAAGGAAGCTACAGGCCCAGGATGTGACTACCTGCCATGATTCCCTTTTAGTTAGGAATTTTTATGTTCAGACCATCCTATGTGGTTACTTTCGGTCTCTGAGTTTGTAAGGCTCACTATGCAGGCCTCTTCTGAGCTTGTCAGGTTTAGTATGTGGGCCTTTTTTCATCTATTGTGATTTTCTTGTTGGGCAAACATGGAGTGTGCTTTATAGCCTATTGCACACCTAGGTTATATGGTATAGCCTATTTATTGTTCTGCAGAGGATGAATAATAATTTTTCCTTTCCCTTCTGGGTTCTTGGCTGAGACGTCCCTGTACTAAAGGACAGATTAACAGGAGAAAAACAAAAGTTTAGTAACATGTTTGCCTCCTGTATACAAGGGAGAGACCTAGGAAACTGAGTAACTCACCAAAATGGCTGAAGTCAACACCGTAAATATCTTCAGCTGAAGACAAAAGATGTTGGGAGTGGGGCAGTCAGTTGTGGGAGGTTACCAGGAAAAGCGTAGTAAACAAGTGTAAGGGTTTTAGGGTTTGGCCAGTGACTTGGGCTGTGAAAGAATTCACAACTAAGAGAAGAGAGACATTTTACTTTCCAGTAGAGGAAAGGGCCAGTGTATTGCTATTCATTACAGGTCAGGGAAGAAAGAGTGGCTTGCATTTTTAAAGAACAAGCAGTTGCTGTTGCTAAGGGACAAGGAAGGGAGGGGGATTGTGTTGAAGTTGACCAGATATTGGGTGGGGGTGGGGTATCTTGAAAAGTTAGAGTTTGTTTGCTTTCCAGGAGGCAGTCCAGCAGATGCCCTAAAGAGGTGTCTAATCAGTATTTTTCCCAAGCCAAACAGGTTTAGTACAAAAGTTATGAATAGTTCAAAAGAGACTTGTCTGAAGAGGAGGGTGAAGGGAACTTTTGAACTAGAGATTCCTGGTGAGAATTATCCCTGAGTAGGAAAAACAGCAGGGAGGAAGGGGTTGTGGGGGAAGTGTTGCAACCCTTATCTACCCGGCTGTTTGAATGGAGAGGCAGCTTGAATTAGGGGAACTAGCAACCTCTTGGTTTAATTACCAGGTGTTTCTTATAAATTGTGGAAGGCTATAGCAAAGAAAAGGAGAGGCCTTTTTCTGTCCTTACAAATTTTTTATGCAAATTTAAGCCTCTGTCTTTTGCCTTTATAATAGTTCCTAGAGATAAAGTTATCTACCTCTTCCTAGTACAGTCCAGGAAGACCTCTTACAACTGGAGATCTCCCTTACAAATGTAAATGTAAAAGTACAAGATAGAGTACCTTTCTTCCGGACTTCTATTAACTGAAGTGGGAATATAATTAACCTAGGGAAATTATCTTTATTCTGTTTTAGATACCCTAGTTTTGAAGTATAGCACTCCCATTTTAGCACTCCCATTTTCTCCCCTTACAATCGCTACTTTGAACATAAGCAAGAGCAACAAAATTTGATAGAAAACAATGACCTCTTTCCCTCCCCTGGCTCTTTGTAAAAGATTTCTGCCCACAAAATTCCAGGGAATAGCTAACTGAAGAAGGTTAATTAATGCTTATCTTAGCTTCTCTATATCTCTTTGATAGTCCCCCCCTACTCCCCTTGGCCAAATAGAATGTAGTTTTTGCCTTTATATTCTCCCTGTGAGGACTGTTCGGGGCTGCGAGTTTGTTAGGGCAGAAGCCCGCTCACATTTGCTGGCTAATAAATCTCCAAATGGTCAATTTGGTCTCTGTGTGAATTAGTCTCGCGTAAGAGGGGTGTAACAGTTTTAAGATTTAGATTTCAAAGTAGAAGATGCATATCAAGGAACTACAGCAATTGCTGAGAAGACACTGAATGTAGTAAGTGAAAGGGTAAGGTTGGTGGTGCACGGACACTCTAAATAGCCATCTCAGACAGTATATAAAGAAAAATTGAATTTATTTAAGGAAAGGGGTTGGGGGATGGGATACCCAAAGGAAAGGACTACACAGCACTGAGTCAAAGGGTATTGGGTCCGTGATGGCAGCAAAAATATACTTGTGACAGTGAAATAAGGAAGAGGATAGAGGCAACTGGAGAACCTAGGCTGGGCTGCTTTGGCTCACTGAGAAGTCAGAGAGAAGGGGGTAAGCCTGGGACAAGCTGTCGCTGTAGAGCATGCACTGGGTCTTTTGTCCTGAGCTTGTTTATGTCTTTCTTGCAGGTGGAAATCTTAGGGGAGGTTTCAGGGAAGTGTCTCAAGAGAATATTCATCAGCTTTCCTAGTGCCCTCTCTCAGGGTCCTGGTCTCCACTGATTGGTCAGTGCTAGGGCAGGGGGTCATTAGTCAATGTAGCAGATTCTAAGGTAGCCACAGCACCACTTGTTTGGTTTTTCTGCTTATCTGAACCTGGAGCTGAAATACAACTGAGGCCTAGATGTTATCTTTAGGGAGGAATGCTCAGAGTGTCTAAACTGCATGACTAGCTGTAGGCTAGGGAGAATAGATTACCCTGGGGACAAGGTTCTTGTTTTCCTAATTTTGCCCCTTGCTTTCTGCCCTGGTGAATCTCTGTACCCAGGTTTCTGTACCTGGGTTTCTGTACCTGGCCCATCTAACAACAAGAGAATGAAAAACAGACCTTAGGAAAAAATTGAGGATGTTTTTAAGTGGATTATTTTGCATGGAAATGAAGAGGGTGAGAGGTGATTCAATGACATTTAAAATTCACAGTAATCCCTTATGATACTCTTTATTTCTGAGGCATCTGTTTTATTGTCTATTCTTTCATTTCTGATTTTATTTGAGTCTTTCTTTTATTCATAGTCTAGCTAAAGGTTTGTTGATTATCTTTCCAAAAAATCAACAAACCAACAAATAACTTGTTTTGTTGTTTTTCCCCCCTCTATTTATTGCTGCTCTACTCTTAATTATTTCCTTCCTTCCTCTGTCTTCCGGTTTAGTTTGTTGTTCTTTAACCACCTTGAAATGAAAAGTAAGGTTGTTTGAGATTTTCTTAGTTCAGGCTACTTTAATAAAGTACTGGTGGCTTCTAAACAACTGAAATTTATTTTTTGTAGTTCTGAAGGCTGAGTAGTCTAAGTCTAAGATCAAGGTGCCCCAGGAGATTTAGTGTCTGGTGAGGGCCTATTTCTTGGTTCATAGATGGCTGATTTATATCTTTACTTGGTGGAATTGCCCAGGGATCTCTCTGCTTATGATGGCAGTAATCCCATTAATGAGGCAATCCCTTCCTTACCTAATCACCTCTCAAAGGCCCCACCTCCAGATATGACTGCATTGTGGATTAGAACTCAGCATACGAATTTTGGAGGAGGGGACACATTAAGTCTATTGCAGAGATCTTTCTCTTTTTCACTTAGCGTTCATCACTATAAACTTCACTCTTATTTTGCTGCATTCCATACATTTTGGTATATTGTGTTTTACTGTTCACTTATCTCAAGATATTTTTTACACATCCTTTTGATATCCTCTTTGACCCAGTGGTTGTTTAAGATTGTGTTGTTTAGTTTCCAAGTATTTATCACTTCTTGTTTTGTGGCTGTTAAACTGATTTCTAGTTTTATTCTGTTGTGGTTGGAGAATATACTTGGGGATGATTTCCATCTTCTTAAACTTGTTAAGACTTGTTTTGTGACCTAACACGTTCTCTATCCTGGAGAATGTTGTGTGTGAGCTTGAGAAGATTGTGTATCCTGCTGCTGTTGGGTGGAAAGTTGTGCATATGTCTGTTAAGTCTATTTGCTTTATAGTATTGTTCAATTCAGCTGTTTCTTTATTGTCTGTATATCCATTATTATAAGGAGAGTACTAAAGTCCTCTACTGCCCTTAGGTCTGTCAATATCTGCTTTGTATATTTGGATGCTCTAATGTTGGGTGTGTATATATTTAAAATGTTATATCTTCCTGTTGAATTAGCCCTTTTATCATTATATAATGACTTTTTTTTTTGGTCTCTAGAGAGAAGTTTAGTCTATTTTGTCTGATATAATTATGGCCATCCTTGCCCTCTTTTGGTTACCAATTGCATGTAATATTTTCTTTCATTCCTTCATTTGCAGCTTATGCTTGTTGTCTTTTTTACTTATGTTCATTATTTTGCAGAGTAATCACGTCTTGGAGTCAGGGGCTACAGGGGCAGATGCTGGGTCCTAGTTGACAGTCTGGCTACAATAGCTGAGTGATGAGTGAATGGCTTGAAACATGGATGTGGGCCCAGGCTCTCTTAGTTATATCTTTGCATAGAGGTATCTGTACAAACATGGATATTTATGACTGTCTTGAGGCAGCAGTGGATCTGAGGGTTTGAGGAACAGAAAGAAGCTGGTGTGGCAACAGGAGCCCAGCAAGCAGTGAGATGAGTCCAGAGAGATGGGCCAAGGCCAGTCAACCAGGGACTTGACGGACATGGTAAGGCATTTGGATTTTGTCTTGAGAAATGAGAAACCACTGAAGTTTTGATGCAGAGTGCCACGTTCCTGTGGCTCCCATGTCACCATGTTTTGCTGTCTGTTTCTTGAACCGATAAACTTAACAGTCCTTTAAAAGACAAGAGCCCCCAAATCTTGGATGATTCAAATTAAATTATCCCAGTGCTCAGTTTACTGCTTTATAACATTTGGTGGTTTTTGTGATCAACTCCAAATAAACCACTGATTACACATGTGCACACTCAAACACATACATGTCAAAACTGGTTCTGGTTTTTAGTTGACTTTTAATCCTATGCAACTCTATACCTGAGCCTAACTTTGTTTTTGTTTGCTTATTTTGTTTTTAGTTTCCCAGTCTTACACTGTGATATAATTGACATAATATTGTACTAGCTTAAGGTATACAACATAATGATTTTGATATATGTACATATTGTAAAATGATTACCACAATATGTTTAGTTAATATGCATCACCTCATAGTTGCAATTTTTTTTCTTGTGATGAGAATTTAAGGTTTACTCTCTTATCAACATTCAAATATACAGTACAGTATTGCTAACTATAGTGACTGTATCATGTATTCTGAAGAACTTATTTTATAACTGGAAGTTATAAAATCCCATTCCCCCCACCCATTTCTCCCACCTCCCACCACTAACAACCACCAAGTCTATTCTGTTTCTATGAGTTTGGGTTTTTAGATTTCATATATAAGTGAGAACATACAGTATTTGTCTTTCTCGGTCTGTTTTTCACTTAGCATTATGTTTGCAAGTTCTATCCATGTTGTTGCAAATGGCAGGATTTCCTTTTATATGGCTTAATAATATTCCCTTTTGTATATAGAGTATATCACATTTTCTTTATCCAGTCATTTGTCGTTGGACACATAGGTTGTTCTCATGCCTTGGCTATTGTAAATAATTCTGCAATGACTTCAGAGTACAGATATCTCTTGAGACAGTGATTTTGTTTTCTTTGGATACCTAGAAGTGGAATTGCTGGATCTTATTGTAGTTCTGTTTTAATATTTTGAGGAACCTCCATACTGTTTTCCATACTGGCCGCATTAGTTTACATTCCTGCCAGCAGTGTACAAGGGTTCCCTTTTCTCCACATCACTTCCAACAAATATTGTCTCTTGTCTTTTTGATGATAGCCATTCTAACAGGTAAGAGGTGATATCTCATTGTGGTTTTGATTTGCATTTCCCTGCTAATTAACGATGTTGAGCCCCTTTTCATGGACCTGTTGGCAATTTGTGTCTTCTCTGGAGAAATATCTATTCATTTCTTCCATTTTTAAATTGCATTTTTATTTTTTGCTGATGAATTGTATGATTTCCATGTCTATATTTTAGATATTAACCCCTTATCAGATAGTTTGCAACTATTTTCTCCCACTCAGTGTTTCACTGCGTTGATTGTTTTCTGTGATGTGTAGAGTTTTAAAATTGAATGTACTTCCATTTGTCTATTTTTCCTTTTGTTACCTGTGTTTGGTTTTTTTAAAATATGTTTTTATTGATTTCAGAGAGAAAAAGGGAAAGAGAAACATCAATGATGAGTCATTGATCGGCTGCCTCCTGCACTCCCCCTACTGGGGATCGAGCCAGAAACCTGGGCATGTGCCCTGACTGGGAGTGGAACTGTGACCCCCTGGTTCGTAGGTTTACGCTCAACCACTAAGCTACGCAGGATGGGCTGTTGCTTGTGTTTTTGATGTCGTATGCAAGAAAACATTGCCAAAACCAATGTCATGACATTTTCCCTCTGTTTTGTTCTTGAAGTTTTATACTTTTTGTACTTGTTTTTAGATCTTTAATCCATTTTGAGTTTATTTTTGTGTATGGTGTAAGGTAAGTGCTTCATTCTCTTGCATGTGAATATCCAGTGTACCTTTACCATTTACTTAAGAGACTATCCTCCATTGTGTGGTTTTGGCACTCTTGTAAAAGACCATTTTGCCATATGGGCAGGAATATATTTCTGGGCTCTCTAAGTTCTATTGATCTATATGTCTGTCATTATGCTAGTCCTATACTGTTTTTATTACTATTGAGTTGTGATATGTTTTAAAATCAGAAATTGTGAGGCCTCCAACTTTTTTTCCCCCAAGATTGTTGTGGCTCTTCATGGACCCTTGAGTTTCCATATGAATTTTAGGATATTTTTTCCCCCCATTTCTGCAAAGAAATGCTACTGGGATTTTGAGTGGGATTGCACTGAATCTGTACTGCTATGGGAAGTATAGATTTTTTAAATTATTTTTTAGAGAGAGAGAGGAAAAGAGAGGGAGAGAGAGATAGAAACATTAATGTGAGAGTGAAACATTGATTGACTGCCTCCTACATACTGGGGATCGAGCCCACAACCTGGGCATGTGCCATGACTGGGAATCAAACCCATAACCTTTCAGTACTCAGGATGACACCCAACCAAATGAGCCACACTGGGCAGGACTATTCCTAAGTATTTTTTTAGTGCAATTGTAAATGTAACTGTTTTCCTAATTTCTCTTTCTGATAGTTTGTTATTGCTATATAAAATGCAACTAATTTCTGAATATGAACTTCGTATCCTGCTACTTTACTGAATTCATTTATCAGTCCTAATAGTTGTTTGGTGGAATCTTTAGGGTTCTCTACATACAGTTATCATGTCATCTGCAAATAATGACTGTTTCACTTCTTTCCAACTTGGATTCCATTTATTTGATTTTATTGTCTGAATGCTGTGCCTAGGACTTCCAATACTATGTTGAATAAAGTGGTGAAAGTGGTGATCTTTGTCTTTTTCCTCATCTTAAGGAAAACACTCAGTTTCTTCCTGTTGAGTATAATGTTAGCTGTGGGTTTGTCGTATATGGCCTTTATTATTTTCAGGTACTTTCCCTCTATTCCCATGTTGCTGATAGTTTTTATCATAAATGGATGCTGGATTTTATCAAATGCTTTTTCTGCTTCTACTGATATGATCATATGATTTTTTATCCTTTATTTTGTTTATGTGGTACATGACCTGAATTGATATGTGGATACTGTACCAACCTTGCATCCCAGGAATAAATCACAGTTGATCATTAATGTATTGCTGAATTTGGTTTGCTAATATTTTCTCAAGCATTTTTACAACTATGTTTATCAGGGATATTGGCTTAATATTTTTAATTTTTGTGATACCTTTGTCTGGTTTTGGAATCAGTAATGCTGGACTCATAAAATCAGTGTGGTAGCCTTTCCTTGTTTTGAAGTTGCTGAAATAATTTGAGAAGAGCAGGTGTTAGTTCTTTGCATGTTTGGTAAAATTCACATGTGAAGCCATTGGGTCTAGGACTTTGTTTGGAGTTTTTTGATTACTGATTTAATTTTGTTGGGAGCAATTGGTCTGCTCAGATTTTCTGTTTCTTCCTGATGCAGTCTTGGAACATCATATGTTTCTAGGAATTTATCCATTTATTTCAGATTGTCTTTTTGTTGGCATATAATTGTTCATAGTGTTTTCTTATAACCCTTTGTATTCCTGTGGTGACTTTCTCCCTTATCCTCTTTTATTTCTGATTTATTTATTTGGATCCTGTATCTTTTTGTCTTGATGAGTTTGGTTAAAGATTTATCCATCTTATTTATCTTTTCAAAGAACCAACTCTTGCTTTCTTTGATATTCTGTATTGTGTTTTTTTTTTTTAAACTGTATTTTGTTTAGTTCCACTCTTTATTATTTCCTTTCTTCTCACTTTGGGCTTTGTTGTTATTTTTATAGTTTCTTTAGGTGATCAGTTAGATTTTTTTTATTTGAGACTCTCTTGTTTCTTGAGGTTACCTGTATTGCTATGAATTTCCCTCTTAGGACGGCTTTCTCTGTGTCCAATAGATTTTTGGGTCATTGTGTTTTCATTTTCATTTGTTTCAAGGTATCATTTGATTTGTCCCTTGAATACATTGTTAACCCATTCATTGTTTAGTAGCATGTTATTTATACTCCATGTGTTTGTGTGTTTTTCAGTTTTCTTCCTGTAATAGATTTCTAGTTTCATACAATTGTGGTTGGAGAAGGTATTTGATATGATTTCAGTCTTCCTAAGGTTATTGAGACTTGTGTTTTGTCCTTACAACTCCCCTGTAAAATGTTCTATGTGCAGTTGAAAATAATATATATGCTTTGTGTTGAAATGCTCTAAAAATATCAAGTCTACTTGGTTTAATATGTCATTTTATAGGCTGTTGTTTCCCTATTTTTCTGTCTTGAAGATCTATCCATTGATGTCAGTGGAGTGCTGAAGTCCCCTGTTATGACTGTGTTACTTTGGATATCTCCTTGTTTGTCTGTCAGTAGTTTTATGTATTTAGGTATTCCTACATTGGATACATAAATATTTACAAGGGTTATAGCCTCTTGTTGAATTTATCCTTTTCTCATTATGAGATATCCTTCTTTGTCTTTATAATAGCCTTTTTTTTAAAGTCTATTTTGTCTAATAAAGGTATTGCTACCCCAGGTTTTTTTGTTACCATTTGCATGAAATATCTTTTTCATTTTTTTTAGTTTCAGTCTGTGTGTCTGTGAATCTGAAGTGGGTCTCTTGCAGACAGAATATGTATGAATCTTGATTTTTTTCATCCATGCAGTCACCTTATGCCTTTTGATTGGAGCATTTAATCCATTTACATTTAAAGTGATGTTTGATAGGTCCATATTTATCACCGTTTTATAATTCATGTATATGTTCTTTTTTTTCCCTTCTTATGGAAGTTCCTTTAACATTTCTTGTAATGCCTGTTTGGTGGTGAGGAACTCCTTTAGCTTTTACTTGTCTAGTAAGCTCTTTATCTCTCAATTTTATTTTATTTATTTATTTATTTTTTAAAATACATCTTTATTGATTTCAGAGAGAGGAAAGGAGAGGGAGAGAGGTAGAAACATCAATGATGAGAGAGTCATTGATCTGTTGCAGCCCGCAACCTGGGCATGTGCCCTTACCGGGAATCGAACCCCGATCGCCTGGATCCTAGGTCGACGCTTAACCACTGAGCCACGCCCGGCCGGGCTTTATCTCTCAATTTTAAATGATAGCCCTGTTTGGTCATCTTGGTTGTAGGTTTTTTCTTTTTATCACTTTGAATATTTTATTCTAATTCCTTCTGGCTTAAAACGTTTTTGTTGAGAAGTATGCTAGTAGTCTTAGGGGAGCCTCCTTGTAGGAAACGAAGTGTCTTTTCTTTACTGCTTTTAAGGTTTTTTTTCCTTTACCCTTCACCATTTTAATTATGGTGTGTCTCGGTTTGGGCCTCTTTGGGTTCATTTTGTTTTGGAATCTCTGTTCTTTCTGGACTTGTGTGTCCTTTCCATTCACCAACCTAGGGAAGTTTCCAGTCATTATTTCTTCAAATAGTTTTGCAATCTTTTGTTGCCCCTTCTCTTTCTGGCACCCCTATGATGTGAATGTTGTTAGACTTGATGTTATACCAGAGGTCCATTAAAATATCCTTATTTCTTTATACTTTTCTTTTTGCTGTTCTGATTGGGTGTTTTCTGCAACTTTATATTCCAAATTGCTAATTTGATCCTGTGCTTCATCTTATCTGTCCTTGATTCCTTCTAGAGTAGTCTTTATTTCATTTATTTTTTGTTCTGCCTACCTGACTTGGCATTTGACTAGTTCTGCCTGCCTGAGTTGGTAATCGACTACTGTTGCCTGCCTGGCTGGGTCATGGAGTTATATTGCCTGACTGATTACTTCTTTGACTTGTTTGCCCTGACTGGCTGCTTCATTGACTTATTTAACCCACGACTGACTTGGTCATCATAGACTTTTTTTTAATGTTTCAGTATATATTGTTGAAAGTCTTACAAATGTCCCCTTTTTTCCCCTATTGATCCTTTCCACCCTGCACTGCCCCATCCCTCCAGGCCTTCACCACACTGTTGTCTGGGTCCATGGGTTATGCATATATGCATGTAAGTTCTTAGGTTAATCTTTCCCCACCCACCCATCCCTGACTTCCCTCTGAGATTTGTCAGCCTGTTCCATGTTTATATGTCTCTGGATCTATTTTGTTCATCAGTTTATTTTGTTCATTAGATTCCACATATGAGTAAGATTGTGTGATAGTTGTCTTTCTCTGACTGACTTCTTTCACTTAGCATAATACTCTCCGGGTACCATCATGCTGTCTCAAAGGACATGGGATCCTTTTTTTTACAGCTGCATAGTATTTGAAGGTTTAAGTGTCTGAGAAGATGGTTGATATGATTTCAGTCTTCTTGACCTTGTACAAACTTGTTTTGTGTCCTAACATGTGGTCTCTCTTTGAGAATGTCCCATGTGCATTTGAGAAGAAGGCATATTCTTCAGCTTTGGGATGAAATGTTCTGTAAATGTCAATTAAATCCATCTGATCTAGTGTGATACTTAGAGTCACTGTTTCCTTGTTGATTTTTTGTCTGGAAGATCTAACCAGTGAAGTCAGTAGGGTGTTAAAGTGCCCTACTATGACTATTGCTTTTGATCTCTCCCTTAAAGTCTTCCAGAAGTAGTTATTGTTGTTTTTGGTTTTTTTTGAGCCAGTGTGAGTCTTTTGTTCTGAGGTGGGTCTCTTATAGACAGCATATATTTGGGTCTTACTTTCTTATCTATTTTGCTACCCTATGTCTTTTGATTGAAGCACCTAATCCATTTAAGGTTATTATTGATTGATACTTATCTATTGACATTTTATTACTTTATGCCTATGTTTCTTACTCTCTCTATTTCAACTTAGTACAGCGTTACCTTTAACACTTTTTGCAATGCTGTTTTGGTGGTGATCAACTCCTTTAGCCTTTTTTTTTTTTGTCTTGGAAGCTCTTTATTTCCCATCTATTTTGAATGATAGTCTTGGTTTCAGATCCTTGCTTTTCATTACTTTGAATACTTCATGCCATTCCCTTCTGACCTGTAGAGTTTCTGATGAGAAATCAGCTGACAGCCTTATGGGAGCTCCTTTGCAGGTAACAGATTGCTTAAAGGCTTGCTGCCTTTAAGATTGTCTCTTTGTCTTGAAATTTTGGCATTTTAATTATGATGTGTCTAGGCGTAGGCCTCTTTGGGTTCTTCTTGCTTGGGACTCTTTGTGCATTCTGAACTTGTGTGACTTTTTCCTTCACGAGGTGAGGGCAGATTTCTTCCATTATTTCTTCAAATTCTCTAATCTTTGCTTTTGTCCTTTTCTGGCACTTCTGTGATGCAAATATTGTTACATTTCATGTTGTCCCACAGTTCCTTTAAAACTGTCCTCCTGCGTTTTTTGTGTTTTTTTTTTAATATATCTTTTATTGATTTCAGAGAGAAAGGAGAGAGAGAGAGACAGACAGAGAGAGAGAGAGAGAGAGAGAGAGACATCAGTGATGAGAGCGTCATCATTGATCAGCTGCCTCCTGCACGCCCCCAACTCGTGATCGAGCCCGCAACCTGGGCATGGAATCGAACCTCTATCTCTTGCATCCTAGATCGATGCTCAGCTGCTGAGCCATGCCCGGCCGGGCTGTCCTCCTGTTTTTAAATTGTTTTTTCTTTTTGGTTCTCCGATTGACTAATTTTTTTTTTCTATCCTGTCTTCTAATTTGCTGATCCGATCCTCAGCTTCCCTTAATCTGCTATTTATTCCTTTTGATGTTGTGTTGTTGTTTTTTTATTTCTTCTGTGTCATTCTTAATTTCCTTCATAGTTTCCATTTCTTTTCTCATGCTGCTGAGCATCTTTATGATCAGTATTCTGAACACTATATCTGATAAATTGCTTATCTCCATTTCACTTAGCTCTTCTTCTGAAGAAGTCTTTTGTTTTTTCATTGGGGGCTTGGTTTATATTTATTTATTTATTTTTTTAAATTTATCTTTATTGTTGAAAGTATTACAGGTGTCCCATTTCCCCCCCCAATTGACCCCCTCCACTTCGCCCCCCACCCCGTCCCCAGGCCTTCACCTGGTTATTGTCTGTTTCTGTGGGTTATGCATATATGCATATATATAACTTCTTTGATTAATCTCTTCCCACCCTCCAACCCCCTTCCCTCTTTCCTCTGAAATATGATCGTCTGTTGCATGCATCAATGTCTCTGGATCTGTTTAGTTTGTAAGATTCTTCTGTTCATTAGCTTCTTCTTAAAGAAGACCCTTCAACATTTCCTGTAGTGCTGGTCTGGTGGTGATGAACTCCTTTAGCTTTTTCTTATCTGTGAAGCTCTTTATCTGACCTTCAATTCTAAATGATAGCTTTGCTGGGTAAAGCAATCTTGGTTGTAGTTCCATGTTTTTTATCACGTTGACTATTTCTTGCCACTCCCTTCTGGCCTGCAGAGTTTCTGTTGAGAAATCAGCTGACAGTTGTATGGATGCTCCCTTGTAGGTAACTAACTGCTTTTCTCTTGCTGCTTTTAAGGTTCTCTCTGTGTCTTTAACCTTTGGCATTTTAATTATGCTGTGTCTTGCTGTGGGCCTCTTTGGGTTCCCTTTGTTTGGGACCCTCTGTGCTTCCTGGACTTGTAAGTCGATTTCTTTCTCCAGGTAGGGGAAGTTTTCTGTAATTATATTTTCAAATAGGTTTTCAATTTCTTGGTCTCTTTCTTCCCGTTCTGCAACCCCAATAATATGAATGTTGGGCCTCTTGAAGTTGTCTCAGCGAGTCCTTATACTGTCTTCATATTTCTGGATTCTTTCTTCTTTTTGCTCTTCTGGTTGGGTGTTTTTTTGTTTCCTCTTGTTCCAAATTGCTCATTTGATTCTCAGTGTCCTCTACTCTATTGATTCCTTGTAAATTATTCTTCATTTCAGTTCCTGTAGCCTTCGTTTCAAATTGGTACATTACTATGTTATCAATTTTCTCAGTTATTTCCCTAATAGTCTGCTTAAACATCCTTATAAACAAAATTCTGAACTCTGTATCTGTTAGTTTGCTTGGATCTATTTAATTTAGTTCCCCTTCTAGAGATTTCTTCTCTTCTTTCCTTTGTAATATGTTTCTTTGCCTCCACATTTTGGCTGCTTCCAGGTATTTATTTCTATGTATTAGGTAGAGCTGCTATGTCTCCTGGAATTTGTAGAGTGGCTTTGTGTAGTAGGTGTCCTGTAGGGTTTAATGGCTCAACCTCCCAAGTTACCTGAGCTGGGCCTTCTAGGTGCTCCCCTGTGTGGACTGTGTGCACTGTCCTGTTGTAGTTGAGTTTGGTTGCTGTTGGCGTCTCTGGGAGGCATTGACCCCCAGGCCAATCAGTTTTGAGGACCAGCTGCAACTATAGCCAAAGAGCTGCTGTGCTGGAAAAAACACCCCTATGGAGCAGGATTTACTTTAGTGGAGCTTTGGCGTTCACCAAATGCACCCCTTGAGTATGACACTCGTGGATGAGGTAGGGTTGTAATCTCACGTGGTCGAGTCTAACCACCAGGTGCACTGTCTCTGAGGTCTACTAGGAAGTGCAAAGTCATCTTCTGCCTGTGCCATGCCCAGGGCCACACAGCATGAGCTACACAGCAAATCATAGTTGGCTGCTACTTGTGCTGGGCTTGTAATCGTCCAGGAGAGGCCATTGTATGAACCAATGCAGGCTTCCACTAGTGCCAGGCCTGGGGCCACTTATGAAGCTGTATGGGGCACGCTGCTGCTTGTTTGAGAGATTTTAGGAAAGTCCCTAAGCATGAGGCTGGAGAGGCCACTTGCATAGAAAAGCCACTGGAAATGGCTTGGATGAGGTTGCTGGTGGGGAGGAGGGAGCCTCCGGGAATCATGGGGCTGGGCCAAAGGTGTGAGTCAGGTGCTGGAGAGTCAAATATGGCGCCTTCCTGCCGGCTATGTGGGGAGGACTCGCCACAGGAGCAGTGATCTCTGCCATCTCTTCTGTCTGGGAGAAAGCCGCCCCTCCACCTCTTGTCCCAATTTCAGGCAGGTTAGTTTCAAGCTGCTGCGCGGCGCTGGGGCTCAGAGGGAGCACGTCTCAGTGAGTCTGTGTGCGGGCCCTTGCAGAGGAGCTGCCTGGGACTCCCGCAGCCTCCACTACCGTCCACGACAGTCCCCGCAGGTTTCACAGCCCGGAGTTGTGGGGACATCTCTTCCCAGCCCTGGAGCCCTGGGCTGGGGGCCTGCTGTGGGGCCGGGACCCCTCGCTCCTCCGGGAAACCTCTACCCAGAGATGTCCCTCCCCAATTTAAACTGCAGCACTGGGTTTGAGCCCACGGCCGCATCTCCGATTCAGTCCTGATCAGCCCCCGTCTCTGCCCCTCCTACCGGTCTTGGTGCTTCTTCAGTTCCCTGGTTGTAGGGCTTCTGTTCAGCCAGATTTCAGGAGGTTCTGAATGATGGTTGTTCTGTGTTTTAGTTGTAATTTTGATGTGGTTGTGGGAGGCGGTGGGTGCAGCTGTTACCTACGCCACCATCTTGTTTCTCTAGATCTATATTTTTTAAATCCTCACTGGAGGATATTTTCTCCATTGCTTTTCAGAGAGAGTGGAAGGGAGGGAAGGAGGAAGAGAGAGAAAGAGAGAACATCCATATGAGAGAGACACATGGATTGCTTGCCTTCTGCACATGCCCCGACTGGGGCTGGGGATCGAGCCTGCAACGGAGATATGTTCCCTTGGCCGGAATAGAACCCGCGGCCCTTCATTCCAAGGGCCGGCACTAACCACTGAGTCAAACCTGCTAGGGCAGGGCTTTTTTTGTTTTCCCATTTTGGCTCCCTGTTTGGGTTTGATTCTATGTATTAGGTAGATCTGCCAGGACTTCCATTCTTTTGGATTGTTTCTGGTGCAGGCCAATGTCAGATGCTGTTTGTGACTGGCCTTGAGTACCCTTTTTGAAGCTTTCTGCACTCCACAGCTTATGGTTCCCTCTGCTGGTGCTGGGTGCATTTGGAAAGGACCAAGATGTGCACAACGGTCTGCTTTTCCAAGCCCTGGGTCCAGAAGCAAATCAGGCAAAAACTATTTCACGTATTGTATTGTTCATTTCTGACTGGTTCTTTTTATGGTTACTATTTCTTTGTTGAAGATCTTTTAACGTTTACTATTTCTTTGTTGAAGTTCTCCCTGAGTTTCTTTAGCAACCTTATAACCAATGTTTTGAACTGTGTTTCAGGTAGATTGCTTGCCTTCATTTTGTTTGTTCTTTTTTGAAATTTTGTCTGTTTTTTTCATTTGGGACAATTTTTTTTGGCCCCTCATTTTGGCTCTGTCTCTGTGTTTTTTTCTATGTATTAGGTAAGTGAGCTATGTCTCCCAATCTTGGCAGGGTGGCCTTATGTAGCATGTGTCCTCTGTGCAGCCCAGTAACACTGTATCTCTGATAACTGAGCTGAGTGCTCCAGGAATGTCCCTTGTGAGGGTTGCGTGTACCCTCCTATTGCAGTTGAGCCTTGATTGCTGTTGGCTCTTCAGTAGGTTGTATTGATCCTCAGGCTGTTTTTCAAAATTGTCCATGACCACAGCACATGGGTTGCTGTGTGGGGACTAACCCCTTACTGTGCGATTCACCCCTGTGGGCTCTGGTGTCTGTTGAGACCACCTTTTGGTAGTGCCTTTTGTGGAGCTTATTAGGTAGTATTCTGTTGTCTTCTGAAGCCAGCCACCAGGTATCTTGGTTTGGGGCCTCTTGGGAGGGGCTTTGGTGAATGCCCATGTCAGCCACTTTCTGTGAGTGACTCTGGATCATCTGTTAGGAGCTTCAAAGTGCTGGACTTAGAAGTATGTGATTGAGGCCATGTTGCAAACTGAGTCTGGTTGCCTCTAGTGTTATGCCTGGGCCAGCTCATCATAAGATAAGGCACAGGGCACCCTGAGTCCTGTTACCACCTGCTGGCTGCCGGTAAGGCTTAGCTGTTGATAGAGCCTTGGTATGTACATGAGTTGGCTCTGTTGGGGGAGGGCTCAACATGGTTTCCTCACACTGGCCATGCAGGAGGAGGGCTCAACACTGTGAGAATGGTGGCTGTCCTTTCAGTCACTGTGCTAAAACCACACAAGTCAGTTTATCCCTGTATGTCTTTGGCACCTTCCGAGTTGCTGTCTCTCTGAGAGCCCAGAGTGAGTGCCTGCAAGTGAGCATATCTATGTGCAAGCTCTTTTAAGAGGACTCCTGGCTTCCCAGCAGTTCTCTTTCTCACCTGGATGGATGGAATCCCCACTCATTTTCACAGCTAGATGTTTTGGGGGCTCCTCTTCCCAGCACTGTTGCTCTTGGCTGGGTAGCTTGGTGTGGGGCTGGAACCTCTTGCTCCTCAGGGAAGGCCTGTGTAAGCTGAGATATCCTTGGGATTCTAAACGAACCACATGTGGGTTTTGAGCCAGCCAGTTTCCTGTCTTTGCCCCTCCCACCAGACTTGCCATGGCTTCTTGTTTATATCCTTAGTTTTAGGACTTATGTTCGGCTGGTTTTCAGATGGTTCTCCAGGTTGCTTGTTTATAATTTAGTTGTAATTTTGATGTCATGGGAGGAGGAGACCACAGCGTTCACTGACTCCACCATCTTGTCTAGAACCTCTCGTTCATTTTGGATTTTATTATATTTGAGTCTTCTTTCTTTTCCTACCTATTCTAGCTAAGAATTTTTTAGTTTTTGTTTTTTTTAAAGACAGTTTTAGCAATTTTTTCCTTTTGTTTTTCTCATCTCAATTTTTAAATCTATACTGTAATCTTTATAATTTTCTTTCTTGTATTAACTTTGGTTGTAGTTTTTTCTTGTCTTTCTGGTTCCTTAAGATGTAATGTTAAGTGGTCAATTTGAGGGTTTTTTTTTTCATTTTTAGTGTTAGCATTTATGCCTATAAATTTCCTTCTTGGTACCGATCTTGATGAATCTCTTAAGTTTTTGGTACGTTGTGTTTTCATTTTTATTTCTCTCAGGATATGTTCTAATTTCCCTTGTGATTTCATTGGTTAACAGTGTGTTCAATTTCCTCATATTTGTGAATGTTCCAGTTTTCCTTCCTCTATTGATTTCTAGTTTTACTCCATTTTGAAATTTGTTAAGTTTTGTTTTGTGGCCAAACATGTGGTCAGCCCTTGAGAATGTTTCACATATGTTTGGAAGAATAAGTATTCTGCTTTTATTGCATGTAGTGTTCTGTATGTTGCTCTATGGCATTTTTTAAATTCTTGGTTCTTCATTGATATTCTATGTGGTTGTTTTGTATTGACCTTATCATTCATTATATTACAGGGTTTGTCTGTTACTGGTTTTGCCACTCCAGGTCTCTTTTGGTGGTTATTTGCATGGAATATCTTTTTCCACCCTTTCACTTTCAACCCTTTTTTATCTTTGGATCTAAGGAGTGTCTCTTGAATTGTGTTTTTAAATCCATTCAGCCAATTCCTGCCTTTTGATTGGTGAGTTTAATTCATTTACTTTTGTAGTTATTTCTAATTAGGAAGAATTTCTGCCTTTGTTTCCACTATGTCATTAACCATTTTTGTCCTTCAAATCTTGCCCTTTTCAGGTTTAGTTGATTATTTTTGTATACCATTTTGATTTCCCTCTCATTTCATTTTGTGTGTGTGTGTATATACATATATATATATATATATATGTATGTATGTATGTATGTATATACACATATATATATATAGTGATTACTGTAGGGATTGCAATTAACATGCTAAATTTATGACAATGTGATTTGAATCAATACTAATTTAGCTTCACTAGCATACAAAAATGCTGCTGCTTTATAGGTGCGCTCTAACCCCATTACATTATTGTTATCATATATTACATCTTTATATTGTGTGCCCTTTAACACCGATTTATAAATATTTTTGTGCATTTGTCTTTTGAGTCAGGTGGAGAATAAATCTTGGAGTTATAATCCAATAATACTAAGTACTTTTATATTTACCTATGTAGTTAACTTTACTATAAACCTTTATTTCTTTATATGTCTTTGAGATACTGTCTGGTGTTGTTGTTTTTTTTATCTTTTTTACTTGAAATCTTTTTAGAATTTCTTGTAAGACAGGTCTACTAGCTACAAACTTCTGCTGATAAAGCTGGTTCTGACTGTTTCTGATTGTTTTACACTATTTCTGTGAAGGGAATGGGTGTTTTGAACTGTCTACTCCGCCATTTTTTCATTGTCACCTCATTAGCCAAGTTTCCTGGAGTTATAACTGAGGTTAGTTATTCTATTTACTCTTCTTTGAGCCTCCTTAGTTTATTTGTGATATTTAAACTCACCTGTGTCTGAGTCATTACATTATCAGTGTTTATTAATCTGTACACATTAACTTTCATGCTTTAATAATTTAGGTTGGCTCATATGGTAGAAAACCCCATGAATAGCAAGTGATAACTTTTCTTTTTTAGAGCTAGTGTGGTTTTCAAGTGATTAGTTATAGGATACACTATTTTAATATATTTAATTTTATTACAATGGCTGAAAATGTGCAATTATGTAATGTAGTTGTCTTTTAATAAATTTACTATCAATTTTGGTTTATTAACCTTTGAATAGCATAAGAATTACATGGAATATTTTTACTGTATAGAATAAAATTTCAGTGAATAAAAGTCAGATTTCAGTGATAGTCATATGATAAGGCCAAATATTATATTCTATCCAAATTTCATTCAAGTAAACTTTGTTTACTTTTGAATGATATTTCAAATGGCTTGTTAGCTAATATTTTAATTTCTAGCAAAGGCAGTTGCTTTAAGTATATGAAAGTGATTACACGTGCATCATAGATTCATTAGATGTTAGCATTCAAATAGACTTTAGGGGTAATCTGCTCCATTTTGCTAATCTTACATATGAGACACCGAAAAGTCAAATGTCTTGTAGCATAAAGCGATAATGAACAAATAATTTAAAACCGAGGTCTCCTAACTTCTAGTAGAATGACTGTCTAGGTACATCATTTTAAGATTTTTTTATTCAGTTCTCTTTGGCTTATTTTTATTATGTATATTAACACCTGCTCAACTTTTTTGGAATTTTGATGTAAGGACTACTGAAAGAGGAAAATCCACAGAGAATTTCAGAATAGTTGAAGCTGTCTTTCTCTTTTTTTTCTTGGTTTCTATGTCATCAGGACATTCAAAATCAACTGAAAAGTAGAGCCAATTTAAATGAGAGTTGCTAGTAACAAAAGTTTCAAATTACCTCAGATTTACTGTGGTGTTTTTTTTAATTGTTTACTTGGCAGTTACTTATAAAAGACTATAGTGAGTACCAGTAAGTATAGTAGGCTGTGGGTCACAATAGGAAACAGACATACTTGGTCTTTCCATTTGTGAACCAAATGGATGAGGATATAGGGATATAGACATTAAGTAATGACAGAAAAAGAAAAAGAAAAATTGGAAATATGGTTAAGAAGCCTGCTGTCATGATACTCTCTGGTGTGGCTATTTGACTGTATAAGGGAAAGGAAGATTTCCCTGAAATAGTTATGCCTGAGCTGAGATCCGAAGGATGAGTAGGAGTTAACTAGGCAAATAAGGAAGAGAGTTCCAGGCTGAGAGAAACACATGTCCAAAGGCTCTGTGGTGATAGGAGTATATAAACACATGGCAAGGTGCTATAAGATGAAGCTGGAGAGGTAGGTGGGAGCCTAAGTATGCAGGGCCTTCTGGGTTATATCACAAAGCCAATAATCTTAATAATTATAGCAATGTATTCTTAGGTATTTAGGAGGTAGTCAAATGTTCCAAGGAGTGTTGGCTTATGGCAGGAATGGGGGGGGGGAGAATGTATTCTTTAATAATTCTTCAAGTGATTCTGATAATATCTGCGCAAATTTCTACATATAAGTTTTTAATCTAGAAGTGTGTGATTGTACAGACTAGTACAATAGTTCTAAATATTTTCATGGATTGTGAAGATGCCCTTAGTTTACAGAAAATATAATGGTGAGAGGGGACTCACAATATCAATAGTATATGGACACATTAGGAATAAATTTATTTAAACTGTTTAAAACCCTTGTGGCCAAAGCTAGTAATTGTTACTGAAGATCATAAAAAAAATTGGAGTAAATGGAGAAAAATACTAGAATATTCAATATTACACTTGTTATAGTAGAAAAGCGTGGATGGGCTTTCTCTGTTGCTAGTGGGAGTGAGGTTCTTGGGGTACTGTTGGAATAAGCATTTCTGGAGGCCCCCACAGGAGGATGAGATGTGGTAGAAAGCTATTTACATGGAGTTACATCTCTGCATTTCCAAAGTCTCATTTCCCTTAATCCAGTCTTGGAAGATGTGCACCTGGGGATTCAGTAGAGCTAGAAGCAAAGCCAGCGTCCAAAGTTTTCATTCCATATTACAGCCGGGTCTGGTTTAGCATTAAGCGAGTTGAAGTCCATTAGTCCATCGTGTGTGGCTGTGGGCCATGTGGGCAAATGCAGGAGCGTGAGAGCCCTGCAAGCCAGGAGTCAAGCTTGAACTCCTTTGTTTAGGAGATTAAATATCTCAAATCCTCCAGCACTTGCAGTGGCCACGCCTACTCTGGCCAGTGACCTGTTCCTAGGTATGACTTACAGGCAAGTACCTTCCCTATGTCACCTGAACTTTACTGGGCATGCACCCATTCTTTCCCTGTCCAGTCCTGTCCCCAAGGGATCAGCAGGGGAATAGACCTGTGGCTTCCTGGGGAGTGTTAAACTGCAGCTTCCTGGCAAAGCTGCACAAATGAATGCCTATAATATTTGGCCTTTCCTTTGCTCCTTTTCAGCTATTCGTAACTAGGTTAAATTACAGTGGTATCACACTGATATTGATTCTTCTCAAATTAATTAATAGCTTTAATGGAATTCCAGTTGAAATCGCTACAGGATTTTTTGAGGAAACCCTCACGTAATTATCTTAGTAGCTTCTGTAGAAGAATAAACTGGTGAGAAAAGCAAAGAAGATTTTGGAGAAAAAGTACTACGTATGTTTTTGTAGGGAGGAACTTAGAATACCAGATACTATATTTTGTGTAAATTAAACAGTACTGGTATTGGCATATGAATAGACAGGGAGATTAATGAGACCAAATATCAAGTGTTGAAACAGACCTAAATATAAATTTAGTGTTTGACAAAATTGTCGTTCCGCCCCCCCTCCTCCCCCCCAAGGATATGCCTGGGCAAAATTTATTTTATTAAGTGCTTTTCTAAATAACAGAACTAAAGGAAACTGGCTTTAATGAATTTTGGTCGAGGTTTTCCTGAGGACTCAGGTAAGATTTCATATCTTGATTTCCTCAACCTTCGTGCTCATTCCAAGAGGATCTAAAAACCTGGTTTTGGGTAATTGTGGATTTTTTCATTGTCAGATCTGGACAAGGCATATACCCTTTTTGGATCTTCATTTATTTGTTTATTCATTTGTTTGTTCACTTAACAAATCTTTATTCAGTTATTATTTACCAAATCTTTTCATTTGTAAAAAAGCTTTAGCTGTTAAAATTCTATGAATTTATTGTGATTTAGTGATATTTAGGGCTTTCGCAGAGAGTAGAATTGCTTTTGAAGGAACTGAAGAAAGAAGCATTTAGAGTTTTGTGTTTATTTATTTATTTTTTAAATACAGTATTAATTTCTACCACCCCAACATGTTGCCTCTGTCAGTTACCAATCTGTTTTCTGTATCTGTGAGGTTGATTTTTTTTAGATGTGATACATAAGCATCTGGTATTTTTCTTTCTCAGTCTGAGTTATTTCGCTTAGCATAATGCCCTCAAAGTCCATGTTGTTGCAAATAACAGGATTTTATTCTTTTTTATGGCTGTATAATATTGTGTGTGTGTCCATTTATTTATTGATGAACTCCTAGGTTGTTCTCACATCTTTAAAATCTTTAAATTCTTTAAATTTCAAATCAGTAGGAGAAAAGACTGAGATGTTTACTTAATACTATATACAAAAATAAACTGAATGGATTAATGATTAAATATAAAATGAAACCTTATATCAGTGATTTTCAGTCAGTGTGCTGCAAAAATTTTTAAAACATGCAATTCCTGACTATTTAGTCAGGAGCATTGACCTCTTTTCCCTTAGATTGTCAAATAAAAAAATAACAACAGCCAATACAACAATAGCCCTTTGGTGTGAATGAATCAAAGTCATACCTGCTTTTCTTGTCAGATCAGTAAAAAATATATTTTTTGGTGTGCCACAGAGTTTTAGTAATTAGCTTATGTGTGCCATGAGATGAAAAAGGTTGAAAATTTCTGCCTTATATCAACAAAAATAAATGATATGACCATTTATCTACCCCCAAGGTAAGAGTGGATTTTCTAAGTATAAAAGCAAAGAAATAAGTAAAATAGATAAATTTGAAGATGTAAAATTACATATTTCTGTTTCAAAGATAGCATAAAAAGATCATTTTTTTGTAACATAATATTCCATAGTATGTATGTACATTTTCTTTATTCATCCGTTGATGGACATGTACGTTGCTTCTACATTTTTGCTCTTGTGAATAATGCTGCAATAAATATGGGAGTGCAGGAATGTTTTTGAGGTCCTGATTTCAATTCTTTTGGATAAATACCCAAATCTGGAATTGGTGGATCATATGTTCTATTTTTTAACATTTTGAGGAACCTTCATACCATTTGCCATAGCAGCTGCACGGAAATTTCTACCAACAGTGCACAGGGTCCCAATTTTTCCACATCTTCATCAACACTTATTTTTTTCATAATTGATCACCGTGATTTGATTTATATTTTCCTTCTATTAATTTCTAGTTTTATTATGTCTTTGGCAGAAACGATACTTTACATAATTTCATTCTTCTTAAATTTGTTTAAATTTGTTTTGTCACCTAATAAGTGATTATTTTCAGGAGAATGTTCTATGTGTACTTAAGAGGAATGGGTATTCTGCTGCTGTTAGATGGAACATTTCGTTAAGTCCATTTGGTTTACAGTATTGTTCAAGTTCTCTAATTTCCTATTGATCTTTTGTCTGTATTTTTTCTTTTACTGAAAGAGGGATATTAAGGTCTCCTACTGTTGTTGTGTTGCCGTGTATTTCTCCCTTTATTTCTGTCAGTTTCCTTCATATATTTAGGTACTCAGGTGTTGAATGCATGTGTATTTATAATTGTACTGTAGGAGCTCCAACCCCAGAAGCACCATATTGTTCTTTCCTAGTCCAAAAAAACCACTTGGGGTACCAGAGGGGAGAGACATAGCCTTTATTACTTACATCTGGGGAAGACCCAATGGTTGCCAGTCAGGTGAGTTTCAGCACTTGGCCAGGGTAGGCTAGGGGTTTATCTAGCCAGAGGGGAGAGGAAGAGGGAGGGAGCTGTGCTGGGAAAAGCCTGCATGCAGACCATGGACAAACAGCCTGGTGACAAACTTACTCTTGTTAACCTTCAGGGATGTGGGAAACACTTGGTTCTGTGCTGCTCTGCTCCTCATGAGTGCTGGCCAGGCAGACACCTTTCCACTGACTGGGCGGGGGGATTAAAACTTTTATCATTATATAATGTCCTTGTCTTGTGACACTTTTTGAAAAAATTATTTTTATTGTTGAAAATGTTACAGATTTCCCCTTTTCCCCCCCATTTACCCCTTCCACTCCTCACCCCAGCCTTCACCACACTATTGTCTGTGCCCATGGGTTATGTATATATGCATATAAATTCTTTGGTTTATCTCTCCCCACCCCCCCACCCCCAGATTCCCTCTGAGATTCATTAGTCTGTTCCATGCTTCTATGTCACTGAATCTGTTTTGTTCATCAGATTATTGTGTTTAGATTCTACATATAAGTGAGATCATGTGATATTTGTCTTTCTCTTATTTCGCTTAGCATAATATTCTCCAGGTCCATTCATACTGTCCCAAAGGGTAAGAGATCCTTCTTCTTTACAGCTACATAGTATTCTATGGTATAAATGTCCTACATTTTTTTTATCCACTCATCTACTGATGGGCACTTGGACTGTTTCCAGATCTTAGCTTGTGCTTCTATGAACATAGGGGTGTATATAGTCTTTCTAATTAGTGTTTCATGATTCTTAGGATATATATTCCTAGAAGTGGATCACTGGGTCAAAAGACAGTTCCATTTTTAGTTTCTTGAGGAACCTCCATACTGTTTTCCATAGTGGCTGCACCAGTCTGCATTCCTACCAGCAGTATACCAGGGTTCCCCATGTCCACATCTTTCCCAGCAAGTGTTATTTGTTGATTTGTTGATGGCAGCCATTCTGACAAGTGTGAAGTGATACTTCATTGTGGTTTTAATTTGCATCTCTCTGATGATTAGCGTTAAGGTATCTTGTGACACTTTTTGAGTTAACATCTATTTGTTCTCATGTGGTTACAATTTGCATGGAATATCTTTTTCTATCCTTTTACTTTTAGCCTGTGTGTCTTTTAAGTATAAAGTCTACAGACAGCATATTTTGATCTTGTTTTAAATCCATTTAGCCACTCTCTTTATTTTGGAGAACTTATCCTTTAAAGTTTAATTATTGATAGATAAGGACTTAACTATTGTCATTTTTGTTAATTGTGTTCTGTCTTGCAGCTCTGTCCTTCCTGCTTTTCCGTTCATGCTTTCTTTGTGTTCCATTGACCTTTTTTGTTTTTAGTGATATTATTTCTTTTTTTTTGGTTTTCTTTTGTGTATCTTTTATAGGTATTTCCTTTGTGGTTATCATGGAGCTGTCATAAAATATCTTATAACGATGTATTTTATGCTAATAACAACTTTGATCATTTATAAAAACACTATAGTTTTAATATACCCTCACATCTTATATTATTGATGTCACAATTATATCTTTTTATAATGTATTTCAGTTCAGTATTTCTAGTTCTAGTTATTGTTTTTGCTTTTATTTTTAACTTCTATACTAGGAAAAGTGGATTTTGTACCACTTTTAGATTATTATAGTATTCTTTATTTGTCTATATACAGAGTGGGGCAAAAGTAGGTTTACAGTTGTTCATATGGAAAATAATATGATAACTAAAAATAATAATACAGGAATAAACCCTGTTTCACATGCTCACAAGTGTAAACCTACTTTTGTCCCACCCTGTATTTACCTTTACTAGTTTGCTTCATACTTTCATATGCTTTTTTGTTGCTGTTTAGTTCCATTTCATTTCAACCAGAACAATCCCCTTTATCATATCTTATAAGGGCAGCTCTAGCATTGATGAATTTCCTCAACATGTGTTTATGTGAAAGTCTTTTAAAAAAATATATTGATTTTAGAGAGAGGGGAAGAGAGAGAGTTAGAAACATCGATGATGCATCAATCTGCTGCCTCCTGCACACCCTGTATTGGGGATCGAGCCCACATCCTGGGCATGTGCCCTGACCAGGAATTGAACCAGTGACCTCTTGGTTCATGGGTCAGCATTCAACCACTGAGCGACACTGGCCAGGCAAAAAGTCTTTGTCTCACCTTCATTTTTAAAGGACATTTTTGCTGGATAAAGTATTTTTGTCTGGCAATATTTTTCTTTTATCACTTTTAATATATCATTTCATTCCCTTACGTTGTACAGTATTTCTGATGAGAAGTCTATTATTAGTCTTATTGGGGCTCCCTTTTATGTGATGAGTGACTTTTTCTGCTTTTCAAAATTCTCATTTTGTCCTTGACTTTTGACAACTTAATTGTAAGGTATCTTGTGGATTTCTTTGGATTCATTTCTTTTAGTCTTGTTTGAGCTTCTTGGATCTGGTTATACATTTCTTTCTTCAGATTTTGGAAGTTTTCAGCCATTATAATCTTTATGTACCTTTCTCTCTCTCTTCTGAGACGCCTATAATATGAAGAGTGATTCATATTATGGTATCCCTTAAGTCCCTTAGGCTTTTTCACTGCTTTTCATTCTTATTCCTTTTTATTCTTCTGAGTGGATAATTTCAAATGATCTTTCATCAGGTTGGCTGATTCTTTGTTCTGTTTGATGAAGTCTTGTGTTGAACCCAGCTATTGAATTTTTCAGGTCAGTTTTTGTGTTATTTAGCTCCAAATTTTTCTTTTTTATATTTTCTGTCTCTCTCGATATTCTTATTTTGTTTGTGCACCATTTTCCCAAGCTCATTGAGAATCTTTAAGACAGTTATTAAAAAAATTTTGTCCTATCATTCATATACCTTCATTTCTTTAGTGTCAGTTTCTGGAGTTTATTTATTCCCCTTTGACTGTACCTTCTTTTCCTCTTTTCATGTTCCTTTTACCTTGTGTTGGTATCTGCACATTTAAAAAAATAGTGGTATCTCCTAGTCTTGACTCACTGGCTCTGACTTGGAAAAACCTTCACCAATCATTGCATCTAGAGATTTTGGGGGCCTGTGGGTGTATTTTCTCTAGACTTGTATTTATAGATTTGTAATTAGAGAGATTTGTTAGTTTCTTTTTTTGTCAGGGCCTTATAATTTCTCTCTTTCACTTGTGATTATCTGCTATACTTCTGGTTCTCTGAAATAGTAGTGCATCACTAAGGTATTTCTTGTTCTCAGCTGCCCTAGGCATCTATAATATGCCAGGTCTAATCAGTGCTCTGAATTGAGCAAGACAGAAACTGGTCCCTTAGACAGCCTCCTGAAAAACCAGAATGTTGGATGCATGCTTCACTTCTCCCCCCCCCCCCCATGGTATAAGCCTTGAGTTGTGCACCTTCTCCTGATCATGCTGAATATGCAAGCCACTCATTACTTTACATTGTTCTCAGTATCCCACAGGCATCCAAACTATGTTTGTTTTGTCAGAGGTTCAAGTGAGGCAGAAACTAACCCCTCAGGCAGCACCTGGAAAGGCTAGGATGTTGGACGCATGTTCCACTACTATCCCTCACTATCAGGAGGGAAGCCTTAAGTTGTGTGTCTCCTCCCAATTGTGCAAAGCCATGTTAACTGTAGCAACACACCAACTGCTTTTCCTTTGTTCTTTGCTGCTCCCAGGCATCCAAACTTTTCTGGTTTCATCAGTACTAATTAGTGAGCTGAGACAGAAACCAGTACCTTGTGTAGCTCTCTGTAATTCTGGGATGTTAGATACATGTTTCACTCTCTTTTTTCACCTGGTGGAGAAGTTGCAGGATGGGATGATCTTTCTTGGTGCTGAGCTCTGTCAGCTTAGGGGAGGGATTCATGTAGATAAAGTGAAATTGGTCTTTTTACCTTTTTCAGTGCAACTGTTCTTGACTTTGTCATTTGTCTAGGGCACTGTAGCGTCTTAACTGGGATGTGGAATTCTCATAAAGGTATTTTAGTCCATATATCATTGTTAGCTTGGTATTTCCTTGGAATAAAAAGTGCTGGGACTTCCTTTTCTGACATCTTGTAACATCACTCCTTCAACTCTTTTAAGTATGATATATATGCAGAAAAATGCAAATATATGTTTACAGCTTGATGACTTAACAAACTGACCAAACCCATGTAAATTTGTGTCCATAATGCCATCATATTCAAAAGACAATTTATTGTTGCATATAAAACTCCAGGCTAGACATTCTTTTCCTTCAGGACTTTGAAAGTCTTGCTCCATTTTCTTTTTGCGTCCAGTCTAACTTTTTGAAAATCCTGATGTCAATCTAATTCTTTTTACTTTATGTTATTTGTTCTTTCTAGCCTCTTGTAGAATATATTCTTTTACTTTGATATTTCTAAGTGAATATGTCTAGGTGGTAGGTTGGTTTTTTTATTTCCCCTCTTGGCATTCTGTGTGTTCTTCCAGTATGGGATCTTTCCTCTTTCATTTTGGTATATTTAATATCTCATTTTTATAAATGTTTGTTTCTCTACATTTTAAATTTTTCTAGGCATCATATTAAAAAGGTGTTAATACTTATACTTTTGTGTTCCTTTATTAAACTTATGCTGCTTTTAAAATCTAATATTGTTATTGTCTTTTCAAAGCCCTATTCTCCCATGTATCTCCTTCCTGGACTGTTCATTCTTAGGCTTTTTATTGTGTCTCCTGCTTGCCCCCTGTTATCCCTTGCCCTGGATGCCTTAATATATTTAAAAGCTAGTATATTCCTTTATATTCTTCCAACAAGCAACACTGAAGGCTGTTCCAACTCCAAGGTAGTTTTGATGGGTACAAAACAAGGTAAGCCAGGTGTTCGGGGAGGTGCCAAGCAAGTCAAAACACACAATCACAGTTCTTTGAGAACAAGACCCATGTTTCCTCCTCTGGTACCCGTAAGTCGTACCAGGAATAAGAGATGCCATCCATCCCCATGGCTACCTTTGGAACTGGGGAATGGCTTATGGTAGGTGAGTATGTACAAGTGTCCTAATGTTTTCTACTGAAATTTAGCAACTTCTTTCTTCATATATACTCCCTGGTTGTTATAAGTTTCATTAGATTCCATAGATCTAAAAAAAGTTGTTTCTGTCAGTTTTTGACAACTTAATCATTGCTTTAGTGGAGGTACACATTTCTGAAGTTCCTTATTCTGCCACTTTTGGTGGTGTCACTCTTTATTTTTAACATCACAGTTGCATTGATGATTTTGCCACAAATTAAACAACATCATGTGTGCCAAATTAACAGCAGCTAATGTTACTGATACTAATATCGATATTGTTAAGAACGTACATCTCCTTTCTACCACTTCCTGGCTATGTGAACTTGAGCAAGGCAGCCTCTCTCAGACTCAGTATCTAGTTTGTAAAATGGGAATAATAATAATAACAATAATAAGTACCTTGTAGGGTTGTAGTGAGAATGAATTTAGATAATGTAATGTTGAGCAGGAGGCCAGCCAAATAGTGCTTGGTGGATGGTTCTTACTAAAAATTATTATAGTATAGCTCTTTCTAATTCACATTGCTTTATAATGTAAAAATACCTTAGCAAAACAAGACCACAATGAAAATATGAAAACTGGATAAAATACTAACTACCCTGGCCTTCAGTGAATCTGTTCTTTTATTCTGGGCTAAGTATCTCCAGGGATTGAAGTTCATATTTTAGGTGAATGAGAGAGGGCAGTCCAGATATATCTTATCATTACATTTGTCTTACTGTCATATTTGTGCCTACATCTGTCAGTTTTAGGTTATAAACTGTTAAAACATAAAGGATCATGTATTTAAATTTTTGTTTGATAGTAATCAACCTTTTTGTATTGCAAACGTGAATCTAAGTTAAGATTGATATGGCAATTTAGAGCAAAGTTTGTTTACTCTTGAAACATTCTTAAGTGACTTTAAGGCTCTAGGTGCTTCTCTTAAAGGCATTTAGGGAAAAAAACAACAGTTTTTAAAATGCTTCTAAGAGAGCTGTTAGTTTTCTCCCTGGCATTATGTGAAAATAAGTGTTGCAGCCATTGTGTGATTTAGGTCATCTTATGGAATTTTCAAAGTGGTGTTGAAAAGAAGATTGATATTTTTAGAAAAAAACTGACAGATTTTCAGGGCTCAAGTACATAAATGGTATAAGTGAGAAGCAGCAAAATTAAGACATTTTTGTGTATGTTTGAAAGGGTGCAATATCTTTGAAAAGGGATGCTTTTCATTTGAAAAGCAAATGCAGTTATTTTGGGCAGTAATTGCGTTACCAGAAATACAGTTGCATTCTATATCTTGTCTCTGTTTATTAGACCATAAAGAGATAAGGGAATAGAGGTTAACAACCTTCTCAAGTTTGAGTGCCATTAACAGTACTAAACTGACAATTAAAAAATAGACATATGAAAAAATACTCAACATCACTAATCATCAGAAAGATGCAAATTAAAACCTCAATAAGATACCCTGTCACACCTGTCAGAATGGCTACCATCAATAAATCAAAAAATAACAAGTGCTAGTGAGGATATGGAGAAAGGGGAATCCTCATGTACTGTTGTTGAGAATGTAGACTGGTGCAGCCACTATGGAAAACAGTATGGAGTTTTCTCATAAAATTAAAAATGGAACTGCTGTTTCACCCAGTGATCCCACTTCTAGGAATATATCCTCAGAATCCTGAAACACCAGTCAGAAAGAATACGTGTACGCTTATGTTCAATGCAGTGTTATTTATAATAGCCAAGATCTGGAAACAGCCCAAGCGCCCATCAGTAGATGAGTGGATAAAAAAAACTGTGGTACATTTACACAGTGGAATACTACGCCGCTGTAAAAAAAAGAAGGAACTCTTATCTTTTGTGACAGCATGGATGGTCCTGGAGATTATTATGCTAAGTGAAATAAGCCAGTCAGAGAAAGACAAATACCATATGATCTCACTTATATGTGGAATCTAATGAACAAAATAAACTGAAGAACAAAATAGGACCGGAGGCATAGATACATGGAGCAGACTGAGAGCTGTCAGAAGGGAGGGGGGTGAGGGGACTGGATGAAAGCAGGTGAGGAAATTAGCCAAAGAACATATATGCCTATCCCCTAGACAAAGATGGAATGGGGGGTGGGGGCTGGGTGGAGGTGGGCAAAAGGGGGGGGGGGAATATCTGTAATAGTGTCAACAATAAAAATAAAGTTAAAATAAATTTTAAAAATTAAAATAAGTAGAAGAAAATGAGAAATCTATCATACATGAAAAAATTTTTTTCTTTAACCTGAGCAGTAGTAATCTTAAGGCCTTTAAAAAAATTATAATAGAAAAGGTGTTTATGTATTTTCAGAGCTAGTTGGAATATTTGTAGATAGCTCTATTTTATAAGCTAACCCAGCAAGCATTGAAATGTACCATACTCATGCACAAAATGCTGTGGTATGTTCCATTGGAGATATAAAGATAAAAGAGCCTGTCCTGAATCTTAAGAATTTTACCATGTAATAGAAGAGACAAAACTATGTGTGTAAGTTACTATAGCATAAGATAGAATGTGAAGTATTAAAAACTACTTTGTTTCTAAATGTATATATGTGAGGCAAAATGTTAAGTAAAATAATCACTTGTGTAAAATCAACTATATTAAATTGTAAAGCAAAACTGTATACACATGGAAAGCAAATGGGATATCATTAATTAACTATAATATACTTGACAATGATAAAGTAACAGATTACACAGTATTATAGTAGCAAATGACAGTTAAGAAAGCCAATATACTAAGTCACATTTTTAAAGATCTGGTATTCTGTAATGGCTAATGGATGGCTTGGTATCATCTTCAACTAGGCTCTCCAGGCATGGCCGCTGATAGAAAAGAGGACATGTTGGCATGGTCATGCAGGAGGAGGACTCCACACTGACCCGAAAGAAGGGGTAAGAGCCAATAACAAGTAACTGGAAATTCATAGATGATTGTGTTTGCATAAAAGGTATATCAAAGATTACCATATTCCAGAATATTTTGATTGACTCATGTAACTGTAGGTTTTCTAATACAAAACCATAGGAATTGACCATTGTTTTATAGAAGAGATTTTGTCAGGCTTAAAACAAACAAAATTCATGATTGAGTAAAACGGACAAAAAGTTATGAACCTAAACATTTTAGTGCTTTATTAAAATAGCATTGGTTGAGGTTATTTGTTATATAATTTGTCCTTATAAATAAATAGGTAAACTAGATATAACACAATTTGTGTGCACGTGTATGTGTATATTTTAAGATTAACATTTTCTCTTCTGTATAGTTATTTTAGAAAGATCCTAGAATGTCCCCTACCTTCATGGTAAATCCTCCATCTACTTGATCCATATTTAATTACCCATATTCTTTATCTTTATTATTATAATCAAACAGACAAGTTAAACAGTAAGGCCACTGAAATGAAAAGATTTAATTGTATTATATTTTTTCCATGTAAGTGAAAATGTCATTTGAATACTGTTATATAATTCTCCATGTGGTCCTCTTACCCTTAGCTTGCCTTTGTTTTTTCTTCTGACTTGATCCAACCAGGATATATATGGAATCTCTAAATGGAAATGACATTTTTAGGATTATTGGCAATTAACAAATTTTATGTAAAGGTGTTCTCTAAATTGTAGAGAGATAAATATTAGTTATTTTATTTGTGGGAAGAAAACCTTTCCAGTGCTTTTCTCCCAGTGTTTGTTTGATCTCCAAAATAGCTCCTTTCACAGAACTCAAAACACAGTGCTTTCATTTTCATATTTCTATCCCATTTTTTTATTTACTTCATGGCTGTCTTTAGAAGCAGCAAAATATTATAAAATAGAATTTTTAAAAATTAATAGAAGTATTGAAGTGTGTTTCTTCATGTATTCTTGGCATGGTATTTGCCAGCTTTCAGGATTGTCTGTCACCAAGGCCTCTTAAGGATAGTTGCAAATAATGCTCTAAACACACCAAAAGTATGTTGACTAATAAAGGAGAAGCCGTCATTCTGTTAGCCTCAGGCTTTATAAACTTCAAGATAGTTTCTTTATTCTCCAGTAAAATTAAACAAAGCAAAAATTATTGTAGCACTTTATATTTGGTCTCTCTAGCTTTTTTCCCTTCCAGCTTTGTGTTAGGTAAAGGGGATTATAGAATAATAGAGTTGAATGCCACACCAGAAAAGTGGCAGTATGGAGTTCTAGTTAAGAGCCTGAACTCTGGAGCCAGACTGCCTAGATTTGAATTTTGGCTCTACCACTTCCTGTAATGGAATGACCCTGAGCAAAGTTATTTAATTTCTGTGTGTATTAGTTTCTTCATCTGTAACATGGGGATTATAATCATACCAAATGGGATTTAAATGTGTTAAATCCTCACACCATGTAAAGCTCTTAAATAATGCCTGGTACATAGTAAGTGTTCACTAAACATTAGCTGCTGTTACTATAATGTGAGATTGTAAATCCTATTCCTCTACCATTATCCATTCATTTAAAAAGTATGTATTGAATACATACATGCTTTGTGCATAACTCTATGTTAAATACTGTAGAAACAATAATGAACAAGTCACAGTCTCTGCTCTCCAAAAACTTAACAGTTTAGATGGTAGAACATCTAAATTACCGTGGAGAAATTTTATCACTCCAACAAATCATAAATTTTACCTTATAACTAACTGAAATCTCTACTGCTTTTTTAAAATGCATTTCCACTTGTATGTTCTTAACAACCATTAATCAGCATTAATAATGCTGCTCAGAAGATCTTTAAAGAGTGGTAGTTTCAATATTTGGAAGCTTCTGTTTTTAAAATAGATGAATTAAGGAATTGTTTTATAATAGAATCTTCAGATTTTTAAAGGATTTTGGAGTTATTCTCCTACATTTAAACTTTTTTATGTGCCTCCTTTGAAGAAGTATCTGTTAGTAAACTTACTTAATTTTGTGCTCATAATAAGAATAATGCAGAACTTAATATTAGGGCTACTTCCCAGACTTTACTTGATATACTGTTTTTTAGTGTTAGAAACACGTCCTCATTGACTGGATATAGTCAGAAACTAGTAGTATTAAAAGAGAGATCAACAGTCAGAGAGATTTGGTATAAATCTTGATATAATAAAATGAAGTGAAACTTGGGGTATTAAAAATTGGAGGATTGGGGAGATACTGGAATAGTGAGTCTTCAAGCTTGTTAAAATGAGTGGACATGCAGACCAGTGGGCAAGAATACCTGGATGACATGGAAATACTTTTTTCTAGCTTTGATTTTTGTCCATCATCAAGTAGCCTTAACCTTTCTTTTATTTTATAAAAAGGAGTGACCTTTTTTTAATCCTTACCTCAGGATATATTTTTTAATTTAATTAATTTTTTTAGAGAGAGAGGAAGGGGGAGAGAGAGAGAAAAAACATCGATGTCAGAGAGAAACATTGATTGGTTTTCTCCTGTACGTGCCCCCACCGGGGATCCAACCTGCAACCTAGATATGTGCCCTGACTGGGAATCGAAGGACATTCCAACCAACTGAGCCACCCGGCCAGGGCATATGAGTGACTTTTTATACCTGCTACAACATGGATGAATCTCAGATACCTTTTGCTGAGCAAAAGTAGCCAGAATAAAAATGTTACATACTGTCAATCCCATTGATCTTTCTGGAAAAGGCAAAACTGTAGGAGTAAAGAGATCAGTGGTGGCCACGAGGTGAGAGGCCAATTGGCAGCAAAAGGTAGCAGAAGAGATGCTTAAGAGTGACATGATTGTTTTCCTGCCTGATTGCCATGAATCTGTCAAAACCCCTAGACCCTGATGCTTTTAAAAAGATTGAATCATATTGCATGTCAACTGTAGATAAATAAATAATTAAATTTTAAACAATGCACTGGCCAGCCAACTAGTACTAGGTTAGCACTGTAATGGGTGGAGAGGGGGTGGAGAGAGGTTGCTGGAGACCAGTGGACCTGTTGAAGTTTTGAGGGCTCTCCCTCCTTTCAGTTTCCTTAGCCTTGGATGTCTCCTTGCCCTGTACATTGCTCAGGCCTCCCTCTGGATGAACACCAGAACTACCCAACCAGAAACACCAGAGCTTGGCTCAACCTTGCCTCCAAGTGCGGGATAAGCAAAACTACAAAGTGCCAGTGCACACGGTGGGCTGGAAACCACAATAGCCTCCAACCACAGAGAACCCAAGCCAGGAGCCAACATGAGCTCCTGGTCGGTTCCTGCGTCCAGATCTTGTCTCCAAGAATGTTTTAAAAAAATTGACACACTCAGAGCCTGTGCAAGAAGGAGGGTGGTGCGGGCTTTTCTTGCTAGGTCCCCTGAAGGCCTTGTCCCCTCCGTGAGACCAGCATGTAAAAAGATGCTCCAAAGACAATTGTCCACTGCATCTTGCTGTGCTTTCCCTCCCAATGGCCCACTACCCTGTCGAGCATGGAAACAGGTCCACCAACATGCACCACACCACAACTCATTGGGAGAAGAGGCATGGACACCCACCGCATGTCTAAAACCACCCAGGGAATGCCTTTATAAGAGCGACCTTATGATCTTTGTATGATTTCTCAAATTAACTTCTCTTTAGGATAGAGAATTCACTAACTGGCAGTGTGAATATTAGTCACTTTTGCAGTTTGTTTTTTCATTATAAATGATTAACTGTTGGGTAGAAATCTATCTCGTGTAGCATAAGCCATTTTTTTCCCCTAGGGACTTTTCACTGCTAGGTAAGATCCTCGTGGTTTCAGACCAGCAGCTTGGAAAACAAACCTTGAGGTATAGAGAAAGTAACAATAATTGTAAAGTTTTTCCTTACAATATATCTTTCCTCTCCTACCCATAAATTCACTATACTTATATACCCACTATGGGGAAAATTTTTCAGTTACCCTTTGGGTTTTTCCATTATACATCTACTCAACTTACGTGTCTTAACCTAGCTTTCATCAAGCCACTGTTATTGAAGTAGTATTTAAAATTATTCCTTTAATTGCAGTTAGTTATCTTTAGCTTGAATGGAAGAGTTCTCTTCTCTGGGCAGTTTGCTTATGCCTGAAATTGTGAACACGTCCAAATTCTCTGCTAAATTAATTCTTTAGGGAGTGCTTCCTTTAGCAGCATGTATACTGAAATTCTTTAGGGAGAAAATATTCAGCCTATAGACCACATTTGTATAAAACAAATAGCATTCATGAATTTTTGGTATATATTTTTCTTATCACAAGTTTTGCCCCCAAGTAGTTTCTTTCTAAACCAATCCCTTGATTCTGTGAGTTAGAATTTTTCATACTATTAGAATTTAGGAATGTCTCTAAAAGTAGAATTCTTAAATTCCTCATCAGGAAAAGAAAAGGGGATTCTTCTATTTTTATCAAAAGATCATTTTTTTACTTTTTCATTTCCCCATCATAGCCCAATACCCTCTAATCTCTTGAAAGGAATGGGCTCATGGTGGAAAAAATTATTCTAGCTTCGGTGCTTTACAGTGTTTTCTCTCTCTTTTTTCTTGTTAATCCTCACCTGAGGATATTTTTTCTGTTGATTTTTAGAGAGAGTGGAAGAGTGGGAGAAAGAGGCAGAGAGAGAGGAAGAGAGAGAAACATCTATGTGAGAGAAACACATCAATTGGTTACCTCCCGCACGCACCCCGACTGGGGCTGAGGATAGAACCTGCAACCCAGGTATGTGCCCTTGACTGGGAATCATACCCACAACCCTTCAGTGCATGAACTGATGCTCTAAATACTGAGCAATAGCAGCCAGAGCTGTTTTCTCCTTTTTTAAAATTTAAATTCCAGTACAGTTTACATTCAATATTATTTTATATTAGTTTCAGGTATACAGCATGGTGGTTAGCCCTGGCTCCATATTTATTACAGTATTATTGACTATATTCTCTATGCTTTATTTTATATCCCCATGATTATTTTGTAACTACCAATCTGTACTTCTCAGTCTCTTCACCTTTTTCACCCAGTCCCCCAACCATCAGTCTGTTCTGTATATCAATTAGTTTGTTTTTTATTTTTTCTATTCATTTAGTTATTTAGATTCCACATATAATTTAAATCATATGGTATTTCTTTTTCCTGGACTGACACTTCATTTGGCATAATATCATCTAGGTACGTACATGCTGGTGCAAATGGTAAGATTTCATTCTTTTTGGCAGAGTAATATTCCATTGCATATATGTATCAACGCCTTGTTATCCACTCATCTGTTAATAGTCTGTCTGTTGAGTTGCTTTCATATCCTGTGTACTGTAAATAATGCTGCAGTGAACATACGGTTGCATATATTCTTTTGAATTAGTGTTTTCGGTTTCTTCGGATATATACTTAGAGATGGAATCGCTGGATCATAAGAAGCTTCCATTTTTAATATTTTCAGGATCCCCCACACTGTTTTCCCATAGTGGCTGTACCAAACTGCATTCTCATCAACAGTGCACAAGGGTTTCCTTTTCTCCACATCACTAAAACTTGTTGTTTGTTGATTTATTGAAAGCCATTTTGACAGACTTTAGATGATATCTCATTGTGGTTTTAATTTGCATTTCTCTGATAATCAGTGACGTTGAGCATCTTTTTATATGTCTACAGGCCATCTGTATGCACTTTTTGGAAAAGTATCTGTTCAGATCCTTTGCCCATTTTTTAATTGGATTGTTGGTTTTTTTGGTGTTGAGTTGTCTAAGATCTTTATAAATTTTAGATATTAATCTCTTATCAGATGTATCATTGGTGAATATGTTCTACTAAAGTAGGTTATCTTTTCATTTTGTTGATGGTTTCCTTTGCTGTCCAAAACCCTTTTAATTTGATGTAGCACCATTTGTTTATTTTTTTCTTTTGTTTCCCTTGCCCCAGGAGATATATTAGAAAAACATAGTGCTAAGAGAAATGTCAGAGATTTTACTGCCTATGTTTTCTTCTAGGAGTTTATGGTTTAGAACCTTATATTTCAGTCTTTAATCCTTTTTGAGATTATTCTTATACATACTATAAGAAGGTGGTCTACTTTCATTTTTTGCATGAATCTGTCCAATTTTTTCAACACTGTTTATTGACTAGACTGTCTTTACTCCATTGTATATTCTTTCCTCCTTTGTCAAATATTGAGTGACCATATTTTGGTTGTATTTTGTTCAAATGATCTAGGTGTCTATTTTGATGCCAGTACCATGCTGTGTTGATTACTTAGCCTTGTGATATAGATTGATATCAGGTAGCATGATAGCTCCAGCTTTGTTTTTGGGAAATAAGATTTCTGTGGCTATTGGGGATCTTTTTTGATTACCATATAAAATTTTGGATTATTGGTTCTAGTTGTATGAAATATGCAATTTGAATTTTCATAGTAATTGAGTTGTGGTTTTGTTGTTGTTGTTGTTTTCTGTTTTGTAATCCTCACTGAGGATATTTTTTCCATTCCTTTTCGGAGAGCATGGAAGGGGGGGAGAGAGAGATAGAGTGAGACAGACAGACAGACATCGATGTGAGAGAGACACATCGGTTAGTTGCCTCCCACAGAACCCCTGACTGGGGTGGGGATTGAGCCTACAACCTAGGCACATGACCTTGGCTAAAATCAAACGTGGGACCCTACAGTTTGTAGGCTGACGCTCTAACCACTGAGCCAGACTGGCCAGGGCTTGATAGAAATTGATTTTAATCTATAGATTGTTTGGGGTAGTATGTATATTTTAATGATGTTAATTCTATCCATGAACACTGTATATGCTTCCACTTCTTTCTTTTTAAATTTCTTTCTTTTTACAACCGTGGTTAAATTAATTCCAAAGTATTTTTTTAAATTTTTGATGCAATTCTAAGTATGATTGCTTTTTTAGTTTACCTTTCTGATAGTTCATTATTATTGGTATATTAAAATGTCACTGTTTTCTGAATTTTTGTTTTGTATCGTGCTACTTTACTAAATTCATGGATCAGTTCTCTAGTTTTTTGGTGGATTCTTTAGGGTTCTCTATGTATAGTACCATGTCATCTTTAAATAATGACACTTTTACTTCTTTCTTTCCAGTTTGGTTGCCTTATATTTCCTCACCTTTTCTGATTACTTTGGCTAGAAATTCCAGGACTATGTTGAATAAGAGTGGTGAAAGTGTATATCCCTGTCTTGTTTCTGATCTTAAAGGGAAACCCTTGTAGTTTTTGCCCATTGAGTATGACGTTAGCTGTAGGTTTGTCATTTATGGCCTTTATTATTTAGAAGTACCTTCTCTTCCCACACTGTTGAGAGTTTTTATCATAAATGTTTGCTAGATTTTGCCAAATGCTTTTTTCTGCATCAATTGATAAGATTTTATGATTTTTTCCCCTTTATTTTGTTTATGTGGAATATCAGGTTAATTGGTTTGTGGATATTGTATCAACCTTGCATCCCAGGAATAAATCCCACTTGATCATGGTGTATGATCTTTTCAATGTATTGCTGAATTTGGCTTGCTAATATTTGGTTGAGGATTTTTGTATCTTGTTCATCAGGGATATTGGGCTATAATTTTCTTTCTTTGTCATGTCTTTATCTGATTTGGAAATAGGATGATGCTTGCATCGTAAAATGGGCTTGGCAGTCTTCCCTTCTCCTGAATTTTTTGGAATAGTTTGAGAAGGATAGGTGTTAGTTCTTTGAATGTTTGGTAAAATGCACCTGTGAAGCTATCCAGTCGAGTATTTTTGTTTGTTGGGAGGTTTTTTTTTATTACTGCTACTATTTTGTTGATCTCAGCGTTAACAAAATTTATTTTTTAGCCTAATACAGGCCATATATGACAAACCTACAGCCAACATCATACTCAATGGGCAAAAACTAACACCATTTCCCCTAAGAACAGGAACAAGACAGGGTTGTCTGCTTTCACCATTCTTATTCAACATAGTACTGGAAGTCTTAGCCACAGTGATGAGACAAGAAGAAAAAATAAAAACCATCCAAATGGGAAAGGAGGAAGTAAAACTGTCATTATTTACAGATGACATGATATTGTACATAGAAAACTCTAAGGACTTCAACAAAAACTTACTAGATTTAATAAAGGAATTCAGCAATGTAGCAGGATACCAAATTAATACCCAGAAATATATCTCATTTTTATACACCAACAATGAACTCTCAGAAACTAAAAAATCAATTCCATTTACCATTTCATCAAAAAATTTAGGATACTTAGGAATAAACTTAACCAAAGAGGTAAAAGACCTGTACTTGGAAAACTACAAGACGATGAAAAAAAGAAAAAGATATAAACTGATTGAAGAATATACCGTGTTCATGGATTGGTAGAATTAGCATAATTAAAATGTCCATACTACCCAAAGCAATCTTTAGATTCAGTGCAATCCCTCTTAAAATACCAATGGCATATTTCACAGATCTAGAACAAACACTCCAAAAAAAACCCTGAATAGCTGCAGCCATCTTGAGAAAGAACAAATTAGAGGGATCACAATACCGGATATCAAGTTATACTACAAAGCCACTGTAATCAAAAGGGCCTGCTACTGGCACAAGAACAGGCATGCAGATTAGTGGAACAGAACAGAAAACCTAGAAATTGACCCAAGCCATTATGCTCAATTAATATTTGAAAATGGAGGCAAAAGCATACAATGGAGTAAAGACAGTCTCTTCAATAAATGGTGTTTGGGAAAGTTGGAGAGGTACATGCAAAAAAATGAAAGTAGACAACCAACTTACACCATACACAAGAATAAACTCAAAATGAATAAAAGACTTAAATGTAAGTTGTGAAACCATAAAAGTTGTAGAAGAAAACATAGGCAACAAAATAGATATCCCATGTAGGAGAATATTCACAGATGCATCGCCTATGGCAAGAGAAAGGAAAAAAATAAACAAGTGGGACTATATCAAACTAAAATCCTTTGCACAGCAACAGAAAGCAGCATCAAAGTGATAAAGGAACCCACTGTATGGCAGAACATATTTGCCAATTATACATCTGATAAAGGGTTAATTTCCAAAATATATAAAGTACTCATACAAGTCAACAAAAGGAAGTCCAATTAAAAAATGGGTAGAAGATGCCCTAGCTGTTTTGTCTCAGTGGTTAGAGTGTCAGTCAACGAACTAAAGAGTCCTGGTTTGACTCCGACCAAGGACACGTACTTTGGTTGCAGGCTCCATCTCCAGCCCCGATTGGGGCACGTGTGGTAGGTAACCAATCAATGTGTGTCTCTCATATTGCTGTCTCTCTCTCCCTCCCTCCCCCCCCTCCCTCCCCCCCCCCCTTCCTTCCACTCTCTCTGAAAAGCAATAGAAAAAATATCCTCAGGTGAGGATAAAAAAGGGGGGAGGGCAGAAGACCTGAATAGACACTTCTCCAAAGAGGATATACAAATGTTCAAGAGACATATGAAAAAATTTTCAATGTCACTAATCATCCCATAGATGCAAATTAAAACGACAGTGAGTTACCACCTTACACCTGCCAGAATGACTATCATCAAGAAATCAACGAACAAGTGCTGGCGAGGAGGTGGAGAAAAATGAACCCTAGTACACTGTTGTTGGGAATGCAGACTGGTACAACTGCTATTAGAAACAGTGTGGAGTGTCCTCAGAAAATTAGAAATGGAACTGCCTTTTGACCTGGTGATCCCACTTCTAGGTATATATCCCAAGAAGCCTGAAACACCAATCAGAAAGGATGTATGCACCCCTATGTTCATAACAGTGTTATTTACAATAGCTAAGATCTGGGGACAGTCCAAGTGCCCATCAGTAGATGAATAGATTAAAAAAATGTGGTACATTTACACCATGGAATACTATGCAGCTGTAAAAAAGAAGGATCTCTCACCCTTTGAGACAGCATGGTGGGACCTGGAGAGTATTATGCTAAGCGAAATAAGCCAGGCAGAGAATGATAAATATCACACGATCTCTCTCATATGTGGAATCTAAAGAACAAAACTGATGAACAAAATAGATCCAGTTACACAGAAGCATGGAACAGACTGGTGAGTCCTCCTTTTGTAGTTCAGTCTTTTTTTTTTTTTAATATATCTTTATTGATTTCAGAGAGAGGAAAGGAGAGGGGGAGAGAGATAGAAACATCAGTGATGAGAGAGTCATTGATCTACTGCCTCCTGCACGCCCCCAACTGGGGATCGAGCCTGCAACCTGGGCATGTGCCGTGACCGGGAATCGAACCCTGATCACCTGGATCCTAGGCCAACGCTCAACGGCTGAGCCACACCCAGCGGGGCTGTAGTTCAGTCTTTATTGCTGTTTTCCCATTTGTGGGTGAGGTGTCATACTGGCTGAGTATGAGGATCTACCCCAACCATGGTATGTGAGTTGTTGTGCGGGGGCTGACTCCATGAAGTGGTAATCACCTCAGTAGGGTCTGGTTTCTACAGAAATATATCTTCTTGGGTGTGCCATCTTTGGAGCTAATTGGGTTGTGCTATGATGTGACCCAAAGTCTGTTACTGGGTGTTTTGGTTCTGGGGCCTCCTGTGAGGGAGTCTCGTTCAGGTCCTTGTCAGCAGCTGCCTGGGACTGGACCTGGGCTTCCCTTTAGGAGCCACAAAGCAATCCTTACATTTTGTGGTTACTTCTGCTGGGCCTAGGTGTGTGGCAGAAGGTCTAAGCATTAAGGCTGGCTTCCACCAGCACCAAGCCCACGGGCAGGTCAGCAAAAGGCCTAAGGCTCTGAGATCTGCCTCCATCTGTGAGCTGCTTTCTAGGGTCAGTCACCGAAAGAACCTCTGGAAGTGCGAGAGTTGCATGAGGGAGGTTCTCAATGAGTCAGCAGGCAGGTGCAAGTGATGATCACCAGGTTGAGAGAGATTCAAACTTTGTGCCAGTGCTGTATCTGAGGCCACTCAGCAAAAGTCTGAGGGTACACCAAGGCCAGCTGTAATCTGTCAGGTGCTTTGGACCTTTCTGGTGGGGCAGGTTCTCAGGGAGTTGTCAACCTGGGGCCATCATAGTTTATCAGGCCCAAACAGACCAAGATGTTGCTGTAAGAAGGGAGGGCTCTACACAGGAATGGTGGAGTCTCTCAGGAATGGGAGGGAAAAACTGCACCTGCCCTAGAGCCACACAGCTCAGTCTCTTCCCAAGTCTGCCAGGACCTCATCGAGAGCCTTCCAAGAAAGTCTTCACCTAGTCCCCAGGCTAAGTGCAGCCAGCTGAGTCCCCTGCATGGTTCTTGCTTGGCAGAGTGGGGCTACCAGGAGTCATGAGGGTGGGGCTGGTTGATTTTCCATGGGGCAGTGGTGCCAGTCGGGTGGGCATTGGGAAAATGGACCCTTCCCTAGAGCCACTGCGCTTAGTCTCTGACACTCTATGAGTTCTTTAGGACTTTCTCAAGAGCCCTCGATGAAAATCTACACCATGAGATCAGGCAACTGATTCCTCATCAGTGGATCAACTCAGGCAGGCGTGCACAGGGAGTTGGGGTGGGTGGAGATACTGCATTCCCTCAGACTAACATGGCATCAAGGGGAGTGTTTGGCCCAGGAAAGATGGTGTTTGTGGGTGGTGTGTTAGAGGGAACACAGGAACCTTGGTGACTGTTCCTTTAGCTCTCTTCCTGGAGACTCACAACCTAGTCTCTGCATACAGGACCCCAGTTTGCTCTGAGCTGGTCTCCCTCTGCTGCAGCCCCGGGTGAGTGGCCATGGAGAAGATTTTGTGTACTGGCCCTTTAAGAGAGCACATAGGTTTCTAGCAGACTCCAGTTTCTCCCTGAGGGACAGAATCCCTGCAGATTTTCACAACCAGATGGTATGTGGGTGCCTCTTCCCAGCTATGGTGCTCTGGGCTGGGGAGCCTGGCATGGGGTTTGGAACCCACTCTTCTCAGGGGGAACCTTGGCAGCTGAGATGTCCCTCTGAAATCTCAGCGGCTGCCTGTGGGAGCATGGCCAGCCCTTTTCGCATCTCTTCCCTTCCTATCAGTCTCAATGTGGCGTCTGTAAATCCTTGGCTATGACATCTGTTTAGCTAGTCTTCAGTTGGTTATTCAGGTTGATTTTTCTGTAATTTAATTGTAATTCCAGTGTGGTCTTGGGAAGAGGTGAGTGTAACATCTATGTACTCTGCCACCATCTTGGATCCTCCAATAATCTTTTCTCACAAGAGATAGGAAGCTACAGTCCTGAGAAGCAAAATATGTATTCAATTTATCAATATACAGTTACCTTTAATACCTGAAAATTCTACCAAGTGAGCTGCTCCAGATGTGTTTTGATTTTTTTTTTTGAATTGGCCTTATTGTGTCCTGACCAAATGGTTATTAGCTATAGGTGTTTACTTACAGCACGAATAGTTGTGACTACATTGATCCAGGTCATGTTGTTTAATTGAACCCTGCTGCATATAAGCAGTACAATTTGTGGCCTTCCACTCTTACCCTATGGAGTCAGGTGCTCCCAGTTTTATTTATGTGTTTGATTTTGGCCCACCGTGCTATGATTGTGCTGTTTTAGCTTCTTGTATAGAAGTAGATATTATTTTCATTATTTTTATCTGTCCAGCCTCATAAGGCTTATGAAGCTATATATTAATACCAGAGAAATATTTTAAAATCTGTCAAAAGTTGTGATGACTTAATAAATCAAGTTATATATATATCTAGGTATTAAGAATTTGCCCTCATGTGTTTAAGAATAGATACATTCATTAATTGAATAAATATTTATTGAGTGTGTTTCTGTTATCAATCAAGTTTCTTTCTCTCAGGCACCTGCTTTTTTCTTTCTTGTTTTCAGTTACTTCCATCTCCTCTTTGACAGCAGCAGTCTGATGTTTCCAAACCTTTTCTTCCAAAATAATTTCTAGGGGGGAAAAATACAGCACAATTTTGTTATCATTCACAATTGTTAGTGTGCCTATTTGAATTCCTTTTATTGTTAACCTGTGTGTTTTCTTTCTGAATTTAATTGCTTTCCTTTATTATGGCTGGCTAATTCCAGTATAGAGGCGGGGAAAGTAGGTTTACAGTTGTTCTTATGGAAAATAACACAAAAATTAATAAATAATACAAGAATAAACTTTGTTTCATGTACTCACAGCTGTAACCCTACTTTTGCCTACTCCTGTATATAGTTAAAACCTGTTTAGAAATGTTTATTCCACATACTAACATAATACTGGTTTTATATTGTAATGGGACTTAAAATGCCAATTCCATGTTTAAATTTGAGTCTTTTAGCCATAGCAAGTTTTATATATTGTTAGCAGAGAAGGAAAATAGATTCACTACTACTTTTACAGGCCTTTTAATGATTTTCTATAGTGTTCAATTTTAAAGAGCTTTTGTTGTCATGATATAATCATCACAGTTCTGTTTTTAAAATAACTTTTGAATTCTACTTTACTGTAAAAATGATAAACAGAAAAGTTAAAGAATTTCATGTTTTCTTTTTATGTGTAAGCAAGGCTTAAAGAAAAACTGTTATTATATTAACTGTTGCTTACGTCTGGAATTTTGACCCTTGAGAAAGGCTTTCCTTTCCTTCTCTTTTTATCTCCCCCTATACTGTAATTACTCTTTATAATCACAGTGAATTTTCAAATAACCCAATTTCTTGTCATCCTACTCAACATTTCCTACATTTCCCACCCTTTCTTTAAGAATTCTATCTTAAAGGGGTATTGTACTATTTGTATTTCTTAGTCTGAAATATAAAGATTACTTGATGATGTGAAGGTTTTGTCTAATTCAGTCTTAAGCTTGTGTCTGGTCTCTTTTCAGCTTTAGTTAACCCTCTTGTCTTTCAGGATTACCATTGGGTGTCCAGTATGAATTAACTGCGATGATTTTGAAAGATGGTAGATTGTCTTTCAGGATTTGAATTGAGGCCTTCAATTTTATTTTACTCTCTTGTGCAGCAGGAATAAGTTGGTTTAAAATTCTTTAAAAATGTGCCTCAGCCTCTGAAATGCCTCTTTTATTTGGCTGTACTTTTAACAAAAGACATTACTTTTCAAACTTTATAATTTATCTAAACTATAACTGAAGGCATGTACTTGAACAACTTAATGGAATCATAATGCATGATTATACAACCAAGAACCTAGTTTGTTGTATGAAGTGGTGACATTTTATGTTCTGTTAAGCCAACTAGAATAATTTTCTTTCTCTTAGCTATAACTTCTCTGTGTCCCTATTGAAAAAATTGCGGGGTGTGTTGTTGAAGGTTTTGGCATGAGAAAGTATTTCTAACAATATGTGGAAATATTCCATCAAGAAAAATAAAACACTAAACTTTTGAAATGGAAAAGTGGTTAAAATCCCCTTGTTTGTGTTATAATATATTAAACTATATTTAGTTAGTAATAGTTTGATTGGAAAAGTGAATTTTAAAATTATAGCCTCATTCCCTTTTAAAAACACCTTATCAGTTAGGAGTGCATGTGTGAGTATATGCTAGTGCTGTTTTCAGTACAACATGAACACTTTTGTTTCTGTTATACTTTATGCAGTAAACTGACTAAAAGATGTTGTAAAAATAGTTTGCTGAGCCTTGGGGGAAATAACCATAATATAAAACTACTCTGTATTATATAATGTGTTGTCCTGGGTTTCTTATATAGTTTTCCCCCATTCCTTGTTGTGCAAATCTACTTGAAGTTATGTAACCTTCCCCCTCTCAAAATAATTACATATTTTTCTTGTTATATGTGAGCTACAGAAAATACAAGCAGGCAAAAAAAAGAACATAAAAAATCATCAATGATTCCTCTCACAGCCACTGATGTTAACACTCTTGGGGGGTCTTGCTTTGTAGATATATTTGTATGCATTTGTAAACTCTTACACACATTACATTTTTTTCCACAAAAAATAACTTTAACTCTTGTTTTTTTTTTTTTTAACTTACCACGTGTCTGTGTCACTACATATATTTCTGAATGGCTGTATTTTGTTGTACGCATTCACTGATTTCTTTACAAGGTTCTGCATTGTTGATCGTTTAGGCTGTTTCCAATTTTTTCCTATTAAAACAGCATGGGAATAAAGTATCCTTATAGCTAAATGTTTTATTCTTTTATTCAATAAATATTTGTTAAATACCTAATGTATGTCAGCCACTGTATTTGGTATTTGGTTATATTAGTGATCACAAAACACAAATTACTGATCACTTAGAATTTAAATTCTAGCAGGAGAGCAGATACTGATCAGATAACCACATTGTTCTGTATGTAGTTTATAACTGAAATGAATACTCTGAAAGAAAGTAATACTGTTCTGCGAGAAAATACAACCAAGAATCCTGTATGGAGTTAGAGAAACCATCATTGAGAAAGTGCTGCTTAATCTGGCAGTTAACTAGTTGTAAGAAGTTGTGGGTGGTATGGGTTGACATTGTAGAGAGAAAGATTTTTCCCTACAGAGTAAATGGTATTGTGCAAAGGTCTTGTGGCAGAGGGATTATGGCATATTTAAGAAACTTAAAGAAAGCCAGTGCTGCATGAACACCGAAAATAGTGGTATAAGATATGGCTAGAGAGGTAGTCGGGCCTGGCCAAGCAGAGCCTCAGCAACCATGTTATGGACTTTATTCTAAGAGTGATAGGATGCCTTCGAAGGGTTTTAAATTGGGAGTAATATCTGATTGCAGGGTGAACTAATTTTACAGGGAACAGAGTGGATGCAGGAAGATCAGATAGGAGGTTTAGGTAAGAAATGATAGCTTGGATTATGTTGGCGGAGGAAATAGAAAGAAGTAGACAGATTCCAGAGATTTTTAGGCAATAAAATTGATTCAACTTGGAACATATTCTGAAGTACTTTTTAAAGCATAAGTTTCCAGAAATGGAATTCTCAAGACAAAGGGTAGAATTATTTTAAAAGCTTATGGTAGATATCAAATTGCTTTCCAGAAATATTGTTTCAGTCTTCTCTCCCATTAACAATGTATCAGAGTGCTCATTTCCATACATCCCCACCAACAATGAGCATTAACATTTTTGTTTTCTTTTTAATACCTTTTCCAGAAATTGAGCAATTACTTCAAATTTTAATATGGGGATTATTTTACCAACTATAATAATATAGTATCTTTGGAATACAGTAGTCTTATCTACAGTTTTGCTTTCTGTGGTTTCAGTTACACAAGGTCAACCATGGTGCAAAAATATTAAATGGAAATTCCAGAAATAAATAATTCATAAGTTTTAAAGCGTGCACCATTCTGAGTACTGTGATGAAGTCTCGCACCCTTCTGCCCAAGATGTGAATCATCATTTGTCCAGCATATCCGTGCAGTATATGCTACCTGCCCGTTAGTCATTTAATAGCTGTCTTGGTTATCAGATCAACTGTGTGGTATAGCAGGGCTTGTGTTCAAGTAACACTTATTTAACTCAATAATGGCCTCAAGCCATTCACATAACTTTTATTACAGTATATTGTTATAATTGTTCTATTTTATTGTTATTAATTTCTTATGGTGCCTTATTAATACATTAAACTTTATCATAGGTATGTATGTATAGGAAATAACATAGTATATTTAAGGTTCGATACTATCCATGGTTTCAGGCATCTACTAGGGGTCATGGAACATATCCCTGTAGATAAGGGGGGCTAATTATATATATATATGTATGTATGTATATGTATATGTATATATATGTATGTCATCTTATTTTGGCTTTAGAAAGTGTGGTTTTGATTCTTAATATTCTACCTCTAAAAGCTGAAACTAAAACAAAAGGTTTAATGGGAATGTTGCCTCAGGAACATGGGTAAAAGAAATGTAAGGTAGATTTAAGTTAGATTAAGCATTATTGTAAAACTACATTTTTGTTGCAATTTCATAACCCGACCTCTGCCAAGACTCCTACCTTCCCAAACACTGTATTGTAACTCTGTTGTATCATGAGTTTGGACTTAGGGCTTCAAACCATTTTAAATAAATATACTGATAAAGACCCCAAAAGTATATAAAGATTTTAACCACAAAGATGGAAATATGGAAATGTTTAAATTTTATGTAATGTTTTAATAGTTTAATGGGTAAGAAATAAATGTATAGTACATGTCCCTCATCCCACTTAATAACTTTTTTGCAATATAAGGATAATTATAGCTGAAAGTAAGAAATTAAGAGAAATGAGTAGCTTTTTCAAAGTAATTGAAAGGTTTTTTTTCTCCAGAATAGTTTGAGTTTGAAAGATATTGACCTTAGATTCAGAATACAAGTTATGCTTATAATGTTTTTATCTTTTTCTCAAATAGGTACATAATTCTACATTATTGAAATATAGTTACATTTGAAATAACATGTTACTGCTTTGTTTTCTCTCAACAGTTAAAAGATGTTGATACTCGGAAAATCATAAAAGCAATGCTTTCTTACGTGTGGCCCAAAGACAGGCCAGATCTACGAGCTAGGGTTGCCATTTCCCTGGGATTTTTGGGTTGTGCAAAGGTAAGAATAAGAGAAATTATGTATTGTCTGTTGCTATAAGAAATGCTGTGATATTTTTTGTAATGAAACTTGGGCTGATGTAAGCAATTTTGAGGGGAGAATTGTCATATTTTAGGGCCCTTATTTATATAACTATTTTATACAGTCATCAGAAATTATATAGTAATGCCTGATTTATCTGTGGATCACACTTAGAACAGCTGCGACTTAATGGAATTCATTCCTGAAACCAGTGTAAGATACAAGATCATTTATTGGAGCAAAGCATAAGGAACTTTTATAAAAGAAACTCCTCAGAGCCTTGTTGGCTCTTGTTTAATACATATTTATGGTAAGCTTTGTTCTCAGTTCCCAGTAAATTGAAAAGAATAAGGACATTTTAGGCACATTGATAGTCATAAGTGGTAAATACCAATGTGACATCAAGGAAAAAAAGGGAAAGAAACAGCAACAAAAGCTGGGCATTTTGGTAACATTCAGAATAGGGGCTCTCTGCATCTTAGCAGCCTCATTTTCTTACTGTATTGTAAAACGTTTTAATAAGACAAACTTAGAATAATGACTGAGCTTTCAGTAAACATCCCTTATTTTCAATTTATTCACAATTTTTAAGTCAGTGATGTACATATCTGTAGGTACAATATACAGTAATGGTACATATTATATTGGCTCTGGAGTCAGACTTCCTGGGGTCTGCCCCTTGCTAACCTTGTAACCTTGGGCAAGTTGCTCAGTCTCTGTGCCTCAGTTTCTTAATTTTTAAAATAAAGCAAAATAGGGTTGTTATATGGATTAACATACAAAAGGCTTAGAACTGTGCCTGGCACATAGTGAAACATAATGTAAATGTTAAAATCAAAATAAATTCAGATTTCCATCAGAAATAATGGTAAAAAAAAAAAAAAAAAAGGCTGCTCAAAAGTGTAAGTGAGTTTGGCTATAATTTGGTTACTACTCTTACATATGTGTTAATATTTTGTTTTAAAACCCAGTTCTTATAATTTGCTTCTTCTCTATATCATGTATGTTCCTGTTTATTTACTCATTCTTTTTCCTACTCCAAAAGTATTTATTGAGAACTTGTCCTACAGAGTACTGAGTACTGTTCTTGGCCCTGCAGGGTATTCAAATATAAATAAAGCACAGGTCATAAAGGATTTAAAATAAGTGGTGAGGATATGTCAAAGGAAAGAGCCACAATGTTGGGGAGTCAGGCAAGTTTCCCAGAGGAGGTGATGTCGGAGATAGGCCTGGATTAATTAATAGGATTGGTATAGGTATAGGTATAGATATAGGAATAACAAGAATAAGATGAGAGGGATCATATAGCTTATGTAGAGAAGTGAGTAGTACAACTTTGCTCCAGTGTGGGGATAATGTTTCAGAGGAATTTGAAGTAATCTTGGAAAGATAAATAGACCTCCTAATGTGAAATACCTTAACTGTAAAACAAAAATTTATTTCATTATGTTGGAAGTAGGAAACTCTATCTTCAGTAGATAGGTAGTAAAGTTAGAGCTTTAGCTTAGGAAATTAATCTGACCTTGTTGTATAAAATGGATTAGGGTGGTGAGAGACCTAAAGTAGGGATACCATTCATTTTCAATTCATGCATTCATACAGCAAATATTTACTGACTAGTTATATTTATTTATTCATTCATTCATTCATTCATTTAAAAAATCTCTTGACTTCAGAGAGAGGAAAGAAGAGGGAGAGAGAGAGATAGAAACATCAATGATAAGAGAGTCATTGATCAGTTGCCTCCTGCATGCCCCTCAACTGAGGATCAAACTTGCAACCCAGGATGTGCCCTGACCGGGAACTGAACCTCGATCTCCTGGATCATAAGTCAATACTCAACCACTGAGCCACACTGACTGGGTTATGATACTAATTTAATAGTCTAGATGAAAAGTAATAGTTTGTACTGGAGTAGTGGTATAAATGGTAATATGGAGGGAAAAGATGCGAGAGACAGTGTAAGATAAGAGAGGTAGAATCACTAAGATTTAGCAACAGATCAAAAAGAAGAATAGGATTGAAAGATGTTGTCAAGAATTAGAAAATGATAATGCCTTTATAACAAAAGGAGGTAGTATATTAGGAGGTCTTCTTTGTGAAAATGAAAATTTTGGTTTTGAGCATGTTAAGTTTGAGGCGCTAGTTGAATATTGAGATAGAGATATTCAACTGGTAATACAAAATGTAAGACAAGCTGAGGAAGGAGCCCAGGGTTAGATTAAGAGGTAATAGTTGAAACAATGCAAGTTAATGAATTCACCAAGAAAAAGAACAGAAATGGAAGATGACTACAGACAGACCCTGTGATAAATGTGTTCCTATAGGAAAGTAAAGTAAATAATAATTGAAACATGGAAAGAGTGATTGGAGAGGTAAGAGTAAAACCAAGATAATTTAGTCAGACTCTGTTCATTTTTCTAGTTTCCTTTCTCATCTGTGGATTCTGTTGAGTACTCAATGAATCAGACCCTTCTCTGGAAGAGGACTGAAATTGAGATGCTGAGCAATAGATCAAGAATCCATACTTTATTCTGTTTGTTTAAGCTGAAGAGAGAGTATAGCACTACAAATTGAATGTTGAAATTTTAAAAACTCATATTTTTAACCCAGTTCTGGTTGCTGAATTATGTTCTATCCACAAATTACTTAAGGGTGAAACTTATTCTGAGCTCTTGTGCAAGGCAGAATTACCAAATTGGCCTTTATTCCTTCATTAGCTGAATGTAAGTACCTTGCTCACAAGTTAAAGGTAGACTTTTCTGGACTTACTTTTGAGTTGAAGAAAACAGGTTAGAACATGACTAATTTAGTCAAAGAGAGAAGTCTTAAATAATGGCATTTGTATAGACTATTTTTAGAGTAAATTCCAGTCTTTCTCGAAACACATATTTTTGTTGCTTGGTGATAGGTAACATCAGGGTATGAAATCTAGATCAATCTAATTTCCTTAAGGACGCAAATATTTTTTACAAGGCTAATATTTGATTCTCTGTCAACAAATATTTAGTACCTATAGAATGTAAACTGTTGTACTAACCTCGTGTAAATTACAAGTAAATAGAAATGAATATAGAAAAATCAATCCTCAGAGGGTTCCAAGATGGCGGAATAGGTGAAAGTTGCACTCACCTCCTCCCATGACTACATTAGAATTGCAACTAAATTACCTGGAGAACCATCTGAAGACTAGCTGAACAAAAATTTTATAACTGAAGATATAAAGTAGTCATGTCTAGACCTATAGGAAGGGCGGAGATGCGAAATGCCCCTGGATCAACGTGGAGCAGTTGAGAATCCGGAGGGATATCTTAGCCATGAGAACACCAGGTTCCCCAACTCGGAGCACCACTGCCAGGAAGAGTAACCCACAAAGCATCTGGCTTGGAAAATCGTCTGGGATTCGGTCCACTGGGCTGAGACAGAAGGCTGATGGAAACCGAGACACACTTAAAGGGCCAGTGCACAAAATCTTGCTTACAAGCACTCACCTTGGGCTTCCAAAGAGGAACAGCATCTCGAAGAGGATCAGAATCATACAGGGAGAGACTGAGTTTTGTGGCTTCGGGGACAGGGCTAGAGAGACAGTGCCAGTGTCCCTGTGTTGATTGCCTCACTCCCACTGCCAACAGACACCATCTTTTCTGGGCTGAGTACTCCTCCCATATGGCATTAGGCTAGGGAGATATACTAACTCCATCATGATGACTCCTGACACCCTGCTCTGCCAGTCTCACATACGGCTGTTGGCTTTGCCCATTCAGACTGGTGAGCATGGGCCCGTGTTGCAGTCTTTCTTAAAAACATGCTCAAGGAATTTAGGCAAGCACGAGGGCACCAGAGACACACAGGGAGAGACTGAGCTGTGTGGCTTTAGAGCGAAGGCCATCTTCCTGCACACAGGACAGTAATAAAAAAACTACCAACAAACAAAAGTCCTGGATGGCTTCACTTGTGAATTTTACCAGACATTCTAAAAAGAATTAATACCTATCCTTCCCAAAAATTTCAGAAGAGGGAAGACACCAAAGCTTATTTTAGGAGGCCAGCTTTATCCTGATTCCAAAACCAGATAAAGGCACTATAAAGAAAGAAAAGTACATGCCAGTATCCCAGATTAACATAGGTACAAAAACCCTGAACAAAATATTAGCAAACTGTATCTAGCAATACATTGAGAAATTCATACACCATGATCAAATGGGATTTATTCCTGGGATGCAAGGTGTGTACAGTATCTACAAATCAATTAACATGATATACCACATAAACAAATGAAGGATAAAAATCATGTGGTCATATTAATAGGTGCAGAAAAGGCATTTAACAAAATCCAGCACCCATTTGTGCTAAACACTCTCAGCCTAGTGGGAATAAAAGGAACTTATCTCAACACAATAAAGGCCATATATGACAAACCCACAGCTAAACAGGGAAAAGCTATAAGTTGTTTTACTTAAGATAAAGGGACAAGACAGGGTTGTCCACTTTCACCACTCTTATTCAACATAGTACTGGAAGTCCTAGCCATAGCAATCAGACAGGAAGCAGAAATAAAGGGCAACCAAATAGGAAAGGAAGAAGTAAAACTGTTGCTATTTGCAGATGACATGAGAACTCTAAAGATTCCATCAAAAACTTACTGGAACTGATAAAGGAATTCAGTAAAGTAGCAGGATACAAAATAAATATTCAGAAATTGATTGCATTTTTATATACCAATAATGAACTACCAGAAAGAGAAATTAAGTAAACTACCTCATTTATAATTGCATCAAAAAAATCTAGTAATAAATTCAACCAAGGAAGTAAAACACCTGTACAAAAAATTATGACATTGAAGAAAAACATTGAAGAACATTCAAATAATTGGAAGCATATACTCTGCTCCTGGATAGGAAGAATTAACATCATTAAAATGTCCACGCTAACCAAATTAATCTGTAGAGTCAGTGCACTTCCTGTCAAAATACCAATGGCGTATTTCCCAGAACTACAACAAATTACCCAAAGATTTATATGGAATCTCCAAAGACATTGAACAGCCTCAGCAATCTTGAGAAAGAACAAAGTTTGAGGTATCACATTACCTGATACCAGACTATACTACAGGACCATAGTAATCAAAACAGCATGGTACTGGCATAAAAACAGACATATAAATCAATGAAACAGAGCAGAGAGCCCAGAAATAAACCCATTCCTTTATAGTCAATATTTGACAAAGGAGGCAAAACATACAATGGGATAAACATAGTCTGTTCAGTAAATTGTGTTGGGAAAATTGGGCAGCTACATGCAGAAAACTAAAACTGGATCACTTTCTTACTTTATATACAAGAATAAACTCAAAATGGTTTAAAGACTTATGTGTAAGGCTTAAAACCATAAAATTTATAGAAGAAAACAGTAAAATCTCTGACATTGCTCTTTGTAATATTTTTTCTGATATACCTCCTAGGGCAAGGGAAACAAAAGAAAAATAAAGAAATGGGACTACATCAAACTAAAAAAGTTTAAACAGCAAAATTAATCAAAATGGAATGACAACGTACTGAATGGGAGAACCTATTCGCCAATACATCTGATAAGGGGTTAATATCCAAAATTTATAAAGAACTGGTCATAGTCAACACCAAAAAAATCAAACAGTCTAATGAAAAATTGGGCAGAAGATCTGAATAGACACTTCTAAGAGGACATACAGATGGGCAATATGTAAAGATGTTCAGCATCACTAATTGTCAGAGAAATGCAAATTAAAACCACAATGAAGTATCACCTCACAGGTGTTAGAATGGCTACCATCAATAAATCAACAAACAACAAATGTTGGCCAGGCTGTGGAGAATATGGAACTCTTGTGCACTGTTGGTGGGAATGCAGACTGGTGCAGCCACTGTGGAAATCAGTATGGAGTTACCTAGAAAAAAATTTAAAAAATGGAACTGCCTTGTGGCCCAGCAATTCCACTTTGAGAATATATTAGAAGAAACTCAAAACACTAATTTAAAAGTATATATGCTTCTGTATGTTTATTGCAGCATTATTTACAATAGCCGAGATATGGAAACAACCCAAGTACCCATCAGTAGTTGAGTGGATAAAAAAGTTCTGGTAGATATATTCTGTGGAATATTACTCAGCTATAAAAAGGAATGAAATCTTACCATTTGTGACAGCATGCTTTTCCCTAGAAATTATTATGCTAAGTGAAATAAGCCAGAGAAAGACAAATATCATATGATTTCACTCATATGTGGAATCTAAACAAAATAAACAAACAAACAAAATAGAAACAGACTCATAGATAGAACAGACTGATGGTTGCCAGAGGGGAGGGCAGATGGGGGACTGGTTGAAAAGGTGAAGGGATTAAGAAATACAAATTGGTAGTTACAAAGTAGTCACAGGTATATAAAGTATAGCTTAGGTAACATAGTAATATTGTAATAATTATGACTGGTTCCAGGTAGATACTTGAAGTATCAGGGGGACCACTTTCTAAATACATGATTGTTTAAAACACTATGCTGTATACTTGACAATAATACAAAATAATATTGAATGTAAACTTTAATTGAAAAATAAAATTTAAAAATAAGGAAAAAGAAAAATCAATATTCAAAATATATGTTTGATTCCTTTTGGTTCAGGAATAGGAAGAAATTGCCAGGTGTTATTATATGTGCTTGCTTAGTACTTTCAGATCCTATAGGAAAACAGTTTTCTTTTTTCTAGACAAGAACTAGAACAACTTTAGGAATATAGAGCATAGTAACATTTAGCCATTCCTGACACTGTTTTTCCATCTTCTGTACTGTCCTCACTTTAAAAGTGATCACTCTCCCAAATCTTTAAAAACCTGGTCATTGTTTATTTCTGAGTAGTACTGCAATTGTTATTTATAATTGGTGTGCAAAGATAGATTATTATTATTTTCATTCCTTGGATTCCTATTTTTTCCTGAACCTAATTACATGCTTTGGCATATAAGCACTTTGGACAAATCTGTTCTCCTTTATACTTTGGTCTTCTTTATCTCCTCTACATACTTCTGAGAACTTTAGGACAGGGTTCAGGATCCTTCTTAGCTCTAATGAATACTGCCCTGTCATCTGAACAGTGGGTGGTGATTTCATAATGAGACCTGAGGTATCCATTAGAGAGACAGAAGACAGAAAGTAAGGCATGTCAAATGAGAAAATGGAGGAGGATTTCATGTTTAACATACAGGGCCACAGCATACCATCTGCTTACTTATTTCCCTTGTAATGCTCTTTTTATTCTGAGGGTGTTTTATGCTATCATTGTCTCCACCAAAGAATTTTAAGATAAACTGTATTATATAGATAGGCCTTGCAGCCCAGAGGAAGACAAGAGTATGTGTTGATAAACTATCCAAGTTGTAGCAATTCTATTATAATACATTAGAGTTCTGTATGACATATATTTTAAGGGTTCTGCTGCCTGGAGAAAGACAGAGAGAACACTGTTTGCCTTCATTTCTTAAATTCCTACAAATAATATGCCATGCTTTTTCTTACCATCCACACAATATGCTATTGGAGCATCACATTATCCTTAATCTGGGTATTTTGAGATCATCTAAGGATTTTTTAAATGCAGCCCTTTTATGAGTATATTACATACAACTGTGCCAAGATTTAAAGAAAATATAAAACATATTTTCTGAAATCTGATTTCATAAGATAAATATTTATTTTACTATTATGAAAAGTTTATTGTTTATATTCTCTAACCACCACCTTGGGAAACTTAGTTGACAGAGAAATTGGGGGCACGTTAAAGTATCAAGTACCAAAAGATATTCTCAATTAATGATCTGTTGGGAATGAAAATAAACCATATTTAAAATTATGAAATAATTTTAGAAGAGGGTATGATTTATAAAAATACAATCAATACCTCTTTTCTCCAAGAATGAATTATATAAAATAAGATACAATATATGTGTCTTAGTCCATTTTGGCTGCTATAACAGAACACCAGAAACTGGGTGGTTTATCCATAGCTTTTTTTTTCTTCTTCTTTTTAACCTCACCTGATGTAAAGGGCAAAAAGGGCCTCTGGGGATTCTTTTATAAAGGTATTAATTCCAATTGTAAGGGCTCTGTTGTTTTGACCTAATCACCTCCCAGTGGCCCATCTCCTAATACCATCAAACTGGAGTTTAGAATTCAGCCTATGAATTGAGTGGGGGTGGCACAGGGGCAGTACACAAACATTCAGACTATAGTTATATGTGATGAGCAAACATTTGTTAGTCTACTGTTAAATATAAGGTACTGTACTATGCTTTGCAGCTGGGAATACAAAACTGAATAAAATGTGGTCTTTGCCCTTCTGAAGTTGTAGTGTATTGAAGGATAAAAATATATAAATAATGATAATATATATATATATAACATTAAAAACACCCAAAGAAAGTCACACATGAAGCTGTATGGGAATCTTAACAATTAGGCATTTAGGAAGGACTTCATGCAGGAGCTAGAGTTTTTCAGTAACTATGAACTTGACATTTGTAACTTCAAATAATTCATGCACATCTTGTTTAACTCTGGTTCTTTAAAATTCTATGAAAAAATTAAAAAATGGAACTGTTTTACATTAGGATTCACTATTTGTGTTGTAGTTTATGTGGGTTCATGGAAATGCATAATGTTATTTATCCACCATTAAAGTATTGTACAAAATAACTTTCAATGCCCCAAGAATTCCATGTGTTCCACCTATTCATCTATTTCTTCATCTTCCTATATCCCTGACAACCAGTGATCATTTTACTGTCTCTGAAGTTTTGCCTTTTTCAGACTGTCATATAATTGGAATCATATAACATGAGCCCTTTCAGTCTGGCTGATTTCACTTAGCAGTATGCATTTCAGAATCGTTCATGTCTTTTTGTGACTTGAGAGTTTGTTTCTTTTTATTGCTGAAAATATTCCATTGTATGGATCTACCGTAGTGTATTTATCTGTTCACCTGTTGAAAGACATCTTGGTTGCTTCCAGATATGATCAGTTGTAAATAAACTGCAATAAACATTTTGTTCAGGATTTTGTTTGACATAAATTTTCAATTCATTTGGGTAATTACCAAGGAGTGCAGTTGCTAGACTATATGGTAAGACTGTGGTTAGTTTTGTGAGAAACTGTCCAACTGTCTTCCAAAGTGTCTGTACCATTTTTCATTCCCACTAGCAATGAATGAGAGTTCCTGTTGCTCCACATCCTTGTCAGTATTTGTTGTTGTCTGTGTTCTGGATTTTAGCCATTCTAATAGGTGTGTAGTGTTATCTCATTTTTGTTCTAATTTGAAATTGCCTAATGTGACCTATAACTTTTCATATGCTTTTTTGGCCATCTGTATATATTCTTTAGTGAGATGTGTATCAGGTCTTTCACCCATTTTTTAATTGGGTTGTTCATTTTCTATTGAATTGTAAGAGGACATACAAATGGCTAAGAGACATATGAAAAAGTGGTCAACATCACTAATCATCAGTGAGATGCAAATTAAAACAATGAGGCACCACCTCACACCTGCCAGAATGACTACCATTAATAAATTAACAAACAACAAGTTCTGGCGAGGATGTGGAGAAAAAGGAACCCTGGTACACTGCTGGTGGGAATGCAGACTGGTACAACCACTATGGAAAACAGTGTGAAGTTTCCTCAAAAAATTTAAAATGGAACTGCCATTTGACCCAGTGATCCCGCTTACTGGAATATATCCTAAGAAGCCAGAAACACCAATCAGAAAGAATATATGCACCCCTGTGTTCATAGCAGCATTATTTACAGTAGCTAAGATCTGGAAACAGTCCAAGTGCCCATCAGTAGATGAGTGGATTAAAAAAATGTGATACATTTGCACAATGGGATATTAGGTAGCTATAAAAAGGAAGGATCTCTTACCCTTTGAGACAGCATGGAGGGACCAAGAGAGTATTATCCTAAGCAAAATAAGCCTGTCAGAGAAAGACAGGTATCACGTGTTCTCACTTATATATGGAATCTAATTTTAAAAAAACAACCTACAAACAAAATCCAGAGACATTGAAGCATGCAACAGACTGATGTACTTCAAAGGAGGGAAGGCAAGAAGAAATTAACCAATGAAATTATGTGCATATATGCATAGCCCATGGACAGACAATAGTGTGGGGAAGGCCTGGGGAGGGGGCGGAGGCAGGGTGGAGGGGTCATTGGGAGGAAAAAGGGGGCATCTGTAATACTTCGACAATAAAGATGAATTTTTTTAAAAAAGTTCTTTATATTACATTTTTGATACTGTTCCTTTATCAGATGTTTTGAAACTATTTTCACTCAATTTGTGGTTGTATTTTCTCTTAGCAGAAATTTAAATTTTCATGAAGTCCAGTTTATCAGGGTTTTGTGGATTGTGCCTTTAGTGTTGCATTTAAAGTCATTGCCAAATAAAAGGTCACCTAGATTTTTTTTTTATATTATCTTCTAGAATTTTTATAGATTCGTGCTTTACATTTAGGTCTGTGATCCATTTTGAGTTAATTTTTGGAAAAGGTAAAAGATCAGTTTCTAGAAGTTTTTAAAATTTGTTTCAGAATCATTTTTGAAATTTTTCCACAGGGCTGCCTTTGCTCTGTTGCCAAAGATCAGTTAACTATTTTTGTGTACATTTGTCTATTTCTGGACTCTCTATTCTGTTCCATTGATGTATTTGTGTATTCATTTGCCCTTATCACACTGTCTTGATTAGTGTAGTTTTATGGGAAATCTTGAAGTCAAGTAGTTAGAACCCTCTGACATTGTTTTCTTCAATATTGTGTTGGATATTTTAAATCTTTACTATGTAAAATTTAAAGTCAGTTTGTTCATTTCTACCAAATTACTTGCTGGGATTTTGATTGGGATTGCATTGACAATATAGATCAGGTTTGGGAAGAACTGATATTGTGACAATATTGAGTCATCCAGAAATGTGTAACATCTCTCCAATCATTTAGTTCTTCGATTTTTTTTTTCATCAGAGTTTTCTAGTTTTCCTTATATAGATCTTGTACAAGTTCTGTTAGATTTATACCTAATTGTTTCATTTTTTGGTACTCGTTTAAATGGTGTTATATTTTTTATTTTAAATTGTGTATTGTTTGCCCTAGCTGCTTTGACTCAGTGATTAGAGTGTTGGCCCGCAGACGGAAGGATCCTGGGTTCGATTCCAGCCAGGGTACATACTTTGTTTGCAGGCTCAATCCCCAGCCCCAGTTGGGGTGCATGCCGGAGGCAACTAATCGATGTGTCTCTCTCACATCAATGTTTCTCTCTCTCTTTCTCTCTCTCTACTCCCCTTCTACTCTCCCTGAAAAGCAGTGGAAAAAATGTCCTTGGGTGAGGATTAAAAAAATAATAAAAATAATTTAAAAAATTAAATTGTGTATTGCTCATTGCAGGAATATAAGAAAGCAGTTGACTTTTGTATATTACATCCTTAAATCTTGCTAGAGTTGTTTATTAATTTCAGGAGGTTTCTTTTTAACTTTTGAATTTTTCTATATAGATAATATCATCTGAAAAAATTCTTTTCTTTCTTTCTCTCTCTCTCTTTCTTTCTTTCTCTCTCTCTCCCTCCCTCCCTCCCTCCCTCCCTCCCTCCCTCCCTCCCTCCCTCCCTCCCTCCCAATATGTATACCTATTATTTCATTTTCTTGCTTTATTGTACTGTGTTCAACAATAGTGGTAAGATAGGACACCCTTTCCTTGTTCTTAATCTTAGAGGAAAACCATCTAGTTTTCCATTATTAAGTATATTATAAACTGTACGATTTTATGTAGATGTTCTTAAACAGGTTAAGGAAATTCCCCTCTCTTTCCAGCTTGCTGACAGTTTTCATCATGAATAGTTGTTGGATTTTGTCCCATGCTATTTTTGCATTTATTGATATCATTCTTCGATATATTTTCTTTAGCCTGTTAATGTGATAAATTACATTATAGCCAATGCATGTGCTGCTTATCAACAGGGATATATTTTAAGAAATGCATCGTTAGATGGTTTTGACATTGTGCAAACATTATAGAGTGCACTTACAGAAACCTAGATGGTATACCTTACTACATACCTGAGCTATATGATATAGTTTATTGCTCCTAGGCTACAAACCTGTACATGTTACTATACTGAATACTGTAGGCAATTGTAACACAATGATAAGTATTGTGTATATAAACATTTAAACATAGAAAAGGTACAGTGAAAATACAGTATAACAGATATAAAATGGTACACCTGTATAAGTCACTTACAACAAATGGAGCTTGCAGGACTAGAAGTTGCTCAGGGTGAGTCGGTGAGTGAGTGCTGAGTCAATGCGGAGTCCTAGGACATTACTGTAAACTACTGTAGACTTTATAAATACTCTACACATAGGCTACTCTAAATTTATTTTTTAAATTTGTCTTCAAATATAAATAAACCTTAGCTTACTTTAGTAGTTTTACTTTATAAACTTCTCAATTTTTTAAAAATTTGATTCTTTTATAATAACACTTAGCTTAAAACAGACACATTGGTGGTGATATAAGCATCATGGCAGAGTGAAAAGACTCCTTTGTTTCTCCTCTTAAAATTACAATAAAGAGTAACATCAGAGGAGTAGTGGTGTGAGAGATCCCCTCGGCCTCTCCCCCTGAAACTTCAACAAGTTAATCAACTATAACTCAACAAAAGATTCCCTGTTCAATATACAAATATGCCTGAGAGAACCACATGTTGAAGCATCTAAAGGTGAGCAACCAGGAATAAAAGGGGAGGCGAGAAGGCAGGAGAGCCTAGACGGCCAAGGATGCAGCCCTGCAGGTGAACAGCTCAGCTGGGGAGGGGAGGAAGCTGGTGGTAGCAGGTGCTTCTGTGGGCTGGAAGGAACAGAGAGTCTTGGTGGGTTCTCCAGCAGTTCGAGCGGTGTAAACAGGCTGAGCCAACAGAGATGCCTGGGCAAGGACACCACATAGGGGTACTGCTACAGCTGTCCGATCAGCAGGAGTGTTTCAGACAAACGAAGCCACAGAGCCCTGCCGCCCCATGGACTCCCAAAACTCACCTCCAGTTGCCCTTGGTGTGGGGTCGAGGAGCACATTATCTGCAAACAAAGAACTATTGCAGTAGAATCACTTTTTCCCCTCTGTGATTGATCCACAGGTGGGGTATGTGAGGGGGGCACCTGGCTGAGATCCCAGGTGGCCATTATGGTGAGGGCAAAACAAACCCCACCCCCAAGCAGGGAGGCTGTACTGACTGTACTGTCTGAGGGAAGCCAAGGAAGGCAGCTCTGGGAAATCAGGAAAGTCTTGTGAATCAGTGCCACCTCCTGGAAAATAAAAGAACTCTTCAAAGAAAGCTGCTAGAGGAAGGTCAGTAATACAGTAAATGCCCAGGCAAAGGAGACCAGCAAGTACCATGAATAACCACAGTAATGAGGATGCTCAGAAAGAAAATGAAAAAATCTCTAAAAAGCAAGCTGCAACACCTAGAAATATGGGATGTAAATAAAGAGCATTCACGATTGCCATTCTGAAAATACTCAACGATACGCAAGAAAATACAGACAGGCTATTCAGTGCACTCAGAAAAGAAATTAATGAATAAAATGAGTACTTTACCAAAGAAATTGAAACATTAAGAAAGAACCAATGAGAAATCCTGGAAATGAAGCATGCAGTTAAAGAGATTAGGAATGAAATACTGAGCATAGGAAACAGAGCCAACCAGATGAAGGAAAAGATTAGTGATATCAAAGATAGGAATCTAGAAATGATGCAGAGGGAAGAAGAGAGAGACCTGACTGTAAAAAGAAATGAAAGAGCTCTACAAGAACTGCCAGACTCCATCAGAAAAAGTAATATAGGAATTAGAGACATACCAAGAGGAGAGGGAGAAGGGAACAGAGAACCTATTCAAACAAATAATAGATGAGAATTTCCCAAATTTATGGAAAGAACTGGATCCTTGAATCCAAGAAGCAAACAGAATACCCAATTACCTCAATCCAAAGGGGTCCTTTCCAAAGCACATTGTATTAAAACTGTAAGAAGTTAATGACAAAATATTCTCAAACCAGCCAGGGAAAATAAAGAAGTGACCTACAAAGGAAAACCCATCAGAATATTATCTCACTTCTCAGCAGAAACTCTACAAGCCACAAGAGAGTGGAAACAACTATTTAAACGTCTGAAAGAGATAACCAGCCACGAATAATATATCCAGAAAAATTATCCTTTTAATATGACAGAGAAATGAAGACTTCCCCAGACATACATATGCTGAGGGATTTAATCACCAGAAAACCTCAATTGCAGGAAATATCTAAGGGAGTTATTCTACCTGAAACAAAAAGCAAAAGGTCACAACACTAAAAGTAAGATTACCAAAAACTTCCAGCATAAACAGGGATAATTTGTGACAACAAAAACATTAAATGGGAGGGGGTAAAGGTCTGAATTGGCATAGGAGGATGAACATCAGATGCACTCAAGGAAAAAAAAAACTATATGCAACTTTATTTTTCATAAACCTAAAGGTAACCACACACCAAAATCTGAAAATTAAGACACACAGTTTTAGAAATGAGGAAACAGGAAAGAATTATGGAATACCACCAAAGAGAAACAGACAAATTCACAAAGGAAAAGAACCAAAGAATGCACAGAGCTACCAGAAAACAAAGAATAAAATGGCTATAGGAAATCTTTATACATCAGTAATTACCCTAAATGTATATGGACTGAATTAATCAATAAAGAGGCACAGAGTAGCAGAGTAGATAAAAAACAACAGAAACAAAAACCAAAAATCCAACCATATGCTGCCTACAAGAGACACATTTAAGCTGCAAAAACAAAAGTAGATTCAAAGTGAAAGGTTGGAAAATGATTCTATAAACATATAACATCCATAGAAAAGCAGGTGTAGCCATACTTATATCTGACAAAATACATTTCAAGATAACAAAGATAGCAAAAGACAAAGATGGGCATTTTATAATGATAAAGAGGACACTACATCAAGAAAACATAACACTTCTTAATATATATACACCCAAGCAGGGAGCATCGAAATATATAAACCAACTGCTCACAGAACTGAAGGGAGAAACAGAACAAAACACAATCATAGTCGAGGACCTTAATACTCCATTGATAGTTCTAGACAGATCAACCAAACAGAAAATCAATAAAGTAATATTGACATTAAATGAAATGCTAGACTAAATGGACATAATTGACATTTACAGAGCCTTTCATCCGAGAACAGATTATACAGTCCTCTCCAATGCACATGGAACATTCTCAAGGATACATCATATGTTGAGTCACACAACTAGCATCAACAAATTCAAAAAGATTGAAATTATACCAGGCATATTGTGTGACCACAATGCCTTGAAATTAGAAATCAGCTGCAAAAAGGAATTAAAGAAACCCATAAATATGTGGAGATTAAACAGCATACTATTAAAAAATGACTGGGTCAAAGAAGAAATAAAAGATGAAATCAAAAGCTATATAGACACACGTGAGAATGATAATATGTCATGTCAAAACTTCTGGGATGCAGCCAAAGCAGTAATAAGAGAGAAGTTTATATCATTACAGCCCTAGCTCAAGAAACAAGAGAAATCCCCAGTAAACCTATAAACCTATCATAACATCTTAAAGAACTAGAAAAGGAAGAACAAAAGCAACCCAAAGTCAGCAGAAGAAAGGAAATAATAAAAGTTAGAGTAGAATTGAATGAAATAGAAAACAAAAGACTACAAAAAATTAATAAAACTAAGGGCTGGTTTTATGAAAAGGTTAAAATTGACAAACCCCTAGCTAGACTCACTAAGGGGAACGAACGATCCAAATAAAATCAGAAATGAAAGAGAAGTTACCACTGACATCACAGTTATACAAAGGATCATAGTAGAATACTGTGAATGACTATATGCCACCAAATTCAATAACCTAGAAGAAATGGATAAGTTACTAGAAACATACAACCTTCCTAGACTAATTCATTAATTGGAAAATCTAAATAGACTGATCAGCAGCCAGGAAATTGAAACATCCATGAAAAACCTTCCCAAAAATGAAAGCCCAGGACACGATGGCTTCACTAGTGAATTCTACCAAAGGTTCAAAGATGATTTAAAACCTGTCCTTCTCAACTCTTTGATAAAATTGAAGAAAAGGTGATATACAGCCTAACATGTTTTATGAGGCCAACATAACCCTGATACCAAAACTTGGCAAGGAAAACACAAAGAAAGGAAACTATAGAACAATATCTCTGATGAATACAGATGCAAAAATCCTAAACAAAATACTAGCAAATTGAATACAACAATATATCAAAAAATAATACCTCACGGTCAAGATGGGTTAATTCCAGGGGCACAAGGATGGTTCAACATACAAAAATCAATCAGTGTAATACACCACATCAACAAAATAATGGATCAAAACTACATGATAATATAGATGCAGAACAAGTATTTGGTAACATACAACATCTATTTATGATTAAAACACTCAATAAAATAGGAATAGAAGGAACGTACCTCAACGTAATAAAGGCAATATATCATAAACCCTGAACCAATATTATAGTCAATGGCGAAAAGCTGAAAACTTTTCCTCTAAAATCAGGAATAAGACAAAATGCCCACTCTCACCACTCTTTTTTAAAAATATATGTTTTCATTGATTTTTATAGAGAGGAAGGGAGAGGGATAGAGAGAAGCATCAATGAAAGAAACATCGTCGATTGGCTGCCTCCTGCACACCTCCTACTGGGCATCGAGCCAACAACCTGGGCATGTGCCCTGACCCGGAATTGAGCCAGAGACCTGTTGGTTCATGGATTGACGCCCAACCACTGAGCAACACTGGCTGGCCACCACTTTTATTCAACACAGTTCTGGAAATCCTAGCCAGAGCAATAAGGCAACAGAAAGAAAGAAAAGGCATCCAAATTGGGAAGGAAAAGTGTCACTTTTTCAGATGATTTGATTCTGAACATAGAAAACCCTAAAGGCTCCACCAAAAAACTATTAAAAACAAACAAAAAAATACAGTAAAGTTGCAGGATACAAAATCAATGTGCAAAAATCCACTGCCTTCCTGTATACCAGGGGTGGGGAACGTCTGGGCTGTGGGCCATATACAGCCTACAAAATCATTTGGTCTGTCCCTGCCAAGGCAACCACAGGCAGGACTCAAAATTCAATAAATCTAGGAGGTTTTTTCATAGCTAATTTTTAAGTTGATAATTTTGTATGGCCCACAGATGATGTTATAAATATCCAAATGGCCCTTGGCAGAAAGAAGGTTCCCCACCCATGCTGTATAGTAACAACGAAACTTCAGAAAAATAAATGGGAAAAAAAATTCCTTTTGCAGTTGCAACCAAAAGAAGAAAATACGTTGGAATAAACTGAACAAAGGATGTGAAAGACCTATATACAGAAAACTACAAATCATTATTAAACACCTTGCTGATCGGTCATGAGATAACTCGTGTCTGCACTTATATTAATTTCAGTAATTTTAAACTCCTTGTTGACTGATCTTGACGGAAAAGTAGCCAGCTGTACGGGCAAGTTCTGGCTCTAAATAGCTGGTCAGTAAGGCGTTAAAAAATTGAAAAAGACAACAAAATGGAAAAATATCCTGTGTTCATGGATGGGAAGAATCAACATAGTTCAAATGGCCATATTACCCAAAGCAATTACAGATTTAGTGCAATACCCATCAAAGTCCCAATGTCATTCTTTAAAGAAATAAAGGAAAAAAAAATTAGTTTTGTATGGAACCACAGAAGACCCCAAATAGTCAAAACTATCCTGAGGGGGGAACAATAAAATAAAGAACAAAGCCAGTGGTATCACACTACCTGACTTCACATTATACTACAGAGCTATGATAATCTAAACAGCATGTTATTGGCAGAAAAGCAGACACAGATCAATGGAACATAATTGAGAGCCCTGATATAAAACCATATGTATACGGGCAGATAATTTCCGCAGAAGGCCAGAAGCACAGAATAAAGAAAGCCTCTTCAATAAATGGTGCTGGGAAAATTGGAAAGCCACATACAAAAGAATGAAACTGGATTACAGTTTGTCCTCATGTACAAAAATTAAGTCAAAATGGATCAAACACCTAAATATAAGAGCTGAAACAATAAATTACATAGAGGAAAGCATAGGTACTAAACTTAGGGATCTTGGTTGTAAAGAACATTTTAAGAACTTGACTCCAAAGGCAAGGGAAGTAAAAGCAAAAATAAGTGAATTGGACTATTTCAAACTAAAAAGCTTCTGCACAACAAGAAACCGACAATAAAACAAAGAGGCAGCCGACCAAATGGTAGATATTTGCAAACACTAGCTCTGACAAAACTTTAATATCCAAAATATGTAAAGAACTCATAAAACTCAACACCAAACAACCTAATTAAAAGATGGACAGAGGACCGACCTGAACAGACACCTCTACCAAGAAGGCATACAAACAGCCAAGAGATATATGGAAAGATGTTTAACCTCACTAGCAATTAGAAAAATGCAAATGAAAATTACTGAGTTAAGACCACATATGTTAGAATGGCTATTATCAATATGATAAGTAATATGTGTTTGAGATGTGGAGAAAAGGGAATCCTCATTCACTGCTGTTGGGAATGTAAACTGGTACATACACTATGGTAAACAGTCTGGCGAGTCCTCCAAAAATTAAGAATAGAGCTACCATATGACCCAACAATCCCTCTCTTGGGTATGTACCCGAAAAACTTGAAACATGTGTTCCTAAAGATATATGTACCCCTATGTTCATTGCAGCATTATTCATGCTGGCTAAGACATGGAAACAACTAAAGTGTCCTGTGATAGAGGACTGTATAAAGAAGATGTGGTATATATACACAATGGAATACTACTCAGCCATAAGAAACCATGAAATACTGCCATTTGTAACAACATGGATGGACCTTGAGAATATTATGCTAAGTAAAATAAGTCAGTCAGAAAAAGCTAAGAACTATATGATTTCATTCATATAAAACTGAAACTCGTTGATAGTAACAGTAATCTGGTTGTTGCCAGAAGGGAGCTGGGGCATTGTGGGTTGAACGGTGCCTAATATACGGTGATAGAAGATGATTTGACTTTGGGTGGTGGGCATGCAGTGCAATATGCACATCTTGTAATTTAGGAATACACACCTGAATCCTATTTGATCCTATTAACCAATAAATAAATTTAATAAATTCAATACAATAAAATAAAAACTACAACTAATCGGATTTATATAACCCAACAATGGATCCCTTTCTTAACACACAAACACACCTGAAAAATCCAACTTGAGTAGATAGTAATGAACAGTGGAGGTTGTATGGAGAAAGGACAGAGACAGTTGCCTGAGATTCAGTTTGGTGCCCACTGTGGCTCCAGATAGCATGGGAGTAATAGAGAAATTGGGCTACAACTCTTACATTGTAGTCTGGAGCATAAGAGGGGCAGAAGTAGTGGTCCCCCAAGAAAAGATACTTCCCTTCCTCACTCCGCACCAAGTCAGACCACAAAAAGGGTGGCTCAGGATCTTGCTCCCTAGTTGCACCCTTTCCTCCAGTGCCTGGCAAATAAGCTAAGAAGCTGCGGATAGCCTGATGGCATCCAAGGTCATTGCTGGTGTGGTTTTGGGGTCTGGTAGTGGGAGTGGAGAAAGCAAATTTGTCTACCTAGCCTCATTCACCCCAGCAGAGCCCATGAAAGAAAGCTTTTACCCACAGACAGCACAGTTGGTGCCCAATTCTCATTGGCAGTGTGGCACAGCTGGGCCAGCACAAACTTGCTTCTCTTCCCTACTCACCTTGACAGAATCTAGTAGGAGCAGTGGAGAGATCTTCAAACACATAGTGGGAATAACAACATTTTAAAAAAGGAAGTTGCACTGGGAACTTGTAAAATCGATTCTTGACCACCCACATATTTCCCCACCACAGTGATGGTGCTCTATACGCCAGTCACAGAGGAGGCACTCAATCCCAGTGGGTACGTGGCATATTCCTTAACCTAAGATGCCACTTCACCTTGATCCCAGATTCGAAATTACTGCCAGTAAGAGAAAACAAAAACTTGCACTATAACACCATCCACTGGTAAACAAAATAAAGTGCCCTATCAATAAATATTCAACATTGTTGATAGCAAAATCATATCTAAACAAGAAAAGAGTTCACTATGTCAAATGTGAAGTCAGAAACATTCTGTTGAATACCCTGAACAACCAAGGTAACATGGGAGCACTGAAAGAAAATAAAAAGTCTCCAGAAACCAAACTCAAAGTGGTGGAAGACTGTGACTTAAATAACAGAATTTAAGATTGCAGTTATGAAGAAGCTCAGTGGCATACAAGAGAAGTAACAAAGGCAGTTCACTGAGTTCAGAAAGAAAATGTAGTTTCCGTCCTTTTAGCAAAGGGATGGAAACTAAAAAATACTACTAATAATAACCAAATAGAAATTCTGGAGCTGAAGAAATCAATAAATGAGATGAAGAATGTATGGAAGAGAGAATTAGTGAGCTCAAAGATAGAAACCTAGAAATTACCCTGGAGGATGAAGAGAGAGAACTAAGAGTTTAAAAACTGAAACAAATCTTCGAGAACTGACTCCACTAGAAAGAGCAACAGATGGTAGATATACCAGCAGGAGAAAAGAGGAAGAAGGGTACAGAGAGCCTATTCAAATAACTGATGAGAACTTCTTTAACCTGTGGGAAGAACTGGATCTGTGATTTCAAGAAACTAACAGAACACAAAATTATCAATGCAAAAAGTCATTTTTCAAGAGATTATTTTATTAAAACCGAAAAAGTTAATGACAATGTGTTCCATGCTTCTATGTCACTGGATCTATTTTGTTCATCAGTTTATTTTGTTCATTATATTCCACATATGAGTGAGATCATGTAATACTTGAATTTCTCTGACTGGTTTATTTTGCTTAGCATAATACTCTCCAGTTCCATTCATGCGCCCCAAAGGGTAAGACATCCTTCTTATTTTACAGCTGCACAGAATTCCATGGTGTAAATGTACCAGTTTTTTTTTTCCGCTCATCTACTGATGGGCACTTGGGCTGTTTCCAAATCTTAGCTATTGTAAATTGTGCTGCTGTGAACATAGAGGTGCATAAGTTCTTTCTGATTGGTGTTTCAGGTTTCTTAGGATATATTCCTAGAAGTGGGGTCACTGGGTCAAATGGCAGTTCAATATTTAATTTTGTGAGGAAACTCCATACTGTTTTTCATAGTGGCTGCACCAATCTGCATTCCCGCCAGCAGTGTACCAAGGTTCCCTTTTCTCCACACCCTCGCCAGTACTTGTGGTTCCTTGATTTGTTGATGGTAGCCATTCTGGAAGGTGTGAAGTAATATCTCATTGTCGTTTTAATTTGCATCTCTCTAATGATTAGTGACTTTCAGCATTTTTTTCATATGTCTCTTGGCCATCTGTATGTCTTCTTTGGAGAAGCATCTATTTAAGTCCTTTGCCCATTTTTAAATTGGATTGTTTGTCTTCCTTTTGTTAAGTTTTATGAGTTCCTTACTTATTTTGGATATTAGCCCTTTAACAGATGTGTCATTGGCAAATATGTTCTCCCATAGTGGGATTCGTTCTTTTTTCTTTCTTTTTTTTTTTTTCCTGATGGTTTCTTTGTGCAGAAGCTTTTTATTTTGATGTAGTCCCACTTGTTTATTTTCTCCTTTGTTTCCCTTGCCCTAGGAGATGTATCGGCAAACATATTTCTACAATAGATGTCTCAGATTTTGCTGCCTACATTTTATTTTCTTCTAGGATTTTTATGTTTTTCTGTCTTATATTTAAGTCTTTGGTCCACTTTGAGTTTATTTTTGTGTATGGTGTAAGTTCGTGCTCTAGTTTCATTGTTTTGCATATACCAGTCCAATATTCCCAGCACCATTTATTGAAGAGACTGTCTTTACTCCATTGTGTGCCCTTGCCTCCTTTGTTAAATATTAGTTGCGCATAGTGGCTTAGGTAGATTTCTGTATTCTCTGTTGTGTTCCACTGATCTACGTGTCTTTGTGCCAGTACCAGGCTATTTTGATTACACTTGCTTTGTAGAATAACTTGATATCTGGTATTGTGATCCCTCCAACTTTGTTCTTCTTTCTCATGATTGCCCTGGCTGTTTGGGCTCTTTTTAGGTTCCATATAAATATTTGAAGTGTTTATTCCACATCTGTGAAATATGCTGTAATATATTAATAGGGATTGTATTGAATTTATAAATTGCTTCAGGCAGTATGGATTTTAATGATGTAAATTCTTCCAGTCCATGAACACAGTATATTCTTCCACTTGTTTATATCTTCCTCTGTCTCTTTTTGCAACGTCCTATAGTTTTCCGAGTATGGGTCTTTAACATCTTGGTTAAGTTTATTCCTAAATATCTTATTTTTGTTGTTGTTGCAATGGTAAATGAGATTGATATTTTTTTAGTTTCTCTTTCTGAGAGTTCATTATTGGTGCATAAAAGTGCCATCAATTTCTGGGTGTTAATTTTGTATCCTGCTACCTTGCCAAATTAATTTATTAAAACCAGTAGTTTTTTGACGGAGTCTTTAGGATTTTCTATGTACAGCATCATGTCATCTGCAAATAATGACAGTTTTACTTCCTCCTTAGGAGAAATGCTTTTAGATTTTGCCCATTGACTATGATGTTGGCTATAGGTTTGACATATATGGCCTTTATGATGTTGAGGTATGATCCCTCTGTTCCCACTTTGTTGAGAGCTTTTATTAAAAATGGGTGCTGGATTTTGTCAAATGCTTTTTCTGCATCTATCGATATGATCATGTGATTTTTGGCATCCAGTTTGTTTATGTGATGTATCACATTTAGTGATTTGTGAATATTATACCAGCCTTGCATCCCTGAAATCTCACTTGGTTATGATGTATGTGATCTTTTTAATGTATTGCTGCATCCATTGTGCTAATATTTTGTTGAGGATTTTAGAATCTGTGTTCATCAGGGATATTTGCCTATAATTCTCTTTCTTTGTAATGTCTTTATCTGGTTTTGGAATTAGGCTAATGCTGGCCTCATGCAAAGAGCTTGGAAGTGTTCTTTCCTCTTGGATTTTTTGGAATAGTTTGAAGAGAATAGGTGTTAGTTTTTCTTTGAATGTTTGCTAAAACTCCCCTTTAAATTCGTCTGGACCAGGGATTGTGTGTGCTGGGAATTTTTTTTTATTACTGCTTCAATTTCATCAGTAGTTAACGGCCTATTCAGGTTTTCTGACTCTTCCTGATTGAGCTTTGAAATGTTGTATTTTTCTAGGAATTTGTCCATTTCATCCAGGTTGTCCAGCTTGGTGGCGTATAGTTCTTCATGATACTTTCTTACAATCCTTTGTATTTCTGTCGGGTCAGTTGTTACTTCAAATTTTTCATTTCTGATTTTCTTTATTTGGTTCTTCTGTATTTGTTTCTTGATGATTCTGTCTTAAGGTTCATCAGTCTTGTTTATCTTTTCAAAGAACCAGCTCTTGGTTTCATTGGTCTTTCGTATTGCTTTTCAAATCTCTATGTCATCTGTTTGCACTCTGATCTTTATTATTTCTGTCCTACTTCCTGCTGGCTTTTCATGTTCTTCTCTTTCTAAGTCTTTTAGTTGTAGCGTAGATAGTTTATTAGAAGTTCCTCTTGTTTTTTTAGGTAGTCCTGTAGTGCTGTAAACTTCTCTCTCAGGACTACTTTCATTGTGTCCCGTAGATTTTTGGGTTGTTGTGTATGCACTTTCATTTGTGTTAAGAAATCTTTGATTTTTTTTTCCCCCCTTCATTTTGTTGTTAACCCATTCATTGTTTAAAATGCTATTTAGGTTCCATGTGTTTCAATATTTTTTGGTGTTTTTATTGTAGTTGATCTCTAGTTTCCTGCTGTTGTCATTGGAGAAAATGCTTGATCAGATTTCAGTTTTCTTGAACTTGTAGAGGCTTATTTTGTGCCCTAACATATGGTCCATTTTTTAGAATGTCCCGTGTGCTCTTGAGAAGAATGTGTATTCGGCATCTCTTGGGTGGAATGTTCTGTAAATGTCAATTATATCTATCTGATTTAGTGTGTAATTTAGGGTCACTGTTTCTTTGTTGATTTTTTTCTCTGGAAGACCTATCCAGTGAAGTAGTGGGGTGTTAAACTCCCCTACTATGACTGTATTCCTGTTGATCTCTCCTTTATAGTCCTCCAGAAGTTTTTTTTAAAAATAAATTTAGGTGCTATTATATTAGTTGCATATATGTATATCAGGGTTATATTCTCTTGTTGGATCGATCCCTTTAGTATTATGTACTGACAATTCTTGTCTCTCGTTATGGTCTTCAGTTTGAAGTCTATTTTGTCAGATACGAGTGTTGCTACCCCAGTTTTGTGGGTGTTTTTGTTTTTTTCATTTCCATTTGCATGGAAATTTTTTTCCATCCCTTCACTTCTATCTGTGTGACTCTTGTTCTAAGGTCGGTCCCTTGTATACACCATATATTTGGGTCATGTTTTCTTATCCATTCAGCTACCATGTGTCTTTTTTTTTTTAAGATTTTATTTTTTTTATTTTTTAATTTTTTAAATATATCTCTATTGATTTCAGAGAGAGAAAGGGAGAGGGAGAGAGAGAGAGCTAGAAACATCAATGATGAGAGAGTCATTGATCAGCTGCAGCCCGCAACCCGGGCATGTGCTCTGACCGAGAATCAAACCCCAATCTCCTGGGTCCTAGGTTGATGCTCATCTGCTGAGCCATGCCCGGTTGGGTGACCATGTGTCTCTTAATTGTTGCATTTAATCCATTTATATTTAAGGCTATTGATAGGTACTTATCTATTGACATTTCAATTCTTTATGCCTGTGTGTCTCTCTCTCTATACTTCTTATTACAGCAGTCCCTTTAACATTTCCTGCACTGCTGGTTTGGTGGTAATAAATTCCTTTAGCATTTTTTTGTCTGAAAAGCTCTTTATTTCCCCATCTTCTTTGAATGATAGCCTTGCTGGATAGAGTAGTCTTGGTTTCAGATCTTTGCTTTTCATTACCTTGAATACTTCATGCCATTGCCTTCTGGCCTGTAGAGTTTCTGATTAGAAGTCAGCTGACAACCTTATGGGAGCTCCTTTGTAGGTAACGTATTGTTTTTCTCTTGCTGTCTTAAGATTCTCTCTTTGTGTTTAATTTTTGCCATTTTAAGTATGATGTGTCTGGGCGTGGGCCCCTTTGGTTTCTTCTTGGTTGGTACTCTCTGTGCCTCCTGAACTTGTGTGAATTTTTTCTTCACTAGGTTGAAGTTTTTTGCCATGGTTTCTTCAAACAAATTCTGTATCCCTTGCTTATTCTCTTCCCCTGTGGCATTTCTATGATGCAAATATTGTTATGTTTTATGATGTACCACAGCTCTCTTAAACTGCCCTGTTTTTTAATTGTTTTTTTTCTTTTTGGTTTTCTGATTGATTTTTTCTATCCTGTCTTCTAATTCACTGATCCAATCCTCAGCTTCCTCTAATCTGTTTATTCCTTCCATTGTATTCTTTATTTCTGTTATGTCATTCTTAATTTCCTTCATAGTTTCCATATCTTTCCTCAGTATCCTTTCAGTCAGTATTCTGAACTGTATGTCTTATACATTGCTTAGTTCCATTTCATTTAGCTCTTCTTCTGGAGAATACTCTTGTTATTTCATGTGGTTCTTGTTTTTTTGTCTCCCCATTTTGGTTGCCTATTTGGGTTTGTTTCTATGTTTTAGGTAGATCTGCTAGGACTTTTAGTCTTTTTTGAGGGTCTCTGGTGCATGCCAATGTCAAATGCTGTTTGTATCTGGCCTTGATACCCTATTTGGATCTATCAACAACCTGCAGCTTATGGTTACCTTTTCTGGGGCTGGGTGGGTTTGGAAAGGACCAAGATGCACACCAAAGTCTGCTTTTCCAATGGCCAGGTCCAGAAGCAAATCAGGCAAAGATTCAAAGCACCCAGAGGTCTGTCTCTGCCTGCAGGCTGATTAATGTGATTCTCTTAATGGGCCTCAGGCTATAGACCACAGCAGAGTGTAAACTCCACAGGGTGGGCTGAGTGGTTTTCCAGTTAGTGGGGCAATTGCTTCCCCCTCAGGCAAAAGCTGCCTGGCTGTCAGTGATCTGCCTGAGAAAGATGTCCTCTGCAGTATGTGGGAAGGACAGCACTGAAATCCAAATGGCTGTCCTCTGAGCTCTATCTCTAGAGCCCACCGCCCTACATTCTCCTCACACAGCTCCAGTCCACTCTCGCTGGAGCACAAGGTGAGTGGCTTCACACATAACTTTGTGCGTTAGCCCTTTAAGAAGGTGCCTGTATTTCCAGCAGTCCTTGTTAAACAGAAACCCTGCTGCTTTTCAAAGCCATATGTTATGTGGGCACATTTCTCAGTTCTGTTACCCTGGGCTGGGAGCCCAGCTTGGGGTTGAGACCCCGAAGTCCTCAGTGGGAACCCCCCACAGCTGAGATCTCCCTCTGGACCTTCAGCTGCTGTCTTTTGGGGCCCGGCCAGTGCTCTCATGCCTGCCCACTTCCTACCAGTCTCTCTGTGGTCTCCTCTTTAGGTGCTTGGTTATGATGGTACTCTCCAGCTAGTCTTCAGTTGATTTTTCATGATAGTTTTTCTATATTTTATTTATAATTTCAATTTGGTTCTGGGAGAGTGTCAGTGTAGCTTCCACTTAAATCTCCACCAGCTTGGAATCCCCTAATATCATTTATTATAGGGACTGTTTTTACTCCATTGTAAAAGGCTATAACTTCTGTAATTAAAGACTGTAACTTCTGCAATTTGGAAATGAACACAGAACATAAAAAGTGATAATGAGTCAGAACAAAAATATAAAAGGGGTGGTGTAAAAGGATAGAACTTGCATAGGTGCATGAAAATTAGATGCAATCAGAAGAAAACAGATTGCCGTGTATATGAAATGGTTTTTTGTATTTTTTTTTAAATAAACCTAATGGTATACATAAAGTTAAAATCTAGAGCTGAGACCATAACATAAAAAATAGGAAAAGGAGTCCTAGTCAGTTTTGCTCAATGGTTAGAGCGTTGGCCCTTGGACTGAAGTTTTTCGGGTTCGATTCGTATCAAGCCACGGTTACCTCAGTCTCAGACTCAATCCCTGTCTCTGACCAGGGTGATTGCTGGAGGCAACCAATCGATGTGTCTCTCACATCGATCTTTCGCGCGCTCTCTCTCTCTCTCTCTCTGTCTTTATCTCTATCTCTCTCCCTCCCTCTCTTCCACTCTCTTTGAAAAAAAGCAATGGAAAAAATATCCTCTGGTGATGATTAAAAAAAATAAATAAATGAAGAAAAAATAAGTAAAACCCACCCAGTTAAAACAGCAGACAGATGCACAAGGGAAACAATGAAGATAAAGAGCAACCATAAACAAAAGATAAAATGGCTCTCAAGTAAGTCCCCATATATTAGTAATCACCCTAATTGCAAATGGATTTAACTCACCAATAAAAAGACACAGAATAGCCTGGCTGGCATGGCTCAGTGGTTGAGCATTGACCCATGAACCAGTAGATCACAGTTTGATTCCTCCTAGTCAGTACAGCATGCTCGAGTTGCTGCCTCAGTCCCCAGTAGGGGGTTTGTAGGAGTCAGCTGATCATTGACTCTTATCATTGATATTTCTGTCTCTCCCTCTCTCTTCCTCTCTCTGAAATCAATAAAACATATTTTTTAAAAGGCGCAGAATAATGGGATGGATCACAAAACAAGACCCAAGTATGCTTCTTTCATTAGACCTATCTGAGCTCCAAAGACAAACATAGGCTCAAAGAGAAAGTGTGGAAGATAATTCTTCAAGCAAATGGCATCCAGAGGAAAGCGGGTATTGCTGTACTATGTCAGACAAAGTAAATTTCAAAATATATAGAGCAATAAGAGAGAAAGATGGATATTTTATAATGATAAATGGGACAATTCATCAAAAAGATGTAACACTTATCAATATATATGTACCCACCCTGAGAGTACCAAAATGTATAAATCAACTAGTAACAAACCTAAAGGGAGAAACTGACAGAAATACAATTATAGTAGGGAACCTTAATAAATATCCCATTGACAGCTCTGGATAGATCATCCAAACAAAATCAATAAGGGAATATTGGCCTTACTCATTAGACTACTACATGGACACAATCAGTATTTATAAAACTTTCCACCCCAAGATGACAGAATATGCACTCTCCTGAAGTGCACAGGGAAAATTCTGAAGGGAATATACCATATGTTGGAGCACAAAACTAGTCTTAACAAATTTTAAAAGATTGAAATCATGCCAAGCATTTTTTCTGACCATAATGATATGAAACGGGAAATTAACTACATGAACACAACTGGAAAAGATACAAATATGTGGATATTTAACAACATGCTACTGAACAACTATTGGATCAAAGAAGAAATAAAAAGAAGAGATAAAGAGATACGTAAATACAAATGAAAATGAAAATACGACATACCAAAATTTTGAGATGCAGGAGAAGTAGTATTAAGAGGGATGTTACTAATTTTTATATTAATAGAGACATACCTTAAAGAGCTATGAAGAGAACAAATGAAGCCCAAAGGCATTAGAAGGAAGGAAATAATAAAAAATTAATGTGGAAATAAATGAAATAGAGAGCAAAAAGACAATAGAAAAATTAAGGAAACAAAGAGATGGTTTTTTTAAAAAGATAAAGAAAATTGACAAACCTCTGGCTATACTCACTAGTGAAAAAAGAGAAAAGAACTAAAATCATAAAAGAAAGAGAAGTTGTGGACACCACAGAAAGATAAGATGACACCACAGAAATATAAGTTGATATCTTAGTTTTGGGTGTGATGAGTGATTTTTTTTTATTTTTATTGAAATCTGTTTGTTTTGTGTACTGTGTTATGAGACTATGAATTTTATTTAAATTTTCTGTTTAGCAAGCCTCCTGTGACACTGCTCCAAATAGTGATGGGCTGCTGCCCCATTACTGCAGGTAGAGATGAAAGTCCAGGTTCCATTGACTCTTAGGGGAGGGGACTGCTTATGACTGCTAGGTAATGTAGGAGTTCAGGCTCCTTATGTAGGATGCAAGACGAGCTATAAAATAGGAGAAGATATTTACAAATCACATATCCAGCAAAAGCCTATGTCTAGAATATACATAAAGAACTCTTAAAATTTCAACAGCAAAAAAAAAAAATCCAGTTATCAAATGTGCAAAAGACATGAACAAATATTTCACCAAGGGTAAACGGTGGCAAATAAGCACATGAAAAGATGTTCAACATCCTTGCCATTAGGGAAACACACAAATTTAAACCACAATGAGATACAATTTTACACCTATTGAAATGGTTTCAAATTTTAGAAATAATGATGATACCAAATATTGATGAGGATGCGGAGGAACTGGATCATTTATACTTTATTGTGGGATTGTAAAATGGTACAGCCACTCTGAAAGAGTATGGCGTTTTCTTAAAAAGTCAGTGTAGACTTAACATATGACTTAGCATATGCATTCTTGGATGTTTATCTTAAATGAAAACTTATGAGCATATGTATGAAAATGTCCATAACACCTTTATTTGTAATAGCACCAAACTAGAAACAACCAAAATGTCCTTCAGAGGTGAATGGCTGAAAAACATTTTACATGATGAGCTGTTGATACATGCATCATCTTCAGTGAACTTCAAGGACATGCTGAGTGAAAAGCCAATCTCAAAAGGTTGCATAATGTTATGATTTCATGTATATAATATTCTCAAAATCACTAAAATACAGAGATTATGAACAGATTGGTGGTTCCCAGAGGACAGGGACTGGGGTGAGGCAAGGGGAGATGGGAGTGAATATGAAAGAAGTAGTACCAGGGAGTTCGTTTGTGGTGAAGCGATAGTTCTGCATCTTTTTTTTTTTTTTTTTTTTTAATTTGTCTTTGTGGAAAGGATTACAAATGTCCCCTTTTTCCCCCATTGATCCCCTCCACCCTGCACCACTCCTCCCAGGCCTTCACCACACTATTGTCTGTGTCCATGGGTTATGCATATATGCATATAAGTTCTTAGGTTAATCTCTCCCACCCACCCACCCACCCCTGCCTTCCCTCTGAGATTCATCAGTCTGTTCCATTGTCTCTGGAACTATTTTGTTCATTGGTTTATTTTGTTCATTAGGTTCCACATACGAATAAGATTGCGTGATACTTTTCTTTCTCTGACTGGCTTATTTCGCTTAGCATAATACTCTCCAGGTCCCACCATGTTGTCTCATAGTAAGGGATCCTTCTTTTTTTTACAGCTGCATAGTATTCCATGGTGTAAATGTCCGAGAAGATGGTTGTGGCCATGGATGTGAATATGAGATAACATTGTATAGAACCATATACATGACACAAACCACACACACTTACATGAATACACATTTTAAAATGGTGAAAACTGAGTTTTGTAATCTAATTAACAGTAAGGTGCCAACACAGTAAGGCTGTGAGTTATGAGAATTGTCTAAATGTCACTTTTTTTTCTCACTCAAGAGAGTATATTGAAATGCAAATGAGACGTGGCCTTATTACATGGAAAACCTGGAATCTGCTCAAATTTATCTAAATTACTTATATCATACTTTACAACTGTAGCTGTTTGAGAGCACCCATTTTAGGGTGCAAAGGTAGTAAAATATTATGGTCCCTGCCTTATATGCTATAGCATAATAGAAAAAAATCTGAATTTCAAGCCAGACCTGGATTTTAATCCTAGCTCTGCTGCTTACCAGACCTGAGTTTTCTCAATTGTAGGGATAATACCCATTTCATAGAATCGTTTTCATTTAACTCTCATTCAACCATTTGTGAAAAGGTGCCTAGCACCATATCCAACTCACATAGCTGTTATTCACAAATGTTTGCCACAAAAAGTCACTGAGTTAGAGATGATAGTATATTTATGCATATGCACCTATAGACAAAGTGAATGATAAATATATAATAAAAATGATAAATATTGAGGTATAATCTACAAAAAGGAAGAGCTGGAAAATGGCAAGTGCCAAGTGGGCTGTGGTTTTCAGAGAAGGCATCAGATAGGAATGGGATTCAAAGTGGGTTTGAAGAATGGAGAGGTCTGGAGACCATTATAAGCAAAAGCAAGAGCCTGAGGTTATATGGTTATGTGGGAATCACAATTGAGAATTAACACTACTTGAAACCTGCTATTCTATTAGGTTATAATTTAGAAGTTAGAAATCTTTAAAAGCTTTAAGCAATTTATCCCATAGTGTTACATTGTTAAAAGTATCCCAATATCTGCTGTAAATTTTAATGATAATGCTTGGTTGCTGAGACACTTGTGTACCTTACTATGATTTACATAGCTCCTGTCAGTTGTAGGTAAACTCAGGCCTGTTAACAATAAAGTCTTTTATGTTTAACAAAGATGAAAGACATAATAATGGAACATTAACAGGAGCTGGGTTTTCCGCAGTTTTGTTAACCCTTATACAATTGTTTTCACATGTTTTTAATGTATATGAATTTAATTTCTTCAAAGAAAACTTTGGCGGTTTAACCAACTTCCTATTTCTAAATGATGGTGGTGGTTTTGATGCTATAACTTTGCATAGAAACGTGAGTGGTTGAATATTTACCTTTAATATATGAAAGCATTATATTACTAATTTTCATATATTGTGGGTATTCTCATGGAGAAATAAGTTAGTTTTTGAAAGTTTGTTATTCAGTGGGTTTTATTTCGTATGGTATTAGAAGAAAGGAATCTTTGTGGGGCAGATAGATCTCTCATTGTTATTCGTTCTTCCAATAGTGAATCAGCCACATGTAATAGTAATTTATTTGCTTTTGAGATCCTTTTTGCTATGTAATTTCAGTTTTACCATTATTTTGGTGAATGAATAGTTTTATATGCATTTATTGCATACCTATTATATACAAAGCATTGTATTCAACATGGGTGGGACAGAAAGAGGAATATGATACAGACTATCAAGGATGTAGTAGGAAAGAAAAATATATACACAAATAACTGTAAGGCAGTTTGCCATAAGTGCCATGAGCTCTGTAGAATATCAGATAATAGAGAGAGCTTTTTTTGAGTGGATGATCAGGGATGGTTTCATGGAGGCACATAGCTTGTAAATGAATGTTAACATTTTGGTCATTGTGAGGTAGGAATCCTGAAATCACAGCTCTCCTAATGCCAAAGATTTTATCTTTATAAACTGGGAAAATCATTCCAATACTAGAAATGGTTAATATCTAAACATTCTTGTATTAATTTAAGGTAAATATTTATACTTTTATAAATAAATATATGTGATGGGTAATTGCTGCTTTTATGTTTTTAGGCCATGAATATTGTGGTTCCCTTCATGTTTAAATATGCTGTAGACAACCTCAACCAGATGTCAGGAAACATGCTGAACCTGAGTGATGCACCAAATACAGTTGCAACAATGGCAACGGCAGTTCTGATTGGCTGTATGTGTGATTCTTTAATCTGTCTATAAGTGTTGACTTTCTTCAAGACAGTTTCATCATATTTGAGCAGATGATGTTTTCACTACAAACACAATTTAGCATTTTTAAAAAATATATCTTTATTGATTTCAGAGAGAGGAAAGGAGAGGGAGAGAGAGATAGAAACATCAATGATGAGAGAGTCTGATCGGCTGCCTCCTGCACACTCCTGACTGGGGTTCGAGCCCGCAACCTGAGCATGTGCCCTGACCGGGAATCGAACCCCGATTGCCTGGATCCTAGGTCGACCCTCAACCGCTGAGCCCTGCCCAGCCAGGCAGCATTTTGGATATTTATTGTTTTATGTGAGATTTTTTTGGATATGTGGTTTTTAAAAATTTTTGTATGATATCTTTCCAAAAATTCTGTTAATAATAGTTTCATTCCCCAAATTCTAGAAAAAATAATTTCATTCTCCAAATTCTAGGAAAAAATAATATGAATGAGACATTAAAAATTTATTGCAACCACTTCTAATAATTAGTCTTCTTATAAGATACCTTTTCAGTAAGGCAAGTTATTTTCTTGATGTTTTTATTAGCTGTTAAATAGGAAATAGCTAAATAATGATTAATTAGTTAATGTGCATTAATGCTTTATTAAATTATATCCAATACTCATGATACAAATCTACAATTTGTAAAGAGAATATGATGCTTTGTGGCCCTTGTATTAGAAAAGACATATTATAAGACTCAGGAGACTTGAATAGGGCCATACTTTAGTCAGTGTACTTGATTTTTCAGTATCTCAATTTTATCGTTTGTTATTTGGGGGTATTTAATTAGATACAAAAAACTGAACATATACTGTATATTTATGCACAATAAGGCCATATGTGCTGTTGTGTATTAAAAGTATCTAGTTGGAAAAAAATCAACACCTGGAACCTATAGGGAGAATAACATTGAAAGGGATCCATGGTGGTGGAAAGATTGGTACTCACTAAGCTAGGCTAGATGCTTTCTAAGTTTCTTTTAGTGTAGGTATTCAGTGGCATATTCATTCATTGTACAAATACTTTCTGAGCCTTTATCATTTTTACACTCCTATGATTCTAGTGTTTTTACACAACATTTTTTCTTTTGAATATATCATTAGATGGTGTATCAAGAGCCGGAGCTGCCTTTTTTAATGAAGTTCGAAATGCAGTATTTGGCAAGGTAGCCCAAAATTCAATACGAAGAATAGCCAAAAATGTCTTTCTCCATCTTCACAACCTGGATCTGGCTTTCCACCTCAGCAGACAGACAGGAGCTTTATCGAAGGCTATTGACAGAGGGACAAGGGGTATCAGTTTTGTTCTGAGTGCTTTGGTATTTAATCTTCTTCCCATTATGTTTGAGGTCACTCTTGTCAGTGGTGTTTTGGTAAGTAAAACAGTTTTTATTACAAGCTTTTACATTCTCATTAGTAGCTATTTAGTACTTGAAACTATTGTGGTATGGTTTGAAAGCACAATTCCATGGTCCCAGAGGATTATGCAGTTCATTTGATTATTTACTACAAGTTTCAAGGGACTGTCCAAAATCTTTATTATGCTGTTATTTTAAAGAGCTGTTCAGTTCTAAATATTGATCAGTCATTTAGCTGGTGCTTGCAATTTTTATTAGCAGGGATTTTTAAAAATAGAACTTTAGACTGGTATACTCAGATTATCTGGGTTTCTAATTCACTATTCATAACATTTTAGACAGTTTCGCATTTTTAAATTATAATGTACGTGTGTGTGTGTGTAAATATATATATATTATTCTTCTTAAGGCTCTTTGCACTATTATTATCAACATTTGACAGTAGCATCAATGTGGCAAGTGCAACTTGGCTTTCTTCCCTTGTTACCTAAAGTAGATTTTCTAAGGTATTTGATTTCTTCCACAAATAATTATTCATTTATTCACCAACATATTTTTTTAAATCTTTTGACTAAGATTTGCTGTTGTATATTATAAACTATTTGACAAGAGCAATGACTATTTCTCTTTTCTTCTTTTGCCTTCTTCAGTATTACAGATGCGGTGCCCAGTTTGCATTGGTGACTCTTGGGACACTTGGTGCATATACAGTATTCACAGTTGCCATCACACGGTGGAGGTAAGGTATTCCCCAGAGGCCGGTCAAGGTTCAGAAATTAGTTATACGTCTTTAACAAACATTTCATACCCATGCAAATCTTTATCTTACAGAACTAGATTTAGAATAGAAATGAACAAAGCGGATAATGATGCAGGTAACGCTGCCATAGACTCGCTGCTGAATTATGAAACTGTGAAGGTACTATGTTTAATTATACTTGTCCTTGGCTTTTCATACTACACTAAGATTTGTCCTGCCATTTGATTTAATAGGTTCTATAAGTTAGAGCTTCGGATTCAGATAGTATCTATAGGTGTGATAGAACAATAGTACTTTGTTGTTTTTCTTTTATTTAGAAATTGTCCTTTATTTCCACCTCAATTTTTTTGTGACACCATCAGAAAGTGATAAGAATATGGTTAGCATTTTGATTCAGGATGAACACTAAGCTAATCAATTTAACCTGTAAGTTCTTGGCTCTCTATCCTTCGGAGTGCCTCACATAGTGCCTTCTTTCGCTTATTTGTTAATTTTTCCATTTAACAAATATTATTGAATGCCTCTTGTGTGCAAAGCATTATACTAAGTCCTATGATGGAGGAGGATGGTAAAAATTGGTTCATGTTTAATCCTTACCCTCCCAGAATTTACTAATCTACTGAGAGAGTTAAAGTAAGTATGCAGGTGACTATACAAGAAGGCATAGTGCGGCGGGAGCAATGACAACTGTCAATTCAGAGTTCCAGGGTATACAGGGAAGGCTTGTGAATGAAGAATGAAGTGCCATTGATGGCTTTTTAAGATATAGGTTTAATTAACTAGGCATTCAGTAAGTGTTTATGGAATGAATTTTATGGACTTTTCAAGAGTACCCATAGTCCAGTGTTTTGAAAGTCAGTTTTTTAAATGGAATGTGCACTACATAGTTTTTCCGTACATGAAGTCTGATAAAAAGGATAGTAATCACTTAAGAGAATAAAGTCTAATTATACTTGTATTTAGTTGCTATTTTTGTATATTTTGTAGTATTTTAATAATGAAAACTATGAAGCACAAAGATATGATGGATTTTTGAAGACATATGAGAATGCTTCATTGAAAAGTACCTCTACTCTGGCTATGCTGAACTTTGGTCAAAGTGCTATTTTCAGTGTTGGTTTAACAGCTATAATGGTGCTTGCCAGTCAGGGAATTGTGGCAGGTAATGGATCTTGTGGTTTTAACATTTACAGATGTTTTACTTAACCTTTATAAATAAAGATTAATTAATGTGTATATTAGTCTTAATTATAAAGCATATTCAGTAATGTGCTTTGACATACTTGGAGTACTTTCCTTTTTGTATCAGAATGTGTTTTCTTGATTGTATGGTAATGTTTTTTTACTTCTTTTGGTTTAACACTACAATTTTAGCTGGCTCTCTCATTGGTTGGAATTACTGTTTATATATTTTGTGGGGCTACAGTCTGATTGTTTCAGGAGTAACATTTTTCAGCATCTAAATATTTCTGATTTCACTAATTGACCTGAAAAGTAGTGTAACTAGTGTTTAGTCCAAAGGACTAAAACTCAAGCAATCTTTTCTTTAGAATTACTAGTAATCTTTTAACCTTTCTAATAGTCTTTCATTTGAAAAATATTTCAAAAATAAATAATGTCTGTGCCTTTTATTTGTTACCTGCCCACTCAAGTTAGGATTCATTTATTCACTGTAACCTTAATACATGGTTTATCACTTTCAATCATGACATGCATTTGCTCCAATCTTTTAATATATACTCTTTTTTAAATTTCTTTTTTATATTACAAAGAAACAGCTTAAGGAGAGATTTTTAGCCTTTAGTTTCTATCTTCACTTAAACCATTTTTGTGTGTGTATTATGTATAGTGTATGGATGGATTTTTCCCATTCTACTTAGTATATATCAAGTGCCCTGTATTCCTAAATTATGGAGTAAAGGATAAAGGGGGTCAAATATATGGTGACAGAAGGAGATTTGACTTTGGGCGTTGGACACAATGCCATATACAGATGGTATATCATAGAAATGTACACTTGAAACCTATGTAATTTTATTAACTAATGTCACCCCAATAAATTTAATTTAAAAATGCTTTGAAATATTAAGTAGGCTAAGAGTTGCTCATTTTGTACATTTTTTATTTTGTACATTTTGAACTGTATTCCAGAGTCATAGACTATAAACTTCTCTACTTTAAACTGGAACAGTTCATAACATCTAAAATATTCTTTTTTTCTTCTGTCAACTACATATTAAGGTACCCTTACTGTTGGAGATCTAGTAATGGTGAATGGACTGCTTTTTCAGCTTTCATTACCCCTGAACTTTCTGGGAACTGTATATAGAGAAACTAGACAAGCACTCATAGACATGAACACGTTGTTTACGTTACTCAAGGTAGACACCCGAATTAAAGTAAGTAATTTATTTAGTACCTTTTTAAAAGCATGTGAGCTTTGTCCCATTAATAGGATTATTCTTACATGACCATGTTAGGAAACCAATTTTTTTTTTGCAGAAATTGAGACTATCATGTCTATTAACAGGTCTCTATAGCTTTTATTTCTATGTTTAGAAACCTTACAATGTTAGCAAAGAATATTATGCCTAAAAGCCAAATTTTGTTATCTTGAATTATTTGAAGTACTTACACTTGATTTACTTTTTATTATAATGATATACAATGTGTAATTGACTCTTCTCACATCCTTGACTTCCTTATTCCCCTGTCCAGCATCCCTCTACTTCTCCCACCCAAATTACTGAAAAATTAAAGTATCCAGGATTTTTTACCTTAGCAGTGAGAAGTGAAAAAACAAATCTTTAAAAGCATGCTTGGAAGTGGTCTAACTTTACTTATAAACCCCCTTCTTCCCATTATTTTCCTTTTTCTCTCTGAATTAAAAAATTATCTACATAGTTTTACTCTAGGCAGTATGTAAAATGACTGGTTTTTTTCTTTCTTCTCTTTTCTGCTAGGACAAAGTGATGGCATCTTCCCTTCAGATCACACCACAAACAGCTACAGTCGCCTTTGATAATGTGCATTTTGAATACATTGAGGGGCAGAAAGTTCTTAGTGGAATATCTTTTGAAGTCCCTGCAGGAAAGAAAGTAGCCATTGTAGGAGGTAGTGGGTCAGGGTGGGTAATTTAGTTATTTATAAAATTCTGCATCGATTAATGATTCCCGATGTAATATTTTTTCTTTATCAAAATAGAATGATTACTGTGGTTTAAAACAGGGGTTCCCTAATACCGTTAGGAGCTAAATAACCTTTCCTTGTCTCCAATTTCAGGAAAAGCACAATAGTGAGGCTGCTGTTTCGCTTCTATGAGCCTCAAAAGGGTAACATTTACCTTGCTGGTCAAAATATACAAGATGTGAGTCTGGAGAGCCTTCGGAGGGCAGTGGGAGTAGTACCCCAGGTATTTAAATGAAAGAAGAAAACCACTTGGGGGAAGATTTATTGTGTTGGTGGCTCTTTTACTAGAATAATTTGAATTCAAGGAGTTGATATGTTCTAATTAGGAAACATTAGGCCCTATAGGTCAAATTCTGTTACTAAAAAGACTGAAAAAAAGTGAATCGAAAATCTGCATGATTGATAGATTTTTTAAGCCTTAGAAAGATAGCATAATATAGAGGAAAGAGCCAACACTGATATCAAGCAGAACCTGATTCTAACCTCAGCTCTAACCCTCATAAATTCTGTGGTCTTGAGCCTCAGCTTCCTCGTCTGTAAAACAAGGATACTATTTCTCTTATAGGAGAGAATTATTATGGATTAGAGATAATATGTATAAAACACCAAGCACAGTGTCCATTACGTAATTGTTCCCTAAATGAAAATTATTGTAATTTTGAACAGTTTAGATATAGTAAATTTATAAAAATTACAAAACAGTTTGGCTTCCAACTTCAAGTTTGTATGCCTTGTTCACCACGGTCCCCTCAGTACCAAGCACAGTTCCTGACCCATAGTAAGCATTTAACAAGTATTTGCTGAATGACTTTAGAGGGGGAAATAAATTCAGAGTAAGAATTTTGAAGACAAGGAGATAGCTTTATAGGATGTGAGATTTTCTTATGCTGAAAGCCAATAGAGAGACCTGGGAATTAGTTGCAGCCTAGAATCAGAATCAGATCTCTGGGAGAACTGTAGAGAAGGAATCGGACAGGGATGTGTAGCTTGCAAAAGGTCCCCAAATGATCTGATACATTGCATTCTGCTCTCCCCTCCCTTTCATTGAGAATCCCAAATGTCAATGTGCATGAATCACCTAGGGAGATTATTGAAATTCCAGCTCTCTCTCACACACCTTAGTTGTCGTTTAAGATGGCAATGTGGGGCTGAGAAACCTGTGTTTTTTAATATGCCATCTATGGGATTCTGATACAGATGATCCATAGACTATATGTTGGAAAACACTGACCTAAACTGTATATCAAGTAAATTGAATTCTGGGCTGTGCCTACTTAGGGCTCATTGTCTTCATCCATATAATTATATATAACAGATTCTTGTTCTTTTGAAAAATAAAACATTTTATTCATTAAGGAAAATATATATGTGGTCAGTAAAGGAAAGTTTTTTATCCTCATTGGAGGCCTTAGCAATATAAATTAAATCAATCATGGGATGCCATTTTTTACTTGCCAGATTGTCAAGGATTTTAAAATTCATGACATCCAATTTGGGCCAGGCTGTGTAAAATGGCCAGTCTGTTGTTTTGCTGGTGAAAGTATACAGCTTTCCTGATGAGCAAATTGGCAATATGTATCAAGAGCCTGGAAAGTACTCATATCCTTTATTCCAGTAATTCTGCCCCTAGGAAATTTTTAGTAAGGAAATAGATGTGAACAGATTTTTATATGCAAGGATATTCATTACAGCAGTATTTATAATAGAAGAAGTTAGAAACAATATAAATGTCTAACAGTAAGTAGATGGTTAAATTATCATAGTATCAAATGTCATATGTAAATACCATGTTTTTAAAGAATATTGAGTCTTGGCAAAATACTCAGATACGAAGTTTTTGAAAAAGAGGATACCAAAACAAAACATCATATCCCAATTTTTTAATATTAAATGAATACATGTCAATAGAAAAAAAAGATAGGAGAAACGTTTTGGTTAATAGTAGTTATTGCTGGATGGTAGGATTATAGATTATTTAATTAATTTTTATTTTACCTCATTTTTTGTATTTTCAGAGTTTCCAGTTCGCATTTCTTTGTTAACTTTTTTCTGAGTATAAAATATTTAAAAATAAGTATTTTCTCTTTATAGGACTTTACGTTCATTGGGTTTAAGTACCAACTCAATAATAGAATATTCTACATTAGTAGGAATATAAATGATTAAAATATTATTTAAATAGCATCTGAAATTTTGGGGTTGATTATGATGTTTAAGAAGTTTTAATTGAGTATCTTGGTTAATTTGAACTAATGGAGTAATTTTATTTCATCTTACTAACTATCGCCTTCCAATCATTTGGAGACTAAAGGGAAGTGGGAAACAGATGCTCAAATTAAATTGGGTTTAGTTTGCTATGTCAGAATAAGTTGAAATAGCAAATGAACATTTGCAGTGAACTTTCTCCAAAAAATACCTAAAATACATAAATTTTTTGTTTTCTGTGTTTTAAGTTCAATTTAAAAGCTTCAAGAAACATATGAAGGCATATTCTGCCTCAGTAGTATTAGGGAAATGCTAATTTAAACAAAAAGCACATTTTACCTCTAAAGTAGCAACAACTAAAACTTACTAATATCCAGGATTGCTGAGCATTTGGAGACTTGGCAAGACTCGTACTCTGTTGGTTGGAATTTATACTTGTCAGCACTTTAAGACAGTCAGGCAATACTATCAATGGACAAACATATGATTACGTTTTAACTCAGTCTACCTATAGGAATCCTTCTTACAGAAATACATGGGTGCACAAAGTCACATATACAATGATATTTTATTTCAACATTCTTTGTAGTAACAAAAATTTGGAAATGACATTAATGTCCATCAATAGAGGAATGGATAAATAAATCATGATGTATCCTTAGTATTATACAATTGTTAAAAAGAATGAAGTAGGTTTGTGTTACTGATATATACAATCTCTAGGATATGTTAAAAACGCAATTTGCAAAATAATAAAAGGGTGTATATTTAGACGTATAAATGCATTGGAAAAAGTCTGATGCATAACAAATTGTTCATGGTGATTATCTCTGAGAAGGGGAATGGGCTTGTAGGGATGAGGGAGGTGATAAAGGGGGTTATTATGTTTTACTCCTTATGCCTTTATATCTTTACTATTGTTTTAATAATCTTTATGATGAACATAAATGTGTGTGTGTATCTGCTCCAGGATGCTGTCCTCTTCCATAATACCATTTACTACAACCTGTTATATGGAAACATCAGTGCTTCACCTGAGGATGTGTATGCAGTGGCAAAATTAGCTGGACTCCATGATGCAATTCTCCGAATGCCACATGGATATGACACCCAAGTAGGGGAACGAGGGCTCAAGCTTTCAGGTAATCAAAGATTTTAGATCTGCCCCACCACCACACTTGGATACTCCCTTCAAACTTTGATTTGTCAGAGCCATCTTCTAGAAAATATAGTGACAGAATTCAAACGTAATGCTTATCCAAGTGCTTTAGACAAGGTCCCCAACCTCCTATCCATCACTGTAAACAATCTAATATGCTAGAAGTAAGTTCTCTTTTGCAGCTGCAAATTTAAGTGCTTAGTAGTAAGTTATGGATATATGCTCAAATCAGTATTAACTTATTATCCATATTCTTAATATTAAAAGAAAGCCAAGATCATTATTCTCCTGGGAAAGTAGTAAGAGTAGAGAGAAGTAATTTGATAGTTACTAGAGTATCTCATCATAATTTCCTAGATTATTATGTGATGTTTTCAATACTTTAGACTTCCTTGCACAAGATATACTTAACTGCTATACTTTCTTATTTTGTAACTTTTCAGTTACAGTTGACATGCAATATATATTAGTTTCATATGTATAATATAATGATTGGACTTTCAAATACCTTACAAAATGATCACCCCAATAAGTATAGCACTCATCTGACACCATACTTCCCTTACAGCAATCTTCATTTTCATGTCATTGTTGATTCAGTAGTCAAGTAAATTTTGGGGCTTTTACATCTCTATATAAGTGTCTAATTATGAGATTGATAAAGTTTAATAATGAGTTATTTCAAAATGACTGAATTTTTTGGAGGCTCCATAAATATGTTTCCTTGCCCCAAATTATTTGAATTCCAGAGTACAGCAATATCTAATGCCTGCGAGTTTTAATGTAACTCATATAAACATACTAAATCCTTTATATTTATTCTTCATTCTAATTTAGTTTGAGGAGAAAATTTATAGATTAGGGATGGGGTAAGGCAAAAAGGGAATAAAGAATAGTAAGCATGAATTTTAATGAATTCTCGTTCCTCTTTGTTACAAACTGGCTTTAATCATTCACAGCATTGATTAGGTACATACTAGGTGCAGTCTACTATGCTAAATGATTTGAGAGTTAAAAGATGAAGCATAGGCCAACTTTCTCTCAAGTAATTTGCAGCTTATTCAAAAGTTTTGATCTAGGTTTAGAAAATGTTAAGCAAAGATTATTTTCACATTAAGTTAGTTTGTAATAATTATCTGGTTATTAACCAGTAGTATAACGTACCTATATCATTCCAGTTCATTTTTATATTTTACCAGATTATTTGTCCATTTGGCTAATTCTGGAAATTCCCAATTTGTCACATAATATAGGCTAGCTCCCACAATTTATGACTTTGACTCAGCTATGCCACATTGCATTTCCCAATCATACTTTTCCTCTCAGCATGCCTTTGAGAGTAGGAATGGATGAAAAATTTTTATTCTTACCCAATAACCATCACCTTATAACCAGGCATCTCAAAATGAGCAGTGTATTAGCATCTATGCTGATATTCTGGTAGAGATAAACAAATGCTCTTCTTCAAGTTCTAGAATTCTATTCAATAAAATTGGAACTAGGTTGGTTTCCATTTGAAATTTTGGAGGCACATCAAAAACTTTGGGCGGTAAACACAATGCAATATACGTACGATGTATTATAGAATTGTACACTTGAAACCTATATAATTTTATTAACCGATGTCACTCCAATGAATTTAATTAAAAATCTCAAATTAAAAAACAAAACAAAATAAGTTCCTCCTGTGAGTGTCTACCCTTAGGAGCTTTCTGCTACTGAGTTGCTAGGTAGATAAACAGTTCTGTCATGGTACCTGCTTTGATAGAATTTTGATCTTATGAAATGGGGAAGAGTGCAGATAGTATTAATATAAACTTAGGCATTAATATAAGACATAAGGAGCTCCTTTTACAGGTTGGAGATAATAATTGCAGAACAAATAAAAATAAAATAATACTAGGTGTACTAGATAATAAAAAGTTGGAACTTGTTTCCTGAAGAGGTTATTGAAACTAAAAAATAATTTTTTTCAGACATTAATAAATTAATGGATAACAGAAAAGAAGCCAAAAGGGGCATATTCAGCAAAGCACCACCTTTTATACAGGCATACCTTGGAGATATTTTGGGTTTGGGTTCCAGAGTACCGCAATAAAACGAAATATCAGAATAAAGCAAGTCACACAAATTTTTTAGTTTTTCAGAGCATATAAAAGTTAAGAGTATATTATATTGTAGTATATTAAGTATATAATAGAATATGTCTAAAAATAATATATATACATTAATTTAAGAATATTTTATTGCTAAAAAATGCTAAGGACCATCTGAGCCTTCAGCGAGTCAATTTTTGCTGGTGGAACGTCTTTTTTTTATTGTTGAAATTATTATAGATGTCCCCCATTTTCTCCCCCTTTGTCCACCTCTGCTCAGACCATGCCCTCCTCTCCCTCTGGCCCTCACCATGTTATCTGTGTCCATGGACTATTCATATACGTTCTTTGGCTATTTTCTTCACCGTCTTTCATCCCATCTGCACCACCTACCTCCACCCTGACATTTGTCAGTCTATACCATATATCCATGTCTCTGGTTCTGTTTTTTTCATCAGTTTATTTTATTCATTAGATTTCACATATAAGTGAGATCTTACAATATTTCTTTCTCTAACTGGCTTATTTTGCTTAACATAATAATCTCCAGGTCCATCTATGCTGTCAGAAAAGATAAGAGTTCCTTTTTACAGCTAGGTAGTATTCCATTTTGTAAATGTACCACAGCTTTTTCATCCACTCATCTACTGATGGGCACTTGGGCTGTTTCCAGATCTTGGCTATTGTAAATAACACTGCTGTAAACATAGGGGTGCATATATTCTTTCTGATTGGTGTTTTGGGCTTTTCCTGCTGTTCTTTTTCCAGTTCTTTTATTTGTAGGGTTAGATTTTGTACTTGAGATTTTTCTTGTTTCTTGAGGTACACATGTAATGCTGTGAACTTTACTCTCAAGACTGCTTTCGTGTGTACATAGATTTTGGGTTCTTGTGTGTTCATTTTAATTTGTTTCCAGGTAACTTTTTTAAAATTTTTTTATCTCATTGGTAACTCATTGATTGTTTAATAACATGCTATTTAGCCTCTGTGTTGTGTTTGAATATTTTTGAGGTTTTTGTTTTCCGTGGTTGATTTCTAGTTTCATGCTGTTATGGTCAGAGGAGATACTGGATGTGATTTCAATGTTCTTAAATTTATTGAGACTTATTTTGTGTCCTAACATGTCTGTCTTTGAGAATATCCCATGTGCACTTGAGAAGAATGTATATTCTGCTGCTTTGGGATAAAATAGTCTGTAAATATCAATTAAATCCATCTTATATAGTGTGTTGTTTATGGTTTCTGTTTTCTGGCTGATAATTTTGTCTGGAAGATCTATCCATTGATGATAGTAGTGTGTTAAAGTCCCCTACTATGACCATATTGCCGTCAATCTCTCCTTAAAGTCAACCAGGAGTTTTTAAATATATTTTTGTGCTCTTATATTGGGTTTATATATGTTTTTTCTTTTTGGATCTCTGATTGAGTGATTTTTTTCTACCCTGTCTTCTGATTCTCTGATATGATCCTCAGTTTCCCCTAATCTGCTGTTTATTCCTTCCAATGTATTCTTTATTTCTGCTATGTCATTCTTCATTTCTTTCATAGTTTCCATATCTTTTTTCATGCTGTTGAGCATCCTTACAATCACTATTCTGAACTCTATATCTGAGAGATTGCTTATCTCTATTTCATATAGCTCTTTTTCTAGAGACTTCTCTTTTTCCTTCATTGGTGCTGGTTTTTTTTGTCTCCCCATTTTGTCTGCCTGTTTGGCTTTGTTTCTATGTATTAGGTAGATCTTCTAGGACTCTCATTCTTTTTGGAGGATCTCTGGTGCAGGCCAATGTCAGATTCAGTTTGTGACTGGCCCTCTGTACCCTGTTTGGAGCTATCCACAACCCTCGCTGAGGTCTCCTCTGCTGGGGCTGAGTATGGTTGGACAGGACCAAGATGCACACCAAAGTCTACTATTCCAAGGCCCAGGTCCAGGAGAAGATCAGGCAAAGAGTCAAAGCACTCTGAGGTCTCTCTCTGCCTACAGGCTGATTAATCTGATTATCTTCATTAGCCTCAGGCTGTAGAAACTCCTCTGGATAGGGCGAGAGGTTTTCCAGCAGGGTGGGGCAATTGCTTCCCTCTAAGGTAAAAGCTGCTTGGAAAGTAAATGTCTGTCTGTGAAAGATGTCCTCTGCAGTATGGGGAATGACTCGGCACAGGAATCCAGAGGGGTGCCCTCTGAGCTCTGTCTCCAGAGCCCATAACCCTAGATTCTCCTCACAAAGCTCCAGTCCACTCTGCCCTCCCTCAGCTGGAGCTCACAGTGAGTGGCTGCACACAAAACTTTGTGCATTGGCTCTTTAAGAGAGTGCCTGCCTTTCCAGCCGCCTCTCCCTGGCAGACAGAAACTCTGCTGCTTTTCACAGCCAGATGTTTTGTGGCCCCTTTTCTCAGTTCTGGTGCTCTTGGCTGAGAAGCCCAGCCTGGGGTTTAGACCCCGGAGTCCTCAGTGGGAATCCCCCACTACTGAGCTCTCCCCCTGGACCTTCAGCTGCTGCCTGTGGGAGCCCAGCCAGCCCTCTCACATCTCACTTCCTACCAGTCTCTATGTGATCTCCATTTTTCCACCTTGGTCATGAGGATTCTCTCCACCTCACCTTCAGTTGCATTTGATTATTCAGAATGGTTTTTCTATATTTTAGTTGCAATTCCAGTTTGGTCCTGGGATAGTGTAGCTTCCACTAAGTCAGCCGCCATCTTTAATCTCCCAGGAACTCCCTTTTCCCTGACTCTCTCTCTCTTGCTGAATTTAAGATTCTGTCCTTTTCTTTGACCTTGGCCATTTTAATTATGATATGTCTTGGTAAGGCCTCTGGGTTTATATTGATTGGGACTTTCTGTGCTTCCTGAACTTGTTTGATTTTTTCCTTTACCAGCTTAGGGAAGTTTTCTGTCATTACTTCTTTAAAAATGCTCTCTATCTCTTTCTTACTATCTTATCCTTCTGCTAATCCTATGATGTGGATGTTGTTACATTTCGTGTTCCAAAGGTGCCTTAAACTATCTTTGTTCATTATTATTATTAGTAGTAGTAGTATTATCATTATTAGTTTTGCTGCCCTTATTGGGTGATTTTTTTGTCCCTTATCTTCCAAATTGATGATTCCTTTCTCTGCTTTGTCCAGCCTACTGTTTATTCCTTCTAATGTGTTCTTCATGTCAGCTCTGGTGTTCTTCCTCTCTGCCTGATTATTTTTCATCATTTCTTCGTCTTTTTTCATGATGGTGAGGATCCGTAGGATCCTTATAACCACTACTTTGAGCTCTGTTTCTGATAAATTGCTTGCCTTCACTTCATTTAGCTCTTTTTCTGCAGATTATTCATGTTCTTTATTTGGGTCCTGTTTCTTTGTTTCCCCAATTTGGCTGTCTCTTTGTGTTTGTTCCTATGTATTAGATAGAACTACTATGACTCCCAGTCTTGGTGGGGTGGCCGCTGGTGGAGGATATTGCCTCAATGTTAATGGCTGCTGAGTGCTCAGGGTAGGTGGCTGCTGAATGTTGGGGTGGCTGTGGCAATTTCTTAAAGTAAAATAACAGTTTGCCTCATCAGTTAACTGTTCTTTCACAAACCATTTCTCTGTAGCATGTGGTGCTGTTTAATAGCATGTTACCCACAGATCTTCTTTCAAATTGGCGTCAGTCCTCTCAAACCCTGCTGCTGCTTTATCCACTAAATTTATGAAATACACTAAATCCTTGGTAGTCACTTCAAGTCTTCACAGCATTTTCACCAGGCATAGATTCTATTTCAAGAAACCAATTTCTTTGCTCATCCATAAGAAGTAATTTCCCATCCTTTATAGGTTTATCATGAGATTGCTGCAATCCAGTCACATCTTCAGGCTCCACTTCTAATTCTAGTTCTCTTACTATTTCCACTACATCTGCATTTACTTCCTCCACTGAAGTCTTGAACCCCTCTAAGTCATCCATGAGGTTTGTAATCAGCTTCTTCAAAAGTCCTGTTAATGTTGATATTTTTATCTCTTTCCATGAATCACAAATGTTCTTAATGATATCTAGAATGGTGAATCCTTTCCAAAAGGTTTTCAGTTCACTTTGCCCAGATCCTTCAGAAGAATCACTATGTATTTCTTAAATAATAAGACTTGAGAGTCGAAATTACTCTTTGATCCATAGGCTGAAGAATGGATGTTGTGTTAGCAGGCATGAAGACAACATTAATCTCATTGTACATCTCCATCAAAGCTCTTGGGTGACCAGGTGCATTGTCAATGAGCAGTATTTTTGAAAGAAATCTTTTTTTCCGTGGAATATGTGTCAACAGTGAGCTTAAAATATTCAGTAGGCCTGCTAGTGTTGCTCAGTGGTTGTGTTGACCTATTAACCTGGAGATAACAGTTCGATTCCTGGTCAGGGCACATTCCCAGATTGCGGGCTTGATCCCCAGTAGGGGGCATGCAGGAGGCAGCCTATCAATGATTCTCTCTCATCATTGATGTTTCTTTTTCTCCCTCTCCCTTCCTCTCTCTGAAATCAATAAAAATATATATATTTTTTAAATTCAGTAAACCATATTGTAAATATGTGTGTTGTCAGCCTGGCTTTGTTACATTTTTAGAATGTGGCAGAGTAGATTTAGCATAATTCTTAAGGGCCCTAGAGGATTTTCAGATGGTGAATGAACATTGGTTTCAACTTAAAGTCACCAGCTTTATTAGCCCCTAATAGGAGAGTCAGCCTCTCCTTTGAATCTTTGAAGCCAGGCATTGACTTCTCTTCTCTAGCTATGAAACTCTTAGATGTCGTCTTCCAATATATGACTGTTTTGTATACATTGAAAATATGTTGTTTAGTGTAGCCACCTTTATAAATTTTCCTAGCTAGATCCTCTGAATAACTTGCTGCTGCTTCTAAATCAGCACTTGATGCTTCAACTAACACTTTTATGTTATGGAGTTGGCTTCTTTCCTTAAAGTTTCAAACTTTTGTTCTGCAGCTTTCTCACATGTCTCAGACTTCATAGAATTGAAGAGAATTAGGGCCTTGCTCTGGATTAGGCTTCAGCATAACGGAATGTCATGGCTTGTTTGATTTTCTATCTATACCACTAAAACTTTCTCCATATCAGCAATAAGACTGTTTCATTTTCTTATCATTGTTATGTTCACTGGTATAGAACTTTTAATTTTCTTCATGAACTTTCCCTTTGCATTCACAACTTGGCCAACTGTTTGACACAATTGGCCTAGATTTCAGCCTCTCTCAGCTTTCAACATGCCTTCCTCACTAAGCTTAATCAGTGCTAGCTTTTCATTTAATGTGAGAGATGTACGACTCTTCCTTTCACTTGAACACTTAGAGGCCATTATAAGGTTATTAATGGACCTAATTTCAATGTTGTTGTGTCTCAGGGAATAGGGAGACCCAAGGAGGAGAGAAACGGATACAGCTGGTTGGTGCAGCAGTCAGAACGCACACATTTTTTAAATTAAATTCACTGTTTGATGTGGGCATAGTTTGTAGTGCCCCAAAACAATTACAATAGTAACAACAAAGATCACTGATCAGAGATCACCACAACAAATACAATAATTATAATATTAATGTAAAAGTTGGACATATTGGGAGAATTACCAAAATGTGACACAGAGATACAAAGTGAACAAATGCTGCTGGAAAAAGGAAGCCAACAGACTTGCTTGATGCACAGATGCCACAGACCTTCAATTTGTTAAAAAAATTATCTCTGAAGTGCAATAAAATAAGTGTGCCTGTACTTCCAACCATAGTTGTATACAAGACTGGTGATGACCTTAGACCTACAGGAGCCCCAGTAAAGAAAGAACTATTGCTTTATTTTCACTAGAGAATATTTAGGAATAAATGTGCTCTCGCACCTTGTGATAGGAAGAGCTTTGGACTGTAAGTCAATTAGGTTTAGTCTAGATTCCACTAGTGCTTCCTCTGTGACCTTGAGCAAATCACTTAACCTTTTTGGACCTCTGTTCTCTTTTTTTTGTCTGGTAAAGTAAGTCCTTTATTTTTTTTTCATTAAATTTATTGGGGTGACATTGGTTAATAAAATTATATAGGTCTCAAGTGTACAACTCTATGATACATCATCTGTATATTGCATTGTGTTTACTACCCAAAGCCCTTTTTTAAAAAATGTCTTTATTGATTTCAGAGAAAGGAAGGGAGAGGGGGAGAGAGAGAGCGAAGCATCAATGATGAGAGAGTTATTGATTGGCTGCCTCCTGCACGCCCCACTGGGGATTGAACCCATAATCTGGGCATGTGCCCTTACCGGGAATCGAACCATGATCTCCTGGATCATAGGTTGATGCTCAAACACTGAGCCACGCCGGCCGAGCTCAAAGCCCTTTCTTTTTTAAAATTCTGAAATGCAAGTAACTACAGTTAAATAAGAGGTATCAAATATATATCCTTAACTTATAAAAAATGCTGTGAAAATAATAGCTTTATGACAAAAAAATCCTTGAGAATACTGGCTGAATGGTGCTTTTTAATGGTAAGAGATAAATTTAGATAGCCATAGTTTTGTGTCTTCAGGTTTCAGCTATTGAATTTGTATTTGGCTTTTTCAGTTCTCTAATAGTGAAATTTTTCTATCTGAGATTGCTACTCATGGGGAAGTAATATAAAGTACATTTAAAGTAACATGTTATGAGCATATTTCTGGTGAGAGGAATAATTGTGGAATCAAAGTTTTTACCTCCCCTCTTCATTGTTTCACCTGCCATGAAGTCAGAATCCAGAACTACATTTATGTTCCAGAGAATATAGTTTGTCAAAGGATATCACATGTAAACTTAGACGCTTAGAACTGAGTAAAATGAACAGTGATCACAGTAAAGGAAAATGTTGAAGGTATTACTTGGTTAAATTCAATGCAAATACTAGAAACATAAAATATGTCTTTATGCTATGCTTCCTTAAACTATTTTGTTTTTACCAGGAGGAGAAAAGCAAAGAGTAGCAATTGCAAGAGCCATTTTGAAGGACCCTCCAGTCATTCTCTATGATGAAGCCACTTCATCGTTAGATTCAATTACTGAAGAGGTAAAGGATGGTGAAAATACAAAGCTCAGTTATCAATGCTTAATTTTTCTCCTTGGAAATTTCAGTAAAATGGCTACATTCTTTTGTATTTTGAGTGAACTTCAGTGGGAGGTGCTATAGAGCAAAATTCCTAGCCATTTTTCCCCAGATAGCAAGTGTTGATAGTAAGAATGCCAGATTGCTTTGAAAGATCACACTGTTAACTTCATTTGCAAATATGCCTTCTTTTGGAACCGTAAGACACCTTATGCTCTTGTTGTATTACCCTTCCATTTTGCAAAGCTGCAGTGATTCTCTAGTCTACTGACAAAGGAAGAAGGTTCTAGTCTTTCTACTGTCACTTAGCACTCATTAAAACAATTCATGTAAATGATTGGTACAGTATACACCAGAAAGCCTTTCACTTATCATGGAGCAACTCACTGAGGTGCAAATCAGGCACACAGAGCCTGTCAGCCTGTGGTGCTGGTATCAATTTATATTCATTTCTCAAGTACTGTGAAATACCAAGATGTTGTGACACTGATGTCATGGTATTACTCATCAACTACATTAGATTTCATAACAACATCTTTCTATTAAATACAGAAGTCTTAACAATAATGACAATTTAATTAATGAATCCCCTTAGTCTACAATTTAAGATAGATAGATGTTAACTGTCAATTGCTTCCATTCACCGATATTTTATTTGAATCCATAGTTAAATCCTAGTGTTGAAGGATAGGCCTAATTTCAGTTTTACAGCATGTATGACATAATATTTGCATATGGAATTAAGATTCAGGGCACATTATTTGATTTGCCATCTGTTTCAAACAGTTTAATTTCTAAATGAATAGTTTATCATAAGGATTTGTTATATTTAAAGGGAACCTTAAGCAGGACCAGACCCCAGTCATAGGCAGAGTAGGAATCTGTTTATAAGAACCTAAAAATATATCCTCCACATTTACTACAAATTAAGATTCGCAACAGTCATTATTTGAGCCATGTAGCTTTATTATCTCACAGAGCATAACCCATTAAGAGGTTACAGAGACAACGCTCCCCCCCTCCAGTGAATGAGTTACCAGCAGATTTGGTAAATTTTAATGGCCCTTTTTAATAGGTCCAGAGAGCACATCAGAGTTTAATTTCTTAAGGGTTAGGAAGTGGGAGTCCCCACAAACATCACCATTTTTCTTAGAATTGACCCTGCACTTTCTTTTCAGTCTACAAATAGTAAAATATAAGGTCTTCTTTTCCTGGGTAACCATGTACTCTTGATAATTTTATTTCTTTAGTAAATACAATGTTTAGAAATATCTGTAGGAAGTCATTTGGTATATCCCCATCTCCCACATGGCTATTTCCATTTAGCTAGCTGTACTTAGACCCAGGTTTCCAAATATAACCATATATATAATATATATATATATTATATATATATATGGCCTAAGATACACACACACTTTACAAGCAGTAAACAAAAATGTATTTTCCAGAATGCATTAAGAAGTCAAAATGGTTTTAAAAAGAAGTTTCCTCAAGTTATACCTTCACAGTTGTCTTTGTCCTTCATTCTGTCCTCTGAGTTTGAACTAAGGAAAAGCAGATGCTCATGTACCCATTGAGTCTTCTATTTTTCTCTTGATCTTTTTTTTTTAAATTTCTGCATTCTACCATTTGAGTCCCTCCTCATTTCATTTTTGCTCTCATTGACCAGATAAACATCATATCTGGATATGCTCCTAATGTCAGTGTATTCAAAGTTATGATTTGTTTGTTTTTAAATATAGAAAATATCCACCTTCTCCTAGACTTTAAAATCTACAGAAATGTTGCTTATCTTAAAGGTATTTTTTTTCATGATAGTATGGTCATATTCGCCTTCCCTTTTTGATCGTTTTTCTCTTATTAGTTATTATTAGATTAAGTCAAATACTTGGTAGTGGTATAAAGTTTATATAATATAAAATTAATTTACATTTACCTAATAGATCTTTTTTTCCTCTTACTCTTCTTGTTGCCAAACTTGCAGACTATTCTTGGTGCCATGAGGGATGCAGTCAAACACAGAACTTCTATTTTCATTGCACACAGATTGTCAACAGTAGTTGATGCAGATGAAATCATTGTCTTGGACAAGGTAAGAGATTTAACTTTAAAGTTTAGTATTTGAAGAACATTGGGAATTTTAATAAACACAAGTGAATGAAATATTTTTTCTAAAGAAATATACAGAATTTGTATTCTTTGAATGAGATTGAATTTTGATAGGGTTCTCTTTTTACCTCCTTTTGATAATAAATAATGGATGTCACATCCAAGAAGGAATAAACTGTATTAACTCACTCTTTGTTGAAGTATTAAAAGCAAAGTTAGATTGGGAAAGCATTAAGTCTTCATATGATAGAAGCAGGTTTTAAAGGGTATATATATTATAAAATAATTTTTCAGCATTCATTTTTTTTCTGTACAGAATCTTTGCTCAGCATCTTTTGCTGTATTTTATATTTTCATTTTTTCTAATATCTGCCCATACATACCCTATGTCTAAAATAAAGTTATCATAAAACAAAGTGGTCATTTTATCTTTTTCCTCATGGGGAAAATAATAAAATGGACAGCCTGCTTTCTCTCTCCTGAGGGAATTACTATAAAAGTGTACTGTCTAAATGTCCTAAACAAATCAGAGTACCACTATTGTGATTAGTGGATTTGAAATTTGTAATAGTTTTTCTTCTTTCTGAAAGGACTTCTCCCCACCCCCTGGTACTTAATGGCTAACATTATTCAAGTTTTCACCTTTCATTCTGCCTTTTCTATGCTTATCTTTCCCTTGTAATAAATAAACCTTCAATTTTTTTATCATTTTGAAAGCTTCAGTATTTCGAGTTATGAGAGAAAAAACATTCTCATATACTTTCTAGATTAAGTTACTGAGAGAGAATTTTTCACACTAAATTTTTTATAGGATGTTCAGTTCTGTGGTGTATATATTATTCCCTTTATAAGTTACCTGTGTACTGGAGACACTAGGTCTTTTTCTTTATTGGTTCATCACTGTTTACATTCATTAGAAAATAAAGTGATTTTTTTCCCCCAGTATGATTCTACCAGAATGTCTTAAATGGGAAATTTTGTGAATATGCTTTATTATCTCATTGATGTTCAAAAATCTAAAATAAAATCTGCTATTTTGTGCTTTTTACTAAACTTTTCCATTTTATTATATTATACAAATAGAGCCTTATAAATATAAAATGTTAGAAGTACTTTAGCAGAGGCATGTGCTTACCTGCCTCTTGCCATGGAGTTGGTTCACAGTATCTAAACAGTTATATCACAACATTGCCACTTGGAGTTTGTATTATAATTGGAACTTATTTATTTATTTTTCTTAATTTTATTCTTGTTTAAAATATTATAGATGTCCTTTTTCCTCCCCAGTGACCCATTCACGCCATCCCATCCCCCTCCCCAGTCCCTCTCCCCACCATTGTCTGTGTCCTTGGGTTGTGTATATATGCATATAAATTCCTTGGTTACTCTCTTCCCCTCCACCCACCCTCCCTTTTCCATTCCTCTGACTTTTCTGATCTATGCTTCCATGTCATTGAATCTATTCTGTTCATCAGTTTATTAAGTTCTTTAGATTCCAAATATAAGCGAGATCATGTGTTGTTTGTCTTTCTCTGCCTGGCTTATTTCACTTAGCATAATTTTCTCCAGATCCATCCATACTGTCCCAAAGGGTACGAGATCCTTCTTCTTTACAGCTGCATAGTATTCCATGGTATAAATGTCTTTTTTATCCACTCATCTACTGATGGGAACTTGGGCTGTTTCCAGATCTTAGCTATTGTAAACTGTGCTGCTATGAACATCGGGGTACATATATTCTTTCAGATTAGTGTTTCAGGATTCTTAGGATATAGTCCTAGAAGTGGGATCACTGGGTCAAAAGGCAGCTCCATTTCTAATTTTTTGAGGAACCTCTATACTGTTTTCCATAGTGGCTACACCAGTCTACATTCCCACCAGCAGTGTAACTAGGGTTCCCCTTTATCTACATCCTCGCCAGCACAAGTCATTTGTTGATTTGTTGATGGTAGCGATTCTTACAGGTGTGAAGTGATACCTCACTGTGGTTTTAATTTGCATCTCTCTGATGATTAGCCATGTTGAACATTTTCTCATGTGTCTCTTGGCCATCCGTATGTCCTCTTTGGAGAAGTGTCTATTCAGGCCCTTTGCCCATTTCTTAATTGGGTTGTTTGTCTTTCCCTTGCTGAATAGTATGAGTTCTTTGTGCACTTTGGAAATTAGCCCCTTTTCAGATACATCTTTGGCAAATATGTTTTCCCAGACCGTGGGGTTCCTTTGTATTTTGAGGCTGTTTTTTGTTTGTTTGTTTGTTTGTTTGTTTGTTTTGTGTGTTTTTTTTGCTATGCAAAAGCTTTTTAGTTTCATGTAGTCCCATATGTTTATTTTTTCTTTTGTTTCTATTGGACTAGGAGATGTATCAGTGAAAATTCCACTACATGGGATCTCTGTGACTTTACTGCCTATGTTTTCTTCCATGATTTTTATGGTTTTATGACTTACGTTTAAGTCTTTTAACCATTTTGAGTTTATTTTTGTGTATGGTGAAAGTTGGAGGTCCAGTTTCATTTTTTGCATGTAGCTGTCCAATTTTCCCAGCACCATTTCTTGAAGAGGCTCTCTTTACTCCATTGTATGCTCTTGCCTCCTTTGTCAGATATTAACCGACCATAATTGCATGAGTCTGTTTCTGCAATCTCTTTTCTGTTCCATTGATCTGTATGTCTGTTGTTGTATCAGTACCAGGCCGTTTTGATTACAGTGGCTTTGTAATATAGTTCGAAGTCTGGTAATGTGATCCCTCCCACTCTGTTCTTTTTTCTCAAGATGGCTGCAGGTATTCCGGGTCTTTTTTGGTTCCATATAAATTTTCGAAATGTTTGTTCTAGGTCTGTGAAATATGCTGTTGGTATTTTCATAAGAATTGCATTAAATTTATAAATTGCTTTGGGTAGTATGGACATTTTAATGATATTAATTCTTCCAGTCCATGAGCATGGTATCTTCTTCCACATGTTTAAATCTTCCTCTATTTCTTTTCTCAGTGTCACGTAGTTTTCTGAGTACAGGTCTTTTACATCCTTCGTTAAGTTTATTCCTAGGTATCTTATTTTTTTAGTTGCAATGGTAAATGGTATTGCTTTTTCAGTTTCTCTCTCTGAAAGTTCATTGTTGGTGTATAAGAATGCCATTGATTTCCAGATGTTGATTTTGTATCCAGCTACCTTGCCAGATTCATTTATCAAATCTAGTAGTACTTTGATGGAGTCTTTAGGGTTTTCTATGTACAGTATCATGTCATCTGCAAATAATGACAGTTTTACTTCCTCCTTTCCAATTTGCATACCTTTTATATTTTCTTCCTGTCTGATGTCTATGGCAAGGACTTCCAGTACTATGTTGAATAAGAGTGGTGAAAGTGGACATCCCTGTCTTGTTCCGGTTTTTAATGGAAATGGTTTCAGTTTTTGCCTATCGAGTATGATGTTGGCTGTAGGTCTGTCGTATATGGCCTTTATTATGTTGAAGTATGATCCCTCTATTCCCACTTTGCTGAGAGTTTTTATTAGAAATGGGTGCTGGATTTTGTCAAATGCTTTTTCTGCATCTATTGGTATGATCATATGATTTTTGTCCTTCATTTTGTTTATGTGATGTATCACATTTATTGATTTGCGTATGTTGTACCAGCCTTGCATCCCTGGAATAAATCCCACTTGCTCATGATGTATGATCTTTTTAATGTATTGCTGGATCCGGCTTGCTAGTATTTTAGTGAGGATTGTAGCATCTATGTTCATCAGGGATATTGGCCTGTAATTTTCTTTCTTTGTAGCATCTTTATCTGGTTTTGGGATTAGGGTGATGCTGATCTCGTAAAAAGAGTTTGGGAGTTTTCCTCTTGAATTTTCTGGAATAGTTTGAATAGAATAGGTGTTAATTCTTCTTTGAATGTTTGGTAAAACTCGCCTGTAAATCCATCTGGTCCAGGACTTTTGTTTGCTGGGAGTTTTTTTGATTACTGCTTCAATTTCATTCATTGTTATCGGCCTATTCAGGTTTTCTGCCTCTTCTTGATTCAGCTTTGGAAGGTTGTATGCTTCTAGGAATTTGTCCATTTTTCCTATGTTGTCCAATTTGTTGGCATATAGTTGCTCATAATATTTTCTTACAATCCTTTGTATTTATGTTGGGTCAGTTGTTATATCGCCTCTTTCATTTCTGATTTTATTTATTTGAGTCCTCTCTCTTTGTTTCTTAGTGAGTCTGGCTAAAGGTGCATCAATCTTACTTACCTTTTCAAAGAACCAGCTCTTGGTTTCATTGATTTTTTTTTTTGTATTGTTTTTTTAGTCTCTATGTCATTAATCTCTGCTCTGATTTTTATTATTTTCTTCCTTTTACTTCCTTGGGGCTTTTCTTGTTCTTCTCGTAGTTCTTTTAGTTGTTCTGTTAGATCGTTCATTAGATTTTTTTTTCTTATTTCTTGAGATAGGCCTGTAATGCTATGTATTTTCCTCTCAGGACTGCTTTCGCCATGTCCCATAGGTTTTGGGTTGTTTTCTGTTCATTTTCGTTACTTTCCATGAAGTGTTTGATTTCTTCCTTGATCTCCTTGGTAACCCATTCATCGTTTAATAACATGCTATTTAGCCTCCATTTGTTTGAATATTTTTGAGTTTTTTTTATAGTGGTTGATTTCTAGTTCCATGGCATTGTGATCCAAGAAGATGCTTGATATGATTTCAATCTTCTTATATTTGTAGAGACTTGCCTTGTGCCCTAACATGTGGTCTGTTTTTGAGAATGTTCCATGTACACTTGAGAAGAATGTGTATTCTGCTGCTTTGGGGTGAAATGTTCTATAAATGTCAATTAAATCCTTTAGGTCCAGTGATTCATTTAAGATCTGCATTTTCCTGTTGATTTTTTGTCTTGATGATCTGTCCAATGCTGACAGTGGGGTGTTAAAGTCCCCCACTATGATTGTGTTGCTGTCAATCTCCCCTTTGAAGTCCCCTAAGAATTTTTTTATATATTTAGGTGCTCCTGTATTCGGTGCATAAATGTTCATAAGGGTTATTTCCTCCTGTTGGATGGATCCCTTTAGTAATATGTAGTGACCATCTTTGTCTCTTGTTATGGTCTTTAGTTTGAAGTCTGTTTTGTCTGAAATAACAATTGCTACTCCAGCTTTCTGTTCCTTTCCATTTGCATGGAATATTTTACTCCATCCCTTCACTTTTAGCCTGTGTGAGTCTTTTGCACTCAGGTGGGTCTCTTGTAGACAGCATATATTTGGGTCCTGTTTTCTTATCCATTCAGCTACCCTGTGTTTTTTGATTGGACCATTTATTCCATTTACATTTAAGGTTACTATTGATATCAACTTATTTAATGCTGGTTTCCCCCTTTATGCTGATGTACCTTTCTCTCGCTATTCCTTCTTTTTCTTAAAGCAGTCCTTTTAGCATTTCTTGCAGTGCAGGTTTGGTTGTACTGAACTCCTTTAGCCTTTTTTTGACTGGGAAGCTCTTTATTTCACCTTCAATTTTAAATGATAGCCTTGCTGGATAAAGCAATCTTGGTTGCATGTTCTTGCTTTTCATTACTTGCAGAGCTTGATGCCACTCCCTTCTGGCCTGAAGAGTCTCTGTTGAGAAATCAGCTGTCAGCCTTATGGGGGTTCCCTTGTAGGTTGCTGCTTGTCTCTCACTTGTAGCCCTTAACATTTTCTCTTTGTCCTTGACATTTGCCATTTTAATTATGATGTGTCTTGGAGCGGGTCTCTTTGGGTCCCTCTTGTTTGGAACCTTCTGTGCTTCCTGAACTTGTGTGGCTTTCCCTTTGCCAGGGTAGGGATGTTTTCTGTCATTATTTCCTCCACCAAGTTCTCTATCTCTTGCTCTCTTTCCCCCCCTTCTGGTTGTCCTATAATGTGAATGTTGTTTCGTTTCATGTTGTTCCAAAGCTCCCTTAGACTGTCCTCATGCTTTTTAAGTGTTTTTGCTACTCTCATTGAATGATTTTTTTTCTATCTTGTCTTCTAAATCACTTATTCTATCCTCTGCTTCATTGAGCCTGCTTATAATTCCATTGTATTTTTAGTATCAGATACAGCATTCTTTATTTCTGTCTGATTTTTGTTCATGTTATATATCTCTTTTTTAATGTTTTCCCTTAAGTCCTCGATCTGATCCTCTATTGCCTTTCTTTTCTCAATAGGTTCCTTGAGCATCTTCATAATCAGCACTCTGTACTCTGTTTCTGATAGCTTACTTAACTCCATCTCATCATAGACACTTTCTGGTGATATTTCCTTTTCTTTCATTTAGGGGTTATTTCTTTGTCTCCTTATTTAAAAGTCTTAGTGTGTTTATCTATTTATTAGATATATTTGCTGTCTCCGCATCTCTTAGGGTGGAATTTTGTCTAGTAAGTCCAGTGGAGCCCAGGGGGGTGTTCTCCTTATACTTCTGAGCTCTTTGCTCTAGGCATGTCCCTTTTATGGTTGTTCCTTTTGTGGTTTCTTTATGTTCTCCTGTTGTGGTTGCATCTAGATTGTCGTTAACCGGTCCTTGGGAGCACTCTCCTCTCAGGTTGGCTAACGATGTTTCTCAGCCCCAACTTTGTCTTGTTAGCTGTTGTACGGGTGCTGGCAAGGCAGTACAATACACAATTCAGCTTTCAGGAAACAAGGGGTATCTTACAAAATATCTTGACAGTCACAATGAAAACAACTGGAACTAATTTATTAATGATTATAGCACATATATTTAAAATCTCTTTGGGTTCATAATTTGATGGTTCTGTAATTGCATGATCATGAAGATCAGGGATCTTTATTTTCTAGTGAAACTAATGTCACCTCATTTGTTCTGTCAGTAGTCTCTTATAGTATTAATGTTGAGTCTATGTAATAAATAGCATTCCCACCGTGGCCAGTGTTGCTCAGTGGTTAGAGTGGTGGCCTGTACACCAAAGGGTCCAGGATTCGATTTCTGGTCAAGGGCACATGCCTGGGTGGCAGGTTTATGAGGTAACCAATTGAAGCGTCTCTTATATCAGTGTTTCTCTTCTCCTTCCCTTCCACTGTCTAAAAATCAATGGAAAAACTATCCTCAGGAGAGGATTAATGCAAAAAGAGGAAATAGCATTTGCAGTGTCCTACCTCACCCCACACAACCTGGTGATTACCCCTTCCCAGCCGTGGCAAGAGGCTAGGTTTTTGTTTGTCTGGAAGTTGAGTCAGAGAGGCTCTGGACATATGAAAGTTACTAAGCAAATTAACAAAGGGGGTGAGATTAACTGAGAATCAAAACAAAGCAAAAGAACTAGACCACAGACCCTCTTGTGCCACTGGCTCCAAGAACCTTTCCAACCTGTTGTTTACTTCTACTATTATCACTCCTTCCCTCTTTATCAGATAGTTGGAGGATTGTTCTCTGGAGGCAAAAAAGCAGCTCCATAATAAGATATTTGAATTTGAGTACCCCAACAAAATGACTGTTGAAAAAGCCAGTCCCATGCACACAGTTTCCAGTCAGCTTTTTAATGCAAAATTTTTAAGTGTCAGTGGATAATAAAGGAAGACCTACAAGACAAGCAAAAAGAAAAAAAGAAAAAAAACGAACTCAGTAGAAAATGTAAACAATGCAGTGAGCATAAGAAAACAAATATATAGTTACTCTTAGAGATCATGGAAAATACAGCATTTCTCAAATAAGGAAAATGCTATAAAGAAAAAAGTAAAGGAGATTTCAATGGGACTAGTTTTGGAATGTTATTAATTGAAAGACAAAATGATGCAAAAGAGGAGATAGTATGCTACTTATTTTAGGGAGGATAGGGGGAAATGAACAAATGTATATTTACTTATTTCTTCAAAAAGAAACTCATGGAGGATAAACTAGAAACTAAAGAAATTGGCTCCCTACAGGGTGGGGACAGAAAAGGGGTAGGAGAGAAAGGGATGAGAACAAGAGTTCTGATTTTACTTTTCATATTATTTTTACTTTTGAACCATGCTAATATTTTCATATATTCAGAATTTTTAAATCAACCATTATGGGGGGAAACGAAAACTGTATACAAACAGAAAGAAGTGAAAATAATTGCATAACACGATTCAGGTCCAGGGTGGTGGCATAGGAGTACAGTGAGCTCTCCCTTTCCCATAAACACACTGAGTGTACACCTATATTTATAGCAGTTCCTCCTGAGACAGCTGAGGGTTAATTGAACATTTTCTGAACAATAAAGGAGAGAGACCACGTAGAGAAGGTTGGGGAACTGTGAGACCTTTCTAGGATCTGAGCAAACTTCAGGATAAGAGGAATCTGTGAGTGCCATTGTTTTGTCTCCCTCCACTTGGATAATGCAGGCAGGAGCTCTATCTATGTGCTCTGACTGACCTATAAGGCCACCTTAGTGTATTCCTGGCCACCCCACCTGGAGCTGGATCCAGCAGTAACAACAGGGTGCTTTCATGTGCATACACAGGTTCCCCCACCTGGAGTTTGATTCAGTGGGTCCTACAGGGTGCTGTGGTACATGTATTAGGCCACTGCTATGTGTTCCCACAGTTCTGCCCTGCTATGACTGTTCAGTAGGCAAACAGCTGGAACAGCAGGGAGCTATTGCACATGTGTGCACACCAGGCTGTCTTGCCCCTATCCCACTCTGGCCAGGCTACAACCCAGGTGCCACGTATACCGGTCCCGACTTGAACACCCTACCTAAACCTCTGGCACCCTGTCTACATAAAGGCCACTTCTACACAAGACCAGATTGGGAAAGGTACCTATCTTATCTATAATATAAGAACAAACAGAGAATTTCAAGCAAAATAAGAGTAATATGCTCCAAATGAAGGAAGAGTAAAACCCAGAAAAAATGCGTAATGAAATGGAGATAAATAATTCCCCTTATAAAGAATTCAAAAGAATGACATTAAGGACACTGAGAAAACTTGGGAGTACAATAGAGAAACTCAGAAAGAACTTCAGAAGAGAGTTAGAAAATATAATAAAGAACCAATCAAAAATACAGAATACCAGAACTGAAATGGAAAGCACATTAAAAGGAATTGACAGCAGATTTAATAAAGAAGAACAGAGTAGTGACTGGAAGACTAAGAACAGTGAAAAGACAAAAGGATTTTTTCTATCAGAATAGCAAAAAGAAAAAAGGATTTTCAAAAACATGGATAGTATAAGGGGCCTTTAGGACCACATCAAGCCCCCTCTGATACACGCATTATAGGGATACCAGAAGGAGAAGAGAGAGAAAGGGGCAGAAAGTATATTTCAAGAAATAATGGCTGAGAGCATTCCTAATCTGGCAAAGGAAACAGACATTCAGGTCTCAGAAGCACAGAGTTCCAAACAAGATGAACCCAAAGGCCCACACCAAGACATATTGTAATTAAAGTGGCAGAAGTTAAGGATAAAGAGAGTCTTGAAGACAGCAAGAGGAAAACAAGTCACATACAAGGGAAGACCCATAAGTCTATATCAGCTGATTTCTCAAGCCAGAAGGGAATGTCAGGGAATGGTTAAAGTGCTGAAAGAAAGGAAGTTGCAACCTAGAAATACTGTACCCAGCAAGTTTATTGTTCATAATTGAAGAAGAGATAGTTTTCCAGACAAGCAAAACGAAAGGAGTTCATCACCACTTACCCTGCTTTACAAGTCATCTTAAAGGGCCTTTATGCAGGAAAGGCCATAACCAGAAATAAGAAACTACAGGAAAGAAAAAAATCTGACAAGTAAAAGCAAATAGAGAATTAACAGTGAATGAGTCACTTAAAAAGTTGAAGGTTAAAAGACAGAAATAGCAAAATTAACTGTAACTACAATAAATAATTAGAGGATATACAAAACCAAAAGATACACAATATGACGTCAAAAACATAAATGGTGGAATGATGAGTAAATTGCTGGTGCTTTCAGGATGTGTTTGAACTTAAATGCCTATCAGCTTAAAATAGACTGTGATAGGTATAGATGTATATATATGCACCTCATGGTAACCTCAGATCAAAAACCTAGAAAATACACAAAAAATAAAGAGAAAGGACCCCCCCCTCCGAAAAAAACACACAAAACACTAAAGAAAACTAGCAAGTCTAATGGAAAGAGACTGAAGGAACAGAGAACTGCAAAACAACCAAAAAACAAACAACAATAAGCACATTCCTATCAATTACTTTAAATGTAAAGGGACATTAAATGCCCCAGAGACATAGGGTAGCTGAATGGATTTAAAAACAAGACCCACTTATATGTTGCCTACTAGAGACTCATTCCAGATATAAAGACACACAGACTGAAAGTGAAGGGATAGAGAAATATATTCCATACAAATAGAAATGAAAAGAAAGCTGGGGTAGCAATACTCACATCAGACAAAATAGACTTGAAAACTAAGTTTGTAAAAGGAGACAAAGCCATTACATAATGATAAAGGGGTCAATCCAAGAACATATAACTATCATTAATATCTATATACCTAACATAGGAGTACCTAAATATGTAAAGCAAGTAATAACAGACATGAAGTTGACAGCAATACAATAATAGTAGGGGCCTTCAATACCCCACTATCAATATTAGATCAGATAAAAAATCAATAAAGAAATGGTCTTAAACGTCACATTAGATCATATCAACTTAATAGATTTTAAAGAACACTTCACTCAAAAACTGCAGAATATACATTCTTCTCAAGTACACATGGAACATTCTCCACAGTTGATCACGTTAGGCCACAAAACAAGTCTCAGTTAATTCAATAATATTGAAATCATATCAAGCATATTTTCCAATCTAAATTGTTTGAGACTAGAAATCAACTACAAGAACAAAAAGAAAAAACAATCACATGGAGACTAAACCACATGCTACTAAACAACCAATGGGTCAAAATGGAAATCAAACAGGAAATCAAAACTACCTTGAACCAAATGAAAATGAAAAATACTGCTCTGAAAAGTTTTTGTAATACAGCAAAAGCAGTTCCAAGAGGGAGGTTTATAGCTATACCAGCCTACCTCAGGAAACATGAAAAATCCCAAATAAACAACTTACCTTTATACTTAAAGGAACTAGAAAAAGAATAATAATCAAAACCCCAAGTAAATAAAAGGAAGTAAATAATAAAGATTAGAGCAGAAATAAATGAATTAGATACTAATAAGCAATAGAAATGATCAATGAAACTAAGAGATGGATCTTTAAAGGATAAACAGAAATGACAAAACTTTAGCCATCCTCATCAAGAAACAAAACAAAAACCCAAATAAAATCAGAAATGAAAGAGGGCAGGTTACAGCCAACACCACAGAAATACAAAGGGTTTTTATTAAAGAATACTATAAATACAATAAGTAATATGCCAGCAAATTGCAGAAGCTAGAATAAATAAATACATTTCTAGAACATACAACCTCCCAAGACTGAACCATGAAGAAACAGAAAATCTGAACAGACCTATAACTAGCAAGGAAATTGATGCAATAATGAAAAAACTTCCAACAAGCAAAAGTACAAGATCAACATAATATTGGAAGCCTTATAGCCACACAATCACACAAGAAAAAGAAACAAAAGGCATCCAAATTGGCAAGTCAGAAGTAAAACTGTCACTATTTGTAGAGCCCATGATACTATATATAGAAAACCCTAAAGACTCCACAAAAAAATAATGGAATTAATAAATGAATTCAGTCAAGTAACAGGATACAAAATTAATATACAGGAATCTTTCATAACTCTGTACACTAATAACAGATGATCAGGAGAAATGAAGAAAACAATCACATTTACAATTGTAGCAAAAAGAATAAAATACCTAGGAATAAATTTAAACAAGGAGGTGAAAGATCTGTACTCTGAAAACATTGAAGAAAGAAAGAAATTAAAGAAGACACAAATAATGGAAGGATATACCATGCTGATCGATTGGAAGGATTCATATCATTAAAATATATTTACTACCCAAAGTAATCTGTTGATTCAATGCTGTGTTATCCTCACTAAAATACCAATGGCATTCTTTTCAAAACCAGAACAATTAAATTGAACTACCAAAGACCCCAAATAGTCAATACAATCTTAAGAAGAACAAAGTTGGATGTATCGTGCTCCCTAGTTTCAAACTATATTATAAAACCATAATAATCAAAACAGTGTGGCATTGGCACCAAAGCAGACACATCAGTGGAGCAGAATAGAGAATCCAGAAATAAACCCTCACTTATACGGTCAATTAATCTTTGACAAATGGGCATGAATATACAATGGAGAAATGGCAGTCTCTTCAGTAAGTAGTGCTGGGAAAACTAGACAGATACATGCAAAAAATGAAACTGGATTCTTTTCTTACACCATATACAAAAATAAACTCAAAATGGATTAAAGACTTATGTAAGACCTGAGATCATAAAACTTCTGCAATGAAACATAAGTAATAAACTATTTGTCTTCATTTATAATCATATATTTTTGGATATGTCTCCTTGAGCAAGAGAAACAAGAAAAAAAGAACAAATGGGAGTCCATCAAACTAAAAACCATCTGCACAGTGAAGGAAACCATCAACAAGACGAAAAGGCAACCTACTAAATGGGAAAAGATATTTGAAAATGGTATATCCTATTAGGCATTGATATACAAAATATATAAGGAGCTCATACAACTCCATACCAAAAAAGAATCCAATCAAAAATCATTACAGGACACGGATTCTTTCTCCAGAGAAGTCATACAGATGGTCAACAGACATGAAAACATCCTCAACGTCACCAATCATTAGGAAAATGCAAATTAAAACCACAATGAAATATCACCTCATACCTGTCAAAATAGGTATTATAAAAAAGTCAACAATTAGCAAGTGTTGGCAAGGATGTGGAGAAAAGGGAACCCTCGTACACTGTTGGTAGGATTATAAATTGTTGCAGCCATTATGGAAAACAGTATTGAGATTTCTCAAAAATTTAAAAATAGAACCACCATATAAATCAGCAATTTCACTTGTGTTTTTATCCAAGGAAAACAAATACTGATTTGAAAATATATATGCATCCCTATGTTCATTTAGCATTATTTACAGTAGACAAAATATGGAAGCAACCTAGGTGTCCATCAGTAGCTGAATAGATAAAAAAGATGTGATCTTTAGTTAGAAAATATGTATTTTCAGTTATTTTGCTAGTTGTATGACTTTTCTCTATGTTTCTCTTGTTTTCGCTTTTTTAGGGTAAAGTAGCTGAACGTGGTACCCACCATGGTTTGCTTGCTAATCCTGGCAGTATCTATTCAGAAATGTGGCATACCCAGAGCAGTCATGTGCAGAACCATGTTAATTCCAAATGGCATGCAAAGAAAGAAAATGTGTCCAAAGAAGAGGAAAGAAAGAAACTACAGGAAGAAATTGTGAACAGTGTGAAAGGCTGTGGAAACTGTTCCTGCTAAGTCACATGAGACACTTTTTCTTGTCTTTTTTTTTGACTGCACATTGGCTGTACTGAAGCAAAATTGTTTTATTAGAAAAATTATATATTCCCATCATCTTATACTCCTGCTTTTAGATAAGATTTATTTGAAAGGGGATTTGAGTTTTATATCTTTCACAATATTTTAAACTATATTTAGCCCCAGATTGTTTCCTTGTTACAGCCTTCATTTTGCTCAAATCATAATTTTTGTTACTATTTGTTTTTATCCCATTTCCATTTTTGAGGCCTGATAGCCATTTGATGATATCCATAAGCAGATCAATCAGATTGGTTTCCATATTTTATAGTTTTTAAAACCTCCTTTATGCTGACAATTTAGGTGGGCAGTGTCTGATTTTTAACATTTAAAAAAAAAAGGTTAGTTGCTTTTCTTCCCCACCATCCCCATTGAAATACTTCTATGATAGATATCTATACTTACATTTTCAGTGTTTTCCGCTATAACCTTTTTGAGGAAAAACTTCAATTCTCATGTTATGTAGAATGTTCTTTGTCATTAACCAGAATTGTAACTATCATCTAGTGGTGAGAATTTTATTTTTTCCACCAAAATGAGATACTGCTTTTGTTTTGGACCAAAATTTACATATTTCTCTTTAAAGACTTAAAAACCCTGATGTAATTTGAGATTTGCCATACTGGGAGTGATTGCTTAGAAAGTTAATTGCCTTTTCTGTTTCCATCTTAAATATACTGCTTTTGTTATCCAAAGTTATACAAAGAAACATGTAAATGAGATATGTGCATGCATGTGTGTGTATGCACTCACACATGAATATAGCAACATCCACTTAAAAATTCTTAGAGACCTTTAGATAAATAGAAGAGGGTTAGATGAACAGGACTCTAATCTGTATTTACACTTCCGAGTTACTTTATTTCCAGATCTTCTCTTCCTTTTTCAGTAATTTAATGAGTCCCTTTAAGCTTGATTTAACAAGAAGGAGCCCAAATGAAATATTCGTTTTACCTGCTGGAAAGAATTAATAAAATGTTGATATATATTCACTGAGAAAGCTCTTCTTTTATAATTTGAATTTGCTTTTATTTGTTTGGTAGTAATCATTCAGTTTGAAAAACTGTGTATCTCTTGACCAACCACATGACTGTATAAAATAAGGGCTTTATTTCTCAGAAAAGATTTTACAGCAGTTATTTTATTGGTTTATGGTTTCAATGTGTTTTAAATGATAATTTAGTATGGGTGAGACTAATGTTTTTTTGTTTTGCATTGTCATTTGTAGGTGGATAAACTTATCTAATTTGAGTATCCAGTTTTGTTATATAAAGGCAATTTGATAAGTAGCTTGCAGCCAGTATTCACAGTTAGTCTTTGACACCAGAGTAAGTGATGCAGGATCTTGCTTTTGAAGTTGTAGTTAACACTGAGATGCATAATTAACTGTAAAATGGGGGGTGGGGTGGATATTTCTTACTCTGAAGTCATAGACATCATTGATCTTCTGAAGGAAAAAAAAAGCAATTCCTTTGAATAAATCAGCTGTGTTACTAGAAATGTGGTTAGTCTAGATAGAAATTTTGCTTTTGTTAATTCCTTCTATACATTTCCAATGATGCCAATGGAGAAGATTTTCAAGCAGGTAAGATTGAAGTAATCATTAGAAATACTCATTTTGAGTGTGAATAGTGATATTCAAAGTAAGTGATTCTGCAATATGTGAAACATTTAGTCAAAGAAAGATAGGAATATTTTTAGGGTGGGGATAATTTCCCCAGTAAGAGATTTGAAGCATTTTTCCCCCCATATGATTAGAGGTGGTTTCTAGACCATTGGGTCATTGTGATCGTTAACCAGTATTTTCAGCTAATAAAAAAGTTACATGAAACACAGATTTCATACGGGTCATAACTAAGTCTTAAACATTTTTCTCTTACTTTTGTCATATTAAGGTGATTCCATACAGTGAAACAAGTTAAAATGAAAGAAAAGCTTTCTAGGATGATTCACTCGGAAGAAATGCCAAGAAAAGGGCCTTTATTATAATTACATTACAATATTACACATTACACAAAAGGATAAAGTGTGTAAATTTCTAAATCAGCACTGCAACATAATTTTTTTATGTATTGGGACAAACTGCAGTTTTGGAAAAGATGCTCTTAAAATGGAGCATGATGATAAGGTTTTATCTCTTATATATCATTATTTTAAAGATTGAAACATTTACTTTCTTCTTAAGGGAATTCCAGTTTGTAAAACTTAAATTGAAACCAAGGTAATTTTGGGATCATAAAAACTGGACTAGATGTCTTCCTGAAGGTTTTTAACATAGAAATATCTTGGTGAGCAGATGAACTCATTTGGAAATTGAGGGTCATTTCTTAAAATGAGAAAGAAATCTTAGCATTTGAACAAACTCAAAATATGTATTTACTTTTCCTCTGCAGGGATTTGTACCGTTTATACACCTTAAGATAAATATTTTCCCTTTTCCCTTAGATACTGGCAAAGCTCAGTTTGTAAAGAGGGCTAGTTCAAAAAATATTTTGCTTTAAAGACAAGCTATTTAAAGATTATATGATTCCTTGTTTCTGGATCACTTTGCTCATACTGCCATCTTGCTCCTATATTTCCTAATTACTAGATGTGTCAGTGAGTAAGAACTTTTGCCGGTGTATATTCATAATTCTCTTACCTTGTATCTTTTTTTTTTACATTCTTTTTTTTTTCTTTTATAATTTTTATTTTTGTTTAAAGTATTACAGATGTCCCTTTTTCTCCCCAATGACCCTTTCCCCCCCATTCCTTCCCCCTTCCCAGACCCTCTCCCCACCATTGACCGTGTCCTTGGGTTGTGCATATATGCATATAAATTCTTTGGTTACTCTCTCCCCCTCCACCCCCTCTCCCCCTTCCCTCTGACATTTTGTCAGTCTCAACTATGCTTCCATGTCATTGAATCTATTCTGCTCATCAGTTTATTAAGTTCTTTAGATTCCACGTATAAGCGAGATCATGTGATATTTTTCTTTCGCTGCCTGGCTTATTTCACTTAGCATAATATTCTACAGGACCTATCTTTATCATAGGACTGTTCTTGTGGATTAATAGTTGCAAAGATTTAAATGTTTGTAATGGCAGCTTTCTTAAATTATAGAAAGGTCCCTTTTCTCCTTGCTTTAAGTATGTAGATTTTGAATGTAAATGGTATATTAAGTGGCAATATTAAGCCAAAGAAGCTGGTTGAAACTGATTAGTTACGACAAAATTAGTTGAGAGTTAGTGAGAGAGGCCCTTTACAACAGTTTACTCTTATAGCAATATGTGCAGATAATCAGTACTAAATAAATAATGTCTTTGTGGCTAGCAATAGGTGTCCCAATGAAGCAACTTTTTCTGCAATGCATAGGAAGAACTAATATTTTGTCATTCACACACTTAAAATAAGTACAGATAATTAATAGAACCTCTGGGAGTATGTCCTTACAGCCTTATGCAGAAGGTGAGAACTAGGAATTATTTCAGAAAGAAAGTAATTGCTTGAATAGCTTATAATATGGCTTAAATGATAGCAAATTATACTTTTTTACTTAGCATTGAGCTGTCATATTTTTTATTACAAATCAGTGAAAGGTAACTTTCTGCTGTCCTCAGTTTCTCAGTTCTAAATGATCAAGAAGGAAGCCTTTGGGGTGGAAAAATGTCTTAACTGCAAACCATTCATAAACTAGCATTTTGACTAGTTAGGGGGAGTTGAGATGAAGTATGTGTTCTAATTACAAACGGGTTAGAACATTTTTTTATTTAAAAAGGCAGCGGAGTCCGGCCAGGCGTGGCTCAGCAGTTGAGCATCGACCTAGGATCCAGGAGATTGGGGTTCGATTCCTGGTTGGGGCACATGCCCGGGGTGCGGGCTAGGTGGCCGATCAATGACTCTCATCATTGATGTTTCTCTCTCTCTCTCACCCCCCTCCTTTCCTCTCCCTGAAATCAATAAAGATATGTTTGTTTGTTTTTTTTTTAAAAAAAAAGGCAGCGGATTATTTCCATATTTTCTGTTCTCACACAGCTATGGTAGAATGTTTTTCACCAATATCTTTCTATTCAATTTCTATTTCATACAACCATAGGATTTTAGAGTTGGAGTGAATTTAGAGGCCCTTTAATACAATTTCCTTATTCTACAAATGTAGAAACTGAACTTCAAAAGAAATCACTGAGCTTGCTAGAAACCACATTGGAATGAAAACCCTGGCTCCTGAACAACCATTCCATTTCTCTTTTTGCTGGACCACATTTTTACTCAGATGTTATGTTCAAAAATACAGGGGACATCTGTAATACTTTCAACAATAAAGATGAATTTGAAAAAATACAGTTGACCCTTGAACAGCATGATCTGTGTATAAGTGGACCCACACTCATGACAACAGAATGTGAGACAGACTTAAAAGCATTTTCTGATACATGCAGACCCATAACAGGGCAGTAGGTTTGCTGGCACAAGAAACTGCCAAACTGAACAAAAAGTTGCTCTGACCCAGAGGTGACTCCTAGAAACACAGGCTTAAGTAATATCATACTCATCCCTGGCAATCTGGAAGACAATGGTATGACCAAGGCTGTACCTTCTCAGAACAGAAGGAACCACCAAGCTACAAGTCCCTGCCTGAACATCAGTCAAAAGTAAACTCCCTGAAATATGTTAGTGGCCTCCAAACACACACATCCAATGGTAAAGGGTAAAAATCTTACTGACCAGTAAGTGTTATGCTGACTGTAATGCCAAAGATCAAATGTGGCAACAACTAGGACTGGGGAGGTTCACTCTAGATCCAGATAATCCGAAGAAGACTGTGGAGCCGAAGGAGGATGAGACATTTCCTTTATTTAGCTGTGGCAGGTCAAACATGCAAGATGACAAACCCACACACTCTCCTGGTGGTGGCCAGATGGGCATACACAGGGGACACACTACAGTGTGGGGGACAAATCCGCCCAGGGGGAACATTCCACCTTATTTGTCCTGGTGGCGGCCAGCCAGACAAACGGAACAAATGCTCACCCTGGGGGACAGACTGCACCTCTGAAAGTCTCAGGCCAGTCTTATAGGAACCAGGACAATAGTGGCTCTCAGCCATCTATGGGTCAGACGTTAGTCAACTAACAAGGCATCTGTTATGACTGTGCTCTATCATGTTTACGTAACTGGGGCCTTGGCCTGGAGAAGGTGGTGAGAAAGCCTAAGTGTTTTCATTTTCCCTACACTGACTCAGGGGCAATCATTAGGGAATAAAAGAACATCAGACTGCACACTGCAGGGGAAATAAACAACCAAGCAAATAATGATCCCCCAAAGGAGGAGGATCATTGTCCAGAGTTGTTACAATGTATAAATGTCCGGTTTATAACAACAACAAAACACAAGACATGCAAAGAAACAGGAAAGTGGCACCCATACACAGGAAAAATAAAAGTAAACTACCTTAGAAGGGTATAGCAGACAAAGACCAGGTGGAGGGTATAGCATACAAAGATCAGTAAAGAAACATTTTTTAAAAATAGAAGTTTTGAAGTTGAGAAGTATAATAAATGAGAAATTTACTAGAGGAGCTTAATGCTATATTTGAGCTAGCTGAACAATCAACAAACTTGAAGATAGATCAATAGAGGTTATTCAATCTGGAGAAGAGAGAAAAAATAATGAAGAAAATAACCTCAGAGAAATGTGGAACATCATTAAGTATACCTATACCAGCATAGGCATAATGAGAGCACCAGTAAAAAAGGAAAGGAACAGAAAAATATTCAAATGTATGGATGGAAATGTTTAATTTGATGAAAAGCATTAATCTACACATCAAAAACCTCAAGAAACACCAAGTAGGGTTAAAACAGATCATACCCAAACACATGAGTCAAAAGTTGAAAGCTAAAAATGAGAAAATTATGAAAGCAGTAAGAGAAAAATGACTCCAGACATACAGGAGAAACCCAATATGATTAACAGGTAAAGTTGCATCAGGGACAGTGAAAGAGATGATCTTTTCAAATTGCTGAAATTAAAAAAAATATCAACCAGGAATAATCCAAAACTGTCATTCAAAAATGACGGTGAAATAAAGGTGGTACCAGGTAAATAAAAAGAACATGCATTATTAGTAGACCTATATTATTAGAAGATTTAATACCTATCCTCAAACTCTTCCAAAAAAATTGAAAAAGCAATACTTCCTAACATTACCCTGATAGCAAAACCTGACAAAGATGACAAAAAAAGAAACTACAGACCAACAGCTCTGATGAATACAGATATAAAAATCCTAAACAAAATACTAGCAAAACAAATGCAACAGTACATTTAAAAGACAATATATCATGAACAAGTGGGATTCATTCCAGGGACACAAGGATGGTTCAATATATGCAAATCAATCGATGTGATACACCATATTGACAAAGGATAAAAATCATGTTCAAATCAATGGGTGCAGGAAAAGCATTTGACAAAACACAACATCCCTTTATGATTAAAACACTCAATAAAATGGGTATACAATGAGCCCTGGTCAGTGTGACTCAGTTGATCCTCCCATGCACAAAAAGGTCTAAGGTTTGATTCCTGGTCAGGGCACGTGCCCAGGTTGCAGCTGGATCCTTGGTCAGGATGCATGTAGAAAGCAGCAGATCTGTTTCTCTTTCTTTTTCTCTCTAAAATGAATAAAAACTTTTTTTTTTTTTTTGAAAAAAAGAAAGGTTTAGGGCACCTCAACTGGGAAGCCAGAAGGAAGGTGTGGCAAGCACAGCTACTGCCCCCTGGGAGTGGAGTCTCAGCCATACACAGGGATCCCCAAACCAGAGCAACAGAGAAGGGAAGGGGAACTCCGACGTAGCATCAGACAGTGGGAATCAATGGTAATTCAGTCCACCAGGTGAACTCAGACCCCATGATCCCAGGCAAAAAATGAGTGCTGGGTTACAATAACAGCCTGGGAAAGCTCACCCAGACCCCTGTCTGCGGGAGGGGCTGCTACACAGAATTCCTCACAGCAAGGGCGGGGGGGTTGCTCAGAGTGGACCACCCAGCAGTAAATCTGAGGGGTTGATTGTTCTCTGAAAGAACTTTTGGCAGAGAGCATGACAAGGATCAGCCTGAGTGTCCTTGGAAAGAGGCTCGATCCTCCCCACCTCCAGCGAAGAGGAGGCGTCCCTTCTCCTGCCTGCAGAATGGCTCTGAGTTGGAAATCTCCACGAGAGGGCCTGGGCCTGGCCTCGACATCTGGCCCAGTGGGAGCCTGAGCAGAAGCCACACCCAGTGAGAGCAGGCCGTGCTGAGGGTGAATGTTTTTTTTCTTTTGTTTTTTATTTATTTTGTTTTGTTTTGTCTAACTCCCTGACTGCAAGAAGTAGCGACAAAGGGGTGCCAGTGACCCAGACAGAGCTGAAGCTTTGGAAAAACAAGAAGCACCCGCCCCGGGCCCTTCCTATAACCTATGAGCACCATCCCCAGTGCAAATTTGTTGCAACCATCCAGACCTGGACCAAATACCCCGCAGAGCCCAGTCCTGGGGTGGGGGGTGAAACAGTCCAGACAACTACATTCAAGAGGTGAGGCAAAAGCAGACCCAGTGCCTGGGAGAGGGAGGCCCTGCCAGCTGGAATACTTGGGGTCCCACCCTGCAGGACTTCAGTGAGGCTGTCCAGGGCCAGGCAGAGACAGCGGCTCACATTGGCCTGCACCAAGAGAACTGCCCAAGAGGCCCGGGAACCACGCACCAAGGGGCAGAGGCCACAGCATTGAAGCAAAATCCAGCGAGCTCCACAAATAGCAGACCAAACGTTTTATGGATTTTTTTGTTGTTGTTGTTTGTTTGCTTTTCCTTGTTTTGGTTTGTTTGTTTTTGTTTGGTTTGGATTTTCTTTCTCTCTTTTCTCTATTTCTTCCCATATTCTCTAATTGCTTTTATTTTAGTCTAATTTTTTTCTTTATCATTCTCTTTACTTTGAGTTATTTTTAATTCAATTTTTTTCTTTTCTCTTTTCCCATTTTTCTTCTATATTTTATTTTATTCAGTATTATTACTTGAAATTATTATTATTATATTCATTATTTTCTATGTTTTATTTTTATACTTACCCTATTTGGCGTCTATTCTTTGCTTTCATATTATCTTTTATTTATTTATTTTAGGTTTTTTTCTTTCCTCCTCTAATTCTTCTGGTCTCATGTCTTCTAGTATTCTTTCTTTGTGTCTGTTTTGGTTTGTTTGTTTTTTAGTCTTGGGATTGAAGCTATTGTTTTTATTACTGTTGGTGTTTTGTTGTTTCATTTTGCTATTTTGTTTAGTTTGTTTCCTGTTCTTTTTTATTTGGTTTGTTTTTGTCTTGTTTTGTTCTGTCAGCACATGTATAACAGTTGGCACAATGTGGTGGGGTTGAGACTCATAGTCAACAAGCTTGAGGGCTGAGCCCATCCACAAACAGAACAATAGTAATCACCCAAATTCAACAGGAGAAACCATATAACCCACATAAAGGTTGTTCCTAGAGCACCCAGCTCAGATTATCAAGGAGACTACACAAGTGGGTCGCACAGGAAGGCCACCCCACCGAGACTAGGAGGCATAGCAGTCTTCTGTGACACACAGAAACAAACACAAAGGAACAAAAAAATAATGGGGAGAAAAAACAGGCCCCAAATAAAAAAAACAGTAGGAATCTCCGGATAAAGAGATAAATGAAATGGAGGCAAGCAATTTATCAGATATAGAGTTGAAAGTAATGGTCATGAGAATGCTCAAAGAACTTAATGAGAACTATGAGAAACTTAGCATGAAAACAGATGTAGAAACCATGAGCAAGAATCAATCGAAAATGAAGAATGACACAGCTGAAATAAAGAATACCGTGGAAGGAATCAATAGTAGATTAAAGGAAGCTGAAGACAGAACCAGCGAATTAGGAGACAAGGTAGAAAAAAAACACCCAAACAGAGCAGCAATTAGACAAAAAAATAAAAAAGCAGGAATATAGTTTAAGGGAGCTTTGGGACAACATGAAATGTAACAACATCCACATCATAGGGTACAAGGAGGAAAAGATTCTGAGCAAGGAGTAGAGAACCTGTTTGAAGAAATAATGACAAAAAACTTCCCTAACCTGGTAAAGGAAATAGTCACTCAGGTTGAGGAAATGAGAATCCCTTTCAAGATGAACCCAAAAAGATCCAAACGTAGACACGTAATAATTAAAATAAAAACATTGCCCTGGTTGGTTTGGCTCAGAGGTTAGAGTGGCAGTCTAGGGCATGTACCTCAGTGGCAAGTTCAATCCCAGCCCCATTCAGGGCTCATACAAGAGGCAACCAATTGATGTGTCTCTCTCATATCAATGTTTCTTTCTCTCTCTCTCTCCCACTCTCTCTGAAAAGTAATGGAAAAAATATCCTCAGGTTAGGGTGTTAAAAAAAAGGCAAATGTTAAAGACAAAGAATGTATCTTAAAGGCAACAAGAGAGAGAAAGTTAGCTGCAAGGGAGCTCTCATTAGACTGTCACCTGATTTCTGAATAGAAACACTTCAGGCCAGAAGGGAGTGGAATGAAGTATACAAAATATTGGAAAGCAATGGACTGAATCAAAGACTACTCTATACGGCAAAGCTACCATTCAAAACTGAAGATGAAATAGATTCATAGACAAAAAAGGGCTAAGAGATTTTATCACCAACAGACCAGCACTGCAAGAAATGCTAAAAGGAGTGGTGTAAGAAGAAGAAATAGAAAGAGAGGAACACAGGCATAAAGAATAAAATGCAAATAAGTACTTATCATTAATATCTTTCAATGTAAATGGCTTAAATGTGCTAATCAGGATATAAGGTAGCTGAATGGAAAAGAAAATCTGGCTCGTATATATGTTGTCTGCAAGAGACCCATGTCAAAACAAAAGACAGAGGATGAAAGTGAAGGGATGAAAATTTGTTTCCACGAAAATTGAAATACCTGACAAAATAGACTTTAAAAAGAAGGCTATAACAAGAGAAAATGAAGGTAATTACATAGTACTAAAGGGGTCAATCCAACAAGAGGATATAACCCTGATGAACATATATGCACTGAATATAGGAGAACAAAAATATGTGAAGTAAAATTCTGGAGTACTTTAAGGGAGAGATTGACAGCAATACAATCATAGTAGGGGACTTGAACACCCCACAGGCATTACTGGTTATATCTTCTAGACAAAAAATCAACTAGAAAACAATGATCCTAAACAACACACTAGATCAGATGGAATTAATTTACATTTACAAAAGATTTCACCCCAAAGCTGCAGATTATACATTCTTCTCAAGTGCACACAGGTCATTCTCAATGATAGGCCACATGTTAGGACACAAACTAAGCCTCTACAAGTTCAAGAAGATTGAAATCATATCAAGCATCATCTCAGATTACAATGGCATGAAACTAGAAATCAACTACAATGAAAACACTTAAAACATTCAAGTACATGGAGGCTAAATAGCATGTTATTAAACAATGAATGGTTAGCAATGAGATCAAGCAAGAAATAAGAAAACTTCCCGGAAACAAATGAAAACACAACAACCCAAAATCTATGGAACACAGCAAAAGCAGTCCTGAGAGGGAAGTTCATAGCACTATAAGCCTATCTTCAAATACAATAAAGGTTTCTAATAAACTATCTAATCCTACAACTTAAAGAATTAGAAATAGAACAACAAGAAAAGCCCAGAGTAAGTAGATGGACGAAAATAACTATCAGAGTAGAAATGAGTGACACAGGGACCAAAAAAAAAAAAAAAATGAACAAAGCAAACAAACAAACAAAAAAACAAAGAAAAGATCAATGAAACCAAGAGCTTGTTTTTTGAAAAGATAAACAAGATTGATGTACCTTTGGCCAGACTTACCAAGAAACAAACAGAGGACCTAAATAAATGAAATCAGAAATGAAAGTGAAGTAACAACTGATACCACAGAAACCGAAAGGATTCTAAGAAAATACTATGAACAACTATATGCCAACAAGTTGCACAACTTGGACGACATTGACAAATTCCTAGAAACATACAATCTTCCAAAATTCAATCAAGAAGTATCAAAAAACATGAATAGCCCTATAACAACTGATGAAGTTGAAGGAGTAATAAAAAAGAAAGAAAGAAACAAACAAAACTCCCAGGAAACAAAAGCCCTTGCCCAGAAATCCAAAACAAAGGAACACTTCCAAGCTCTTTTTATGAAGCCAGCATTATCCTAGTTCCAAAACCAGATAAATACACTACAAAGAAAGAGAATTGTAGGTCAATATCCCTGGTGAACATAGATGCTAAAATACTCAACAAAATACTAGCACATTGGATCCAGTGATATATTAAAAAAAAATCATACACCATGACCAAGTGGGATTTATTCCAGGGATGCAAGGCTTGTACCATATTTGAAAAGCAATGAATGTGATACATCACATAAACAAATTAAAAGATGAAAATCACATGATCATATCAATAGATGCAGAAAAAGGATTTGACAAAATTTAACACCCATTTAAAATATATATATACCTTTATTGATTTCAAAGAGAGGAAGGGAGAAGGAGAGAGAGAGTTGAAACATCAATGATGAGGGAGTCGTCAGTGATCGGCTGCCTCCTGCATGCCCCCAACTGGGGATCAAGCCTGCAACCTGGGCATGTGCCCTGACGGAATGGAACTGCCATCTCCTGGATCTTGGGTCAGTGCTCAACCACTGAGCCACACCTGGCCGGGCTAACACCCATTTTTGATAAAAACTCTCAGCAAAGTGGGAATAGAGGGATCATACCTCAACATAACAAAGACCATATATGACAAACACAGCCAACAGCATACTCAATGGGCAAAAACTGAAGTCATTTCCCATAAGAACAAGAATAAGACAGGGATGTCCACATTCACCACTCTTATTCAGCATAGTACTGGAAGTCCTAGCCACAGTGATCAGAAAAAGGCATAAAAGGCATCCAAATTGGAAAGGAGGAAGTAAAACTGTCCTTATTTGCAGATGACATGATATTATACATAGAAAACCCTAAAGATTCCACCAAAGTACTACTAGATTTGATCAATGAATTCGGCAAGGTAGCTGGATACAAAATTAACACCCAGAAATTGATGGCATTTTAATACATCAATAATGAACTCTCAGAAAGAGAAACTAAAAATCCCATTTACCATTGTGACAAAAAATTGAGATATTGAGGCATAAGTCATAAATTTAACCAAGGAGGTAAAAGACCCCTACTCAGAAAAGTACAAATCATTGAAAAAAGAGATAGAGGAAGATATAAACAAGTGGAAAAATATACCATGTTCATGCTTTGGTAGCATTAACATCATTAAAAAGTCCATACTACCCAAGGCAATCTATAGATTCAATTCAATCCCTATTAAGATACCAACAGCATATTTCACAGATCTAAAACAGATACTTGAAAAGTTTGTATGGAACCAAAGAAGACCTCACATAGCCTCAACAGTATTGAGAACAAAGAACAAAGTTGCAGGGCTCGCAATACAAGATATCAAGTTATACTACCAAGCCACTAAAATTAAAACAGGCATATAGGTACTGGCACAACAACAGGCATATAGATCAATGGAACATAACAGAGAACCCAGAAATTGATAAATTTATTAATTGTCCAATTAATATTTGACAAAGGAAGCAATAGCAAACAGTGGAGTAAAGACAGTATCTTCAACAAATGTTGTTGGGAAAATTGGACTGGTACATGCAAAAAAAAAAAAGAACTAGATCACCAACTTTCACCATACACAAGAATGATCTCAAAATGGATAAAAGACTTAAATGTAAGTTGTCAAACCATAAAAATCCTAGAAGAAAACATAAGCAGCAAAATCTCAGACATCTCATGTAGTAGAATTTTGACTGATACATCACCTAGGGGAAGAGAAACAAAGGAAAAAATTAACAAATGGGACTACATCAAAATAAAAAGCTTCTACACAGTAAAAGAGACCAGCATCAAAATGAAAAAGGAACCTCCTTATGGGAGAACATATTTGCTAATGGTACATGTGATAAGGGGTTAATTTCCAAAATTGATAAAGTAGTCATACAACTCAACAAAAGAAAGACAATCCAATTAAACAAGAGGCAGAGGAACAGAATAGACACTTCTCTGAAGAGGACATACAAATGACTGAGACATATGAAAAAGTGCTCAGTGTTACTAATCATGTAAGAGATGCAAATTAAAACAACAATGAGGTATCACCTCACACCTGCCAGAATGGCTATCATCAATAAATCAACAAACAACAAGTGTTGGTGAGGATGTGGAGAAAAAGCAACCCTAGTACACTGCTGGTGGGAATGCAGACTGGTACAACCACTGTGGAAAACAGTGTGAAGTTTTCTCAAAAATTAAAAATGGAACTGTGCCCAGCCGGGCGTGGCTCAGCGGTTGAGCATCGACCAGGCGATCAGGGTTCGATTCCCAGTCAGGGCACATGCCCGGTTGCGGGCTTGATCAATGACTCTCTCATCATTGATGTTTCTATCTCTCTCTCTCTCCCTCTCTTTTCCTCTCTCTGAAATCAATGAAGATATATTTAAAAAAAAAAAAAAAAATGGAACTGCTATTTCTTTCAGCCAGTGATCCCACTTCCAGGAATATATCCTAAAAAGCCTTAAGCACCAATCAGAAAGAATATATGCACCCAGATGTTCATAGCAGTGTTAATTACAATGGCTAAGATCTGGAAAAAGCCCAAGTGCCCATCAGTAGATGAGTGGATAAAAATGTGGTACATCTACACAATGGAATACTATACAGCTGTAAAAAAGAAGGATCTATTACTCTTTGAGACAACTTGGAGGGACCTGGAGATTATTATGCTAAGTGAAATAAGCCAGGCAGATAAAGACAAATATCACATGATCTCACTTATATGTGGAATCTAATGAACAAAATAAACTGACAAACAAAATAGTTCCATAAACTTAGAAGCATGCAACAGACTGATGAATCTCAGAGGGAAGTGGGTGGGGGTGGGAAGAGACTAACCCAAGAACTTATATGCATATATGCATAACCCATGAACACAGACAATAGTGTGGTGAAGACCTGGGGAGGGGGTGCAGTTGGGGAGGAAGGGGTGAATAGGGAAAAAGGGGGGGATATCTGTAATACTTTCAACAGTGAAGATAAATTAAAAAATAAACATATCCTTGGGTGATGTTTAAAAATTTTTTTAAATGCCTGAGGTTTAAAATGATGCATAAAATAATGCATATACAATGAAAGTACCTCAACATAATACATATTGAGGTGATGCTCAACGTATATGACAAATCCTCAGCTAATACACTTTATGGAAAAACTGCAAGCTTTTTCTCTTAGTTAGATCAGGAACAAGACAAGGATGTCCACACTCACCACTGTTATTCAGGATAGTACTGGAAGTACTAGCCAGAGCAATCAGGCAGGAGAAAGAAATAAAAAAACATCAAAATTGGGAATGAAGAAGTAAAAGTGTTTGCGGAGGACATGATTTATTATATAGAAAACCCTAAAGATTCCACCAAAAACTATTAGAAACAATAAACAAATACAGTGAAGTTGCAGGATACAAAATCAATGTACCAAAATCCATTGTGTTCCTATATACTAACAACAAAACTTCAGAAAAAGAAATGAAGAGTGACCGGCATGTGTTCTGCAGCAGATATTGACTGCAGTCTCCATCATTGACTGATCCCTGGCCTCTCTGTGCTGCTGTATTGCCAAGATGTCCCTTTCTAACAAGCTGATTCTGGACAAGCTGGACCTGAAGGGGAAGCGGGTCATCATGAGAGTGGACTTTGTTGTTTCTATGAAGAACAACCAGATAAAAAAACAACCAGAGAATCAAGGCTTCCATCCCAAATATCAAATTCTGCTTGGACAATGTAGCCAAGTCTGTTGTTATTATGAGCCACCTGGGTTGGCCCAATGGTGTCCGTATGCCTGACAAGTACTCCTTGGAGCCAGTTGCTGTAGAACTCCAATCTCTGCTGGGCAAGGATGTTTTGTTTTTGAAGGACTGCATGAGCCCTGAAGTGGAGAAAGCTTGTGCTAACCCAGCTGATGGGTCTGTCATCCTGCTGGAGAACCTTCACTTTTATGTGGAGGAAGAAGGGAAGGGAAAAAATACTTCTGGGAACAAAGTTAAAGCCAAGCCAGCTAAAGTAGAAGCTTTCCAAGCTTCACTTTCCAAGCTGGGGGATGTCTGTGTCAATGATGCTTTTGGCAATGTTCACTGAGTCCGCAGCTCTATGGTGGGAGTCTGTCTGCCACAGAAAGCTGGAGGTTTTTTGATGAAGAAGGAAATGAACTACTTTGCTAAGTCATTGGAAAGCCCGGAGTGGCCCTTCCTGGCTATCCTGGGCAGAGCTAAAGTTGCAGACAAGGTACAGCTGATTAATAATATGCTAGATAAGCAATGAGATGATTATTGGTGGTGGAATGGCTTTTACCTTCCTTAAGGTGCTCAACAACATGGAGACTGCACATCTCTGTTTGATGAAGAGGGAGTCAAGAGCGTCAAAGACCTGATGTCCAAAGCTGTGAAGAATGGTGTGAAGATTACCTTGCCAGTTGACTTTGTCACTGCTGACAAGTTTGATGAGAATGTCAATACTGGCCAAACCACTGTGGCCTCTGGCATACCTGCTGGCTTGATGGGCTTGGACTGTGGTCCTGAGAGCAGCAAGAAGTACAATGAGGATTTCGCTAGGGCTAAGTAGATTGTGTGAAATGGATCTATGGGCATATTTGAATGAGAAGCTTTTGCCCCAGGGACCAAAGCCCTCATGGATGAGTCGGTGAAAGCCACTTCCAGGGGCTGCATCACCATCATAGGTGGTGGAGACACTGCCACTTGCTGTGCCAAATGGAATACAGAGGATAAAGTCAGCCATGTGAGTCCTGGGGATGGTGCCAGTTTAGAGCTCTTGGAAGGTAAAGTCCTTCCTGGGGTGGGTGCTCTCAGCAACGTTTAGTAATTTTTCTGCCTTTTGGTTCCTGTGCACATCCCCTAAGTCAGCTTAGTGCTTCCCACATTTCTACTTGATATTGGCTAAAATTTTCCCCCATGTCAAGATTCAGCTACTGCCCAAGAGATGCAACCCAGAAACACTTAAACAGTTGCACAGCATCTCAGTTTATCTTCATTGCATGCTGAACTTACCTCCTTTCTTCAGGATCTTATTTGAATTTCTTAATGAATAAGCCATTGTGCATTCTAGAGTATATATATTTATAGTGCGCCTATTAAAAGAAAGTAAGCTGTTAGCTTAGTTCTCTTATTGGAGTAGCTTATTCTGATTAGCTTTGTCATTGTTTCGCTACCCAGCATGAAAATGAGGTGAAATTCCACTTGGAGGGAGGGAGGGAGACAAAAAGTTGGTGATCTGTTAAATAAATAATAAAAGTATTCATTGGACCTGGAAAAAAAAAGAAAAAGAAATGCAAGACAAAATTTCATTTGCAATTGCAACATAAAGAAAAAAATACCTAGGACCAACCATAACAAAGTATGTGAAAGATCTGTGAACTAAAAACTGTAAGACATTGTTAAAAGAAATTGAAGAAGACACAAAGAAGTGAAGAGATACTCTGTGTTAATGGATTTGAAGAATTAATATAGCTAAAATGGCCATATTACTCAAAGCAATATACAGATATAATGCAATCCCCATCAAAATCCTAATGACATTTTTTAAAGGAATAAAGCTAAAAATTATCAGATTTTTATAAAACCTCAAAAGACCCCAAATAGCCAAAGCAATCCTGAGAAAAAAAGAACAAAGCTGGAGGTTTCACACATCCTGACTTCAAAGTATACTACAAAGCTACAATAATCAATACAGCATGGTATTGGCAGAAAAGAACAGATACACAGATCAATGGAATATAATTGAGGGCCCAAAATAAACCCACATGTATACGAGCAAATAATCTTTAACAAAGGACCCAAAAACATACAATAGAGAAAAGAAAGCCTCTTCAATAAATGGTGCTGGGAAAATTGGAAAGCCACATGCAAAAGTATGAAACTAGGCTGCTATTTGTCACCATACACAAAAATTAACTCAAAATGAATCAAAGACCTAAATGTAAGACCTGAGACAATAAATTACATAGAAGAAAACACAGGTACTAAACTTATGGACCTTGTTCTTAGAGGATTTTATGAATCTGACCTCATGGGCAAGGAAAGTAAAAGCAAAAATATAAATGAATGGGGCTATAACAAACTAAAAAATTTCTGCACAGCAAAAGAACCCATCCACTAAACAAAATGCAACCAAACACATGGGAGAAGACATTTGCAAGCAACACCTCCAATAATGGTTTAAGATCCAAAATATATAAAGAATTCATATAACTCAACACGAAACAAACAAAAAATTCAATATAAAATGGGCAGAGGACCTGAACAGACATACAAATGGCCAACAGATATATGAAAAGATGTTCAACCTCACTAACAACTAGGGAAATGCAAATAAAAACTACAATGAGATACCACCTCACATCTGTTAGAATGGCTATTATCAACAAGACAAGTAATAACAAGTATTGAAGAGGTTGTGGAAAAAAAGGAAAACTCATTCCCTGCTGGTGAGAATATAAACTGGCACAGCCACTATGGGAAACAGTATGAAGGTACCTCAAAAAATTAAGAACAGAGTTACCATATGACCCAACCCCTCTGAGGGTATCTACCTGGAAAAATTGACATTTATTTGCAATGATATATGTGTCCCTATCTATGTTCATTGCAGCATTATTCATGGTGGCCAAGACATGGAAACAACCAAAGTGTCCTTCGACAGATGATTGGATAAAGAAGACGTGGTTCATATATACAATGGAATACTACACAGCCATAAGCAAAGACGAAATCCTGCCACTGGCAACAACATGGGTGGACCTTGAGAATATCAAGCTAAGTGAAATTAGTCAGAAAGAAAAAGTCAAGAAACATGGTTTTAATCATGCAAGATTTAAAACTGAAAGTAACAAATAAACAAACAGCAAAAGCAAACAAAAACTCATAGACATGATTAAAAGTATGGTGGTAACCAGAGGGAAAGTGGGTAGGGGGAAGTAGTAAAGGATAAAGGAGGTGAAATATATGGTGAAGGAAAAATATTTGACTTTGGGTTTAAACACAAAACGCAATATACAGATTATGTGTTATACAATTTTGCACTTGAATCCTATGTAATTTTATTAACCAATGTCACCCCAATAAGTTTAATAGAGTTTTAAAAGAATGAAAGAGAGGGTATTACTACCTACTTTACAGAAGTAGAAAAACACTGTAAAAGACTGTGAACAATTGTATGCCAACAAAGTAAATAAATAGATGAAATGGACAAATTCTTAGAAAAATACAAACTACTGTACCTAACCTGAAATAGCCAAGCCGAATAAGTCTATAACAAGTAAACAGATTGTTACTTATCCAAAAACTACCCTCAAAGAAAAGCCCAGGCTTAGATGGCTTTATCACTTAATTCTACCACACATTTAAAGAAGGATTAATACCAATACTTCACAAACTTTTCCAAAAACTAAGAGGGTAGACTTTTTCTTACTTGCCAATTACAGATGACATTCAATATTATTTTATGTTACTTTGAGGTGTAGGTCAGAGTGGTTAGACATTTATATAATTTATGAAATGATCCCCCTAATAAGACTGATATCCATCTGACACCATACATAGTTATAATATTATTGATTATATTCCCTATGCTGTATTTTATATCTTCATTACTATTTTTTAACTGCCAATTTGTACTTCTTAATACCTTCACCTTTCTCACTCAACCCCTCATCCCATTCCCATCTGGCAACTATCAGTTTTTTCGCTGTATCTATGAGTCTGTTTCTGTTTTGTTTGTTCATTTATTTTGTTCTTTAGATATAAGTGAAATTATATGGTACTTGTCTTTCTCTGACTTATTTCACTTACTATAACACCATCTAGGTACATTTCTCTTGTTGCAAATGGTTAGATTTCATATTTTTATGGCTTAGTAATATTCCATTGTATATATGTACCACATTATTTTATCCAGTCATCTATTGATAGGCATTTTGGTTGCTTCCATATCTTGGCTATTGTAAATAATGCTGCAATGAACATAGGGTTGCATATGTCTTTTTGAATTAGTGTTTTGGATTTCTTTTGATAAATACCCAGAAGTGGAATTGCTGTGTCTTAAGGTAGTCTCATTTTTAATTTTTTGAGGAACCTTCATGCTATTTTTCATAGTGGTTGCACCAATTTGCAATCTCATCAACAATGCATGAGAGTTACCTTTTCATCACATCCTCACTATCGCTTGTTGTTTGCTGATTTATTGTTGATAGCCATTCTGACAGGTGTGAGGTGATATCTTGTTGTGGTTTTAATTTGCATTTCTCTGTGGTTTTAATTCGCATTAGTAATGTTGGTTATATTTTTATGTCTATTTGATATCTGTATATTCTCTTTGGATAAAAGTTTATTAAGGTCTCTGCCAATTTTATAATTGGATTGTTTGTGTTTTTGGTGTTGAGTTGTATGAGTTCTTTTTGAATTTTGTATATTAACCCATTTTTAGGTATATCATTGACAGATATCTTCTCCCAATCAGTATTTTAGATGGTTTCCATTGCTGTACAGTAAATTTTTAGTTATAGTTTAATTTGTTCATTTTTTTCTTTTATTTTTCTTGCCCCAGGTGGTATATCAGGAAAAAATATTGCTAAGAGAAATGTCAGAGATTTCAGTACCCATATTTTCTTCTAGGAGTGTTATGGTTTTGAGTCTTACATTTAATTTTTAATCCATTTTGAATTTATTCTTGTATATGGTATAAGAAGGTGGTCTAGTTTCATTTTTTTGCATGTATCTATCCAGTTTTCACAACACCATTTATTGAGTAGACTGTTTTTACCACCATTGAATAGTCTTGCCTATTTTTGTCAAATATTAATTGACCATACAGGCATGGGTTTATTTCTGGCTCTCTATTCTGTTCCATGGATCTATGTGACTGTTTTTATGCCAGGGTCATGCTGTTTTGATTACTATAGCCTTTTAGTATAACTTGATATCAGGTAGTATGATAACCTCAATTTTGTTCTTTCTCAAGGTTGCTGAAACTATTTGAGGTCTTTTGTGGTTCCATATAAATTTTATTTTATTTTTTAAAATTTATATTTATTGTTGAAAGTATTACAGGTGTCCCATTTTTTACTCCATTATTGTCTGTGTCCATGGATTATACATATATGCATATAACTTCTTTGGTTAATCTCTTCCCAAGCCCCACATCCATTTCCTCTTTGATACAACAGTCTGTTGCAAGCTTCAGTGTCTCGGGGACTATTTTGTTTATCAGTTTCTTTTGTTCATTAGCTTCTTCTTAAATAAGAACCTTCAACATTTCATGGTTTGGTGATGATGAACTCCTTTAGCTTTTTCTTATCTGTGAAGCTTTTTATCTGAACTTCAATTCTAAATGACAGCTTCGCTGTGTAGAGTAATCTTGGTTGTAAGTTCTTGCTTTTAATCACTTTGAATGTTTCTTGCCACTCCCTTCTGGCCCACAAAGTTTATGTTGGGAAATCAGCTGACAGTCGTATGGATGCTCCCTTGTAGGTAACTAACTGCTTTTCTCTCACTACTTTTAAGATTCTCTTTTTGTCTTTAAACTTTGGCATTTTAATTATGATGTGTCCTTGCTGTGGGCCTCTTTGGGTTCCTCTTGTTTGGGACTCTGTGCTTCCTGGACTTGAAAGTCTATTTCTTTCCCCAGGTAGGGGAAGTTTTCTGTTATTATTTCTTCAAATAGATTTTCAATTTCTTGCCTCTTTCTTCTCCTTCTGTATCCCCATAATATGAATGTTATGCCACTTGAAGTTGTCCCAGAGGCTCTTTATACTATCTTCATGTTTCTGTATTCTTTTTTTCTATTTGCTCTTCTGATTGGGTATTTTTTTGCTTCCTCATAACCCAGCTTGCTGATTTGATTCTCGGTGTCCCCTACTCTACTGTTGATTCCCTGTAAATTATTCTTCCTTTCAGTTAGTGTAGCCTTCCTTTCTGACTGGTTCTTTATTATGTCATTGATGATCTCACTAGTTTCCTTAATAGTCTTACTAAAATCCTTGAACATCCTTATAAACATTGTATTTATCTCTAAATCTAGTAGCTTGCTTGGCTCTATTTCATTTAGTTCTTTTTCTGGAGATTTTTTCTGTTCTCTCATTTATGTCATGCTTCTTTGCCTCCACATTTTGGCTGCTTCCAGGTGTTGGTTTCTCTGTGTTAGGTAGAGCTGCTATGTCTCCTGGAATTGGTAGAGTGTCTTTGCGTAGTAGGTATACTGTAGGGCTCAGTTGCTCAGTCTCTTCAGTTACCTGCACTGGGCCTTCTAAGTGCTCCCCTGTGTGTGCTGTGTGCACTGTCTTGTTATTGTTGAGCCTTGGTTGCTATTGGCATCACTTGGAGGAATTGACCCCCAAGCCAATCTGCTCTGAGAATCAGCTGCAACTACAGCCAAAGAGCTGCTGTGTTGGAGACTCCCTTATGGAGCAGGATTTGCTTCAGTGGGGCTTTGGTGCTCACCAAGTCTGCCCATTGAGTGTGTCACTCATGGATGTGGTAGGGTTGTAATCCAGTGTGGTTGAAGCCGACTACCAGGTGCACTGTATCTGAGGCCTCCCAGGAGGTGCAAAGTCAGCCTCTGCCAGTGCCTTGCCCAGGGCCACCCAGCATGAACTACACAGCAATCTTTACATGGCTGCTACTTGTGCTGGGCTTGGAGGTGCCCAGGAGAGGCCAAGCTATGAAAACAATGCAGGCTGCCACTAGTGCTGTGCCTGGGGACACTTATCAAGAGGTATGGGGCACGCTGAGTTCAGCTGCTGCTTGTTTGAGAGATTTTCAGAAAGTCCCAAGCATGAGGCTAGAGATGCCACTTGCATAGAAAAGCCATTGGAAATGACTTGGATGAGCTTGCAAGTGGGGAGGGGTGGGGCCTCCAGGAATCACCAGGGCAGGGCATAAGGTGTGAGTGAGGATGGTGGAAATTCAAATATGGCTCTTGCTGGCTCTGTGGGGGTTGAGCTCGTCAAAGAAGGAATGGCCTCTGCCAGCTCTTCTGTCTGGGAGTAAGCTGTCCCTCCAGCTCTTTTTCTGATTCCAGGAAAGTTATTTCCTCCATGAATGTCCCAGATTCCTTTCAAGCTGCTGCACAGTGCTGGAGCTTAGAAGGAGTGTGTCTGCCTAAGTCCATGTGTTGGCCCCTTAAGAGGAACTGCCTGGGACTCCAGCAGCCTCCGAGTCACTCAGCCACAGTCCTTCTTGGTTTTTACAGCCCGAAGTTGTGGGGACTTCTCTTCCTGGTAATGGAACCCTGGGCTGGGGGGGCCTGATGTGGGGCTGGGACCCCTTGCTCCTCTGGGAAACCTCCACCAGCTGAGATATCCCACCTGGGTATGGGATGGGCCCCTCTCCTTGATTCAGCCCAGATTCTGCGCTACGGCCTCTGCTCCTCCTACTGGTCTAGATGTGCTTCTTCAGTTCCCTAGTTGTAGGACTTCTGTTCAGCTAGATTTCAGGAGGTTCTCAGTGATGGTTGTTCTGTATTTTAGTTGTAATTTTGATGTGGTTGTAGGATGCGGTGAATACCTTGGTTACCTATGCCACCATCTTGTTGTCTCTTCTCCATATAAATTTTAGAATTATTTGTTTTAGTTCTGTGAAAATACCATTGTTCTTTTGATAGAGTTTACATTAAGCCTATATATAGATTGCTTTGGTTAATATGGACATTTTAACAATGTTACTTCTTCTTATTTATGAGCATGATATATGCTTTCATTTATTTGTATCTTCAATTTCTTTCTTGAACACCTTATAATTTTCCAAATACAAGTCTTTTACCTCCTTGATTTAATTTATTTCTAGGTATTTTTGGTGCAATTTTATATGGGATTGTTTTTTAATTTTTTTTTTTCTGATAGTTTGTTATTTGTGTATATAAATACACCTGATTTCTGAATTTGAAATTTTAATCATGCTACTTTACTGAATTAATTTATAAGTTCTAATAGTTCTTTGGTGGAATCTTTAGAGTTCTCATCTGCCAGTAATGACAGTTTTACTTCTTTTTTCCAATTTGTGTTTTATTTATTTTCCTTTTCTGATTGCTGTGGCTAGGACTTTCAATATTATGATGAATAAAGGTGGTGAAGGTGGACATCCTTGCCTTGCTCCAGATTTAAGAAACACACATTTATCTTTTCCCCTGCTTACATTAGCTGTGGGTTTGTCATATATGGCCTTAATTATGTTGAGATAGGTGCCCTCTGTTCCCACTTTGTTGAGAGTTTTTATTATAAATTTATTCTGTATTTTCTCAAATGTTTTTTCTTTCTCTATTGATATAACCATGTAGTTCTTATTCTTAATGTTTTATGGGCTATCACGGTAATTTACTTGCAGATATTGAACCTACCTTACATTCCAAGAATAAATCCCACTTGATTATGGTTTATGATCTTTTTACTGTATTGCTGAATTTGATTTGCTCAAATTTTGTTGAGGATTTTTGCATCTACATTGATCAGGGACAATGGCCTATAATTTCTTTTTTTTGTAATATCTTTGTTTGGTTTGCAATCAAGGTAATGATAGCCTCTTAAAATGAGCTTGGAAGCCTGCCCTCCTCTTGAATTTTTTTGAATGCTTTGAGAAGGATAGGTTATATTCACCTGTGAAGCCATCTGGTCTAGGACATTTTTGGGGGGTTATTTTGATTATTGATTAAATTTTATAAATACTTATCTGTCTGTTGACATTGTTTATTTCTTTTTTTTTTCTTTTTTAAATATATCTTTATTGATTTCAGAGAGAGGAAAGGAGAGGGAGAGAGAGATAGAAACATCAATGATGAAAGAGTCATTGATGGAGCCCACACATCGGTCATGTGCCCTGATTGGGAATCAAACCCCGATCGCCTGGATCCTAGGTCGACACTCAACCGCTGAGCCATGCCCGGCTGGGCCACATTGTCTATTTCTTATTGACTCAGTCTTAAAAGTTTCATATTTCTAGAAATTTATCCATTTGTCTAAGACTGTCCAATTTGTTGGCATATAATTATTCATAGTATTTTTAAACCCTTTGTTTTACTGTTATTTCAGTTGTCAGTTTTCTGTCACTTATTATTCTATTTATTTCCATCCTTTATCTTTTTTCTTGATGAGTCTAATTAAAGGTTTATCAATTTTGTTTATTTTTTAAAAACTTACTCTTGGTTCATTGATGTTTTGTACTGTTTTTAGACTTCATATTTTATTTTCTACTTTAATCTTTATTATTTTCTTCCTTCTACTCACTTTGGGCTTTGGTTGTTCTTCTTTTACTATTTTTATGTGTAATATTAAGTTACTTATTTGAGATTATTTTATTTCTTGAGGTGGGCCTGTATTATTATGAATTTCCCTCTTTAAACTGCTTTGGCTGTGTTTCATACATCTGGATAGTTATATTTTCATTTTCATTTGTCTCAAGGTATATTTTGACTTTTCCTTCATCTCATTAACTCATTTGTTGTTTAATAGCTTGTTATTTAGCCTCTATGTGTGTGTATGCGTATTTTCAGTTTTCTTATTGTAATTGATTTCTATTTTCATACCATTGTGGTTGTTGAAAATTTTTGATATGATTTCAAAATTATTCAATTTATTGAGTCTTGTTTTGTGGTATAACATGTGGTCTGTCCTGGAAAATATTCTATATGTGTTTGAAAAGGATGTATATTCTGCTGCTTTGGGTTTAAATGCTCTAAAAATATCAATTAAATCCATCTGGTCAATGTGTCATATAGGGTTGCTGTTTCCTTGTTGATTTTTTTTTTTGTCTGGATAATCTATATATTGATGTTGATGTGGTGTGAAAATCCCCTACTCTGAATGTATTACTGTGGATTTCTCCCTTTATGTCTGACAATGTTTGCTTTATATATTTAGATGCCCCCACGTTAAATGCATAGATATTTATAAGTGTTATGTCCTCTTGTTAGATTGACCTTTTATTATTATGAAATGCCCTTCTTTGTCTCTTGTTGCAGCTTTTGTTTTTAAGGCTAATTTGTCTCATATAAGTATTTTTACTTCAGCTGTTTTTTCAAAATTTCCATGTGCATGAAATATCTTTTTGTTGTTGTTGTTAATCTTCACCCAAGGATATTTTTTCCATTGATTCTTCAGAGAGAATGGAAAGGAGGGGGGAGACAAAGAGAAACATTGATGTGAAAGAGACACAAAGATTGGTTTCCTCCTGCAAATGCCCAAACCGGGGCCGGGGATGGAGCTTGCAACCAAAGTATGTGCCCTTGACCAGAATAGAACTTGTGATCTTTCAGTCAGTAGGCTGACACTCCAACCACTGAGCAAAACTGGCTAAGTCTGAAATATCTTTTTTCATCCCTTTATTTTCAGTCTGTTTGTTTCTTTTTATCTGAGGTAGGTCTTACAGGCAGCATCTATACTTGTTTTGCTTTTTAAACCATTCAGTTGCACTGTGTTTTCTGATTGGGTCACTTACTCCACTATGATGCAAGCTGAGGCCAGCCACCACCTGTGCTAAGCTTGTAGCTCCTTAGTTGGAGCTACATTACAATCCAAGCCTGGCCACCCTTATGCCAGCTTTGGAGCCACCTGATGTGAGTATTAATGGAAATTGAGACTGGTCACTGCTTGTTCTGGGCCTGGGGCCATTTGGAGAGACCTTTAATGTACACTGAGACCAGCATCTTTTTATGTGGGTTTGTGTACCTTGGAGAGAGTCTGTAGAGTGAACCAAGTGTGGCCTCCACTTGTGTGGGATTATAGACCTTTGAGAAAGTCTGCAATGTAAGCCTAGCCTAGCCACTACTTGTGTGGGGTTTGCAGCGCTTAGAGTGAATCTGCAACATGAATCTAGGCAGGCTGATTGTGTGGAGGAGCCACTGAAAGGGTATCAGGATGGATGAGTCAGTTGGATGGGATGGGGTATCAGGGAATCACTAGGGCAGGGCAAGCAGTGTTAGCCAGGTTAATGGAGAGCTCAGATTTGGTCCCTTCCTGCACCTAGCTGGTGGATTTAAGGAGCTCAACAAAGAAATAATGGCACCTGACAGCACTTATGTCTCCTGAGAGGATGGACCTGAACCACTTCCCTCTAGCCCTTGCCCTAAATATAGTAAATTTAGTTCCTCCCCATATGCCCCTGACACTTTTTGAGCTGCTTCCCTTGTACTTGAGCTTAGAGTGTTAGTGTATGAGCAAATGAGTTTGTGTGCCAGCGCTTTAAGAGTAGTATGTCCTGGTCTCCTGAAGCCCTATGTCTCTCAGGGACACAATTCTCACTAATTTTCATACCCAGAGGTTATGGGAAGTCCTCTTCCTGGCACTGGTGGAGCCTAGTATGGAGCTGGGACTCCTCACTCCTTAGGGGTTCCTCCACAGCTGAGATATTCCTCCCAATTTCAATCACCACAACATGTATGTGGACCTGCTTGGTTCACATCTCTACTCCACCTACCAGTTTGGAAGTGGATTATTCTTTATATCTTTAGTTAAAGTAATTTTGTTCAGCTAGTCTTCCTGTAGTTCTCAGCAATGGTTGTTCTGTAATTTATTGGTAATTTTGATGTGATTGTGGAAGGAGGCTGAGAGTTTAATTACTCTACCATCTTGACTGGAAGTCCCTGGTGTTCTTTCTGTTATTGATTTTTTGTTTTAACACATTATAATTGGAGAACATTTTTGTATGATTTGTCTTTTAAAATTTATTCATATGTGTTTTGTAAATGTGGTCTCTCCCGGATTATTTCCATGTGCGCATGGGAAGAATGAATATTCTACTGTTGTTGTATGGAGGATTCTGTATGTGTCTGTTTCTATTAGGTCTAGTTGGTTTAAAGTGTTATTTGAGTCATCTATTTACTTATTATCTTATATCTAGCTGTTTTATCCATTAGTAAAAGTAGAGTATTGAAGTCTTCAACCACTATTGTAGAAATTTCTATCTCTTCCTTCAGTTTTGTCAATTTTTGCTTCTTATACTTGAGGTCTCTGTTGTTAAATATGTGTATGTTTATAATTTTTGTATCTTCTTGATTTATTGATTAATCTTTTCATCAATATATAATATCCTCCTTTGTCTCTTATAACAAATTTTCATTTAGAGTCTATTTTATATGACATAAGTATTTCCACCCAGATCTCTTTAAATTACTATTTACATAAGATATATTTTCCATTTTTTCACTGTCAACCTATTTGTATCTTTGAACCTAAAGTGAGTTTCTTGCAGGCAGCATATAGTTGGCTCAAGTTACTTTATCCATTCTGCCAATGTCTACCTTTTAACTGTAAATTTATTTTAATTTATTTACACTTAAAGTAGTTACTTTAAGTTCTATGTACTCGGAAAACTATAGAACACTGAAAAAAGAAATAAAGGAAGATATAAACTAGTGGAAGATATACCAGTGTCATGGATTGGAAGAATTAATATCATTAAAATGTTCATACTACCTAAAGCAATTTATAGATTCAATGTAATTCTTATTAAAATACCAACATATATTTCACAGATCTAGAACAAACATTTTGAAAATTTATATGGAACCATAAAAGACCCCCAATAGCTGCAGCCATCTTGAGAAAAAAGAACAGAGTGGGAGGGATCACTTTATCAGATATCAAACTGTACTACAAAGCCACTGTAATCAAAACAGCCTGGTATTTGTACAATACCAGACATATAGAACAATGGAGCAGAACAGAAACCCCAGAAATAGACCCAGGCCATTTTGGTCAGTTAATATTTGACAAAGGAAGGAAAAGCATACAATGGAGAAAAGATAGCTTCTTCAATAAATGGTGCTGGGACAACTGGACAGGTACATGCAAAAAAATCAAACTAGACTACCAACTTTCACCATAAACAAAAATAAACTCAAAATGGGTAAAAGACTTAAATGTAAGTTAGGAAACTATAAAATACTGGAAGAAAACAGACAGTAAAATCAAAGACATCTCATGTAGTGGAATTTTTACTGATGCATCTCCTAAGGCAAGAGAAACAAAAGAAAAAATAAACTAAAAAGCTTCTGCACAGCAAAAGAAAACAGTCTCTAAATACAAAGGAACCCCACAGTCTGGAAAACATATTTGCCAAGGATGTATCTGATAAGGGGCTAATTTCCAAAGTGTACAAAGAACTCATACTACTCAGAAAGAGGAACACAAACAACCCAATTAAAAAATGGGCAAAGGACCTGAATAAACACTTCTCCAAAGAGGACATGCAAATGGCCAAGAGACATGAAAAAATGGTCAGTGCCGCTAATCATCAGAGAGATGCAAGTTAAAACCACAATGAAGTATCACTTCACATCTGTAAGAATGGCTGCCATCAACAAATCAACAAATGACATGTGCTGGCAAGGATGTGGAGAAAGGGGAAACCCTGGTACACTGCTGGTGGGAATGCAGACTGGTTCAGCCACTATGGAAAACAGTATGGAGGTTCCTCAAACAATTAGAAAAGGAACTGCCTTTTGATCCAGTGATCCCACTTCTAGGAATATATCCTAAGAATCCTGAAACACTAATCAGAAGGAATATATGCACCCCTATGTTCATAGCAGCACAATTTACAATAGCTAAGATCTGGAAACAGCCCAAGTGCCCATCAGTAGATGAGTGGATAAAAAAGCTGTGGGACATTTACACCATGGAATGCTATGCAGCTGTAAAGAAGGATCTTGTACCCTTTGGGACAGTATGGAAGGACCTGGAGAATATTATGCTAAGCGAAATAAGCCAGGCAGAGAAAGACAAACATTACATGATCTTACTTATAGGTGGAATCTAAAGAACTTTATAAACTGATGAACAGAAATGATTCAATGACATGGAAGTAGGGATCAGACCGGCACATCTCAGAGGGATGGAAGAGAGCGGGCGGGTGGAGGGAGAGAGATTAACCAAAGAACTTATATGCATGTATGCACAACCCAAGGACATGGACAATGGTGTGGAGAGGGACTGGGGAGGGGGTGGGATCGGGTGGAATGGGTCATTGGAGAGAAAAAGGAACATCTGTAGTATTTTGGAGAAAAATAAATATTTCTTAAAAATAAAAATAAATAAAAACCAAAAATAAAAACATTAACGGTGTATTTTTTCTTTATTTTTTTTTAATTCTCACTGGAGGATATTTTGATTTTCAGAGAGAGTGAAAGAGAAAGAGAAAGAAAGAGAAAGAGGGAAACATCAATCTGAGAGAGACACATGGATTTGTTGCCAGGGGTCAGGCCTGTAACTGAGGTACACTCTCTTGGCTAGAATCAAACCCGGGACCCTTCGGTCCATGGGCCTATGTTCTAACCACTGAGACAAACCTGCTAGGGCTAATTCATGTATTTTAACTGAAGATCCAGAATACTGGATCTACTTGTTCTCAGTGAAAACAGAGCTTAGGTCCATCTTCAGTTTTCCATGCAAATTGGGAAGGGCAGAAAGTTCGTACATAGGGAAAAGATTTCATTTTTTTGGCAATGGTTTCAACTGCTTTTTCACAAAACTCTGTTGTTACATGTTTTTATGGGTATTTCTTTTGAAAACTAAATGGGCTGCTATTTCTCTGGCATGTTCAGTCTGCCTTTTTTATTAAATTGGGCAAATTAACAGGTTGCTAGATCTCTGATTGATTTAGTGAAGATGATGAGCTGTGATGGTAAGGTCAAGTACAATATTAAAGACCTGGGTTTGAGTACTGGCTCTACCAATAACCAACTATGTGACCTTGGGAGAGTCATTACCCTTGCTATGCCTTCATTTATTTATCTATAAAAATGAGGATAGCAATATTAATCTCACAGAGTGGGTGTGAATGTCCAATGTGGAAGTGCTTTATAATCTGCACAATTGTGTTAATGGGGTTGTTTGTGAGAGCAAGTTGGTATTCTCTAGTCCATAACATCTAAAATTATTGAGATTTCTCAACAAAACTGATAGTATTCTTTACCATAGTGGGATTGTGATTATCCTAATGAAGCTTGCATGTTCTCAGCTAAACATCTGCATTTTACTCATCTGGATAAAATATTTAAGGGTCTGGTGATCACTTCTTCTAGTCTCTTTCTCTCTTCATAAAAAGCCACAATTCCCACCATCTCAGAGTTGAGGCTTTTGGATAGCATAGTATAGGAGGGAGCAAAAAGATGATGATGATAGTGATGAAGATGTCAAAGGGCTTTAGAAATTAAATAATACAACTTCATCATGTTGCAGTTGATAATGAAGCTTACTAATGATGAAGATGAATTTATAATAATAATAGACGGCTCACTGTGTACCAGGCACTGTCCTAAGTGTTTTACATGCATTATGCCACTTGATCTTTACAATAATCCTCTGGAGTAGGAATTGTTATTATACCCATTTTACAGATGTTAAAACTGAAGCACAGAGAAGTTAACTTGCCCAAGGTCACATGATTAGAGAGTAACAGAGCCCAAATTATGCAAGAGGTCTTTGGCATATTTTTCCTTCAAAAACCATACTGCCTACGGAAAACAAGTTAAATTTTAAATATGGTGTTAAAGACATTACATGATCTGACCACAGCCTCTCTTTCCAGCCTTGTTTGCTATGATTTATCTTCATGTATCTTGCACTCCAGCAAACAGTTTGCTGAATATGTCACATGCTTTCCTAACTTGTTGCTCTGACTGTTACCTTTTATTTCCTTTCTTGGCATCTCTACAAGTCCAAATGTTACCCATCCTGCAATACCTCATTTATTTTTATTTTTTTAACTTTATTTTTATTGTTGACACTATTACAGATGTCCCCATTTTCATCTCCTTTGCCCACTTCCACCCCCTGACTTCTTCCCTCTGGCCATTACCACACTGTTGTCTATGTCTGTGGGTTATCCACATATGTTCTTTGGCTAATCCCTTCACTTTCTTAAATGACATTCAGTTCACTTAGAAGTGATCCGCCGTTCTCTGTGCTTCCAAAGCTCTTCACACTGGCATTCTGCCCAGGAATGGCTTGTATTTTGTTTTGGCCAAGAGATAAAATGACAACAGAACCTCTACTTTTTGTTAGTTTCCTAGAGTCCTGCCTTCCTTATAAGCTTGTCATAAGAATGTAATGAGGCAATGGATATGAAAGAGCTTTTTGAACCATTAAGTACTCTAAAGGTCATTATTGCGTTTTGGATATCCCTATATTGTCCAAGTTTGGGAAGGCAGAGCCCTTTCAGTGTGTGCCTATTTTTAGGAGGGCAAATTTCCATTTCTAATATATATTAAAAGGAACTGAAAATTGCAGAATTGAATAAGTAAAAGGGCAAGCAATAAAAGGTAACATGGACAAATAAAAATATTGACTTTTATTAGGTGATGAGAATGTGAACAATTAGATCTCATATTCCTGTTGTTTTTACAATGACCATGAGAAAATGAGAAAAGTGAAGATAGTTTCTTGGAATTAATTGTGTGTGTTCATAGCTTTTGTTTGATTTGCAAAATCTGTGTTCATTTAAAAGCCCTTTGCTGATAGAGTGATAGAGTGGCTACAGGCCAAGGTTTTATTTATGTCTATGTGTGCATGTATAAAATCTACCAACATGCTAAAGAATGACACTCAAGAGCCTTCAGAGAGACAGTGACATCTGTTATAGGGGACTCACACTTGGAACAACTTAATTGACCATTTTTGGCATGTGCTGGTCTAAACTGGCTCATTTATTGGCTAAAAATCTTTTCTGAATTAGGTCCAACTTTCAGCAGGCACATTTCCATCTGGTTAAGTTTAGAATTCAAGCTGTTTTTATTTTTTAAAATACCTCACACCAATACTAGTCGGCAAAAGTTCTTATATATCATACCATCCCTGTATTCCTTTAAAAACATTTTCATTTCCCTTTGCTTTAAACCAGGTGTGAATGATGTGGTTGTTGGGGCTCTTCAAGGTGGGATTTTGAAGTACAGGATGGATTTTTTGTAAAGACACAAAAGGAAATAGGGAGGAAGAAAATGCAGACATCTGTAAAAACTGGCACACTTGCATTATAAAACAGGAGCTAATGTGTTAGGTGCTTACACTCCCTTAGTGGAGAAAAGTAGCCCTGATGAACAGCTGCTTGTGTAGACAGAGCATCCTGCTACTTGGATCTCTCATTCTATCTATGTCAAGCACTAGCCTTGGGGACAGTGCATCATATTATCAAGTCACATAGAAGATTAGAAGAGAGATGACAATAAGCAAAGTCATGTGGTATATGACATGTACCAGCAGGACAATAAATCAGAAGCCTGAAACCTTTGCTTACAATCAGCTCAATAATGATGAAGTTGACCTTTCCTTAACACCCTCTGCTCCTCACTTCTGGGTATTAATTCCCATAGGAGAGTTGGCTGATTTAGGGATAGAAGGCGAAGGACAAGACAGAGGATTGAAAAACATGGCTAGCATTTCTTCAAAATATGTTTTCAACCCTGATATTGACAGAGCAGCCTGAGGCAGAGCCTCTCATATCTATGCGCCTTGAGATTCTGTCATGGGGCTAGGGTTTAGCAGGTGTCTCATGGTTGTTATAACACTGTACAAAACACTTTTCACTTGATTAATAGTCTGAATAGGGATAGCAATTTCTGGGTTGGTTCCAGAAATCTAGGTTGGTTCAGTTCTTTTCAATTAAACATTTGTAATTTAGAAATAATTTTAACACATAAGTTGCAAAAATACTAGAGAGTTCTCATGTACTCTTCACCCACCCATAAAATCTTATATAACCATGGTATATTATCAAGACCAGGAAATTGACATTGGTACAATACTATTAACTACACTATAGACCTTATTCAGATTTCATCAAGTTTTACATGCATTCATTTCTTTGGGTATATTTAAATGAATACTGCAACCATCAGATATGAAACTTCCATCCCCAGAATGAAGCTCCTTTGTGCTAATCTTTTATAGTCAGTCACGCTAGGAGTGTTAAGTTTTTACTAAGTTTTAACCTCTCTAAAGTGGCCTAGGTCAAAAAACTCTACTGAAACCTCTCTTCCAGTTAAACTTCCTTGCCTGGCCTCCAGAAAAACACTATTTTTTCATTAAATATCCGGGACAAGTGTGAACAATTTCCTCATTTCTTGACTTCTCTTAGCACAGCTGTAGAAGGCTTAAAATTTTTAAAGATTTGAAAAAATATTAAGGAAAATAAATAAGTGAAAAACACACAAAAAATGTCAATCTTCTAAAGAACTTGTTTCTAATTCCATACTAGTTAATTTGTTTCCAAGACTCTTAAATCATATTCCATGTCTTATTCTGTCTCTTTAGATGCTGGTGTTTCAGCCCCTAAGTAACTGGCTAATCCATCTTCTCTTCAGACACTTTGACTGTTTACTCAACCTTCCACATCTCCATGTGGCAAGTATCAATGTTGCTATATAACTTCTCAATTGATGTGCCAAGAACAGGTAATAAGTAAGACCAGATATTGATACCATCAGCCTTTGTGAAAATGAGTTAGAGCCTGGGATGACATGAGCCTCTAAGCTCAGTGGACTCAAGCTGTGAGCTGACATGGTCATATATCCCAGGAAGCCATACAAATATTAGAATTTTCTATGTATACTCAACATGAAAAAGGTCTGGAGCATAACTGCAGAACTTTTGGAAAGTCTAAACAAGTTATTCATCAATAAAAACCTATTGATGTTGACTCTCTATTCTAGACAAGAGACACTGTGATACTTAACAGTTTCTTGAATGTGCAAGGTGCTCTTTAAAATACAGGCGTGCTACCCAAGATCTGTGTGTAGGATAGGCATTATAGTTTAGTTAAAGCTGAAATGTTTTCCAATATTACTGAAAGGCAAAATGCATAAAATAGTTATAAATCTATGTTAATGGACACACACAATGTAAAAAAAATGTAATTTGTGAGAAAAACATAAATGATGAAGGAAGAAGCTGTTTAGGAGAAAAGTTTTGTATAGGACTGAAGCAAAACTGGTATTAATTCAAACTAGATTGCTGTAATTTAAGATAGTGATTGTAATTTGGGGGGTAAACATTAAGAAAATAACTAAAAATACAGAAAAGGAAAAGAGAAGGAGATCAAAATATTACAATACAAAAAGTCAAACACAAAAGAAGTCAGTAATGTTGCAATTGAAGAATAATAAAAAAGGTATAGGACACACAGAAAACAAAGACCAAAATGTCTGAAATAAGTCCTTTATAATCAGTAACTACTTTATTTTGTTGTATTTTTATTTTTTTCTCCAAAATACTACAGATGTCCCTTTTTCTCTCCAATGACCCATTCCACCCGATCCCACCCCCTCCCCAGTCCCTCTCCACACCATTGTCCATGTTCTTGGGTTGTGCATACATGCATATAAGTTCTTTGGTTAATCTCTCTCCCTCCACGCACCCGCCTTCCTCCATCCCTCTGAGATGTGTCGGTCTGATCCCCACTTCCATGTCATTGAATCATTTCTGTTCATCAGTTTATAAAGTTCTTAGCATAATATTCTCCAGGTCCTTCCATACTGTCCCAAAGGGTACAAGATCCTTCTTCTTTACAGCTGCATAGTATTCCATGGTGTAAATGTCCCACAGCTTTTTTATCCACTCATCTACTGATGGGCACTTGGGCTGTTTCCAGATCTTAGCTATTGTAAATTGTGCTGCTATGAACATAGGGGTGCATATATTCCTTCTGATTAGTGTTTCAGGATTCTTAGGATATATTCCTAGAAGTGGGATCACTGGATCAAAAGGCAGTTCCTTTTTTAATTGTTTGAGAAACCTCCATACTGTTTTCCATAGTGGCTGCACCAGTCTGCATTCCCACCAGCAGTGTACCAGGGTTCCCCTTTCTCCACATCCTCACCAGCACATGTCATTTGTTGATTTGTTGATGGTAGCCATTCTTACAGATGTGAAGTGATACTTCATTGTGGTCTTAACTTGCATCTCTCTGATGATTAGTGACGTTGAGCATTTTTTTAATAATTTATCTTTATTGTTGAAAGTATTACAGGTGTCCCATTTTTCCTCCCAATTGACCCCCTCCACTTCGTTCCCACCCCCTCCCCAGGCCTTCAACCCATTATTGACCATATCCATGGGTTATGCATATATGCATATAACTTCTTTGGGTAACCTCTTCCCACCCTCCACCCCCTTCCCTCTTTCTTCTGAAATATGATCGTCTGTTGCATGCGTCAATGTCTCTGGATCTATTTAGTTCGTCAGATTCTTTTGTTCTTTAGCTTCTTCTTAAAGAAGACGCTTCAACATTTCCCGTGGTGCTGGTTTGGTGGTGATGAACTCCTTTTGCTTTTTCTTATCTGTGAAGCTTTTTATATGACCTTTGACGCTAAATAATAGCTTTGCTGGGTAGAGCAATCTTGGTTGTAGTTCCATGTTTTTCATCACTTTGAATATTTCTTGCCACTCCCTCTGGCCTGCAAAGTTCCTGTTGAGAAATCAGGTGACAGTCGTATGCGTGCTCCCTTGTAGGTAACTAATTGCTTTTTTTTTGCTGCTTTTAAGAATCGCTCTTTGTCTTTAACCTTTGGCATTTTAATTATGATATGTCTTGCTGTGGGCCTCTTTGGGTTCCTCTTATTTGGGATTCTCTGTGCTTTCTGGACTTGAAAGTCTATTTCTTTCCCCAGGCAGGGGAAGTTTTATGTAATTATTTTTTCAAATAGGTTTTCAATTTCTTGCTGTCTTTCTTCTCCTTCCGGATCCAAATAATATGAATGTTGGGCCGCTTGAAGTTTTCCCAGAGGCTCCTCATACTATCTTAATTTTTCTGGATTCTTTTTTCTTTTTGCTCTTCTGGTTGGGTGTTTTTGTTTCCTCATATTCCAAATTGCTGATTTGATTCTCAGTGTCCTCTACTCTACTGTTGATTCCCTGTAAATTATCCTTTATTTCAGTTCGTGTAGCCTTCATTTCAAATTGGTACTTTATTATGCCATCGATTTTCTCAGTTGTTTTCGTAATAATATGTTTGAGCATCCTTATAAACAAGATTCTGAACTCTGTATCTGTTAGCTTGCTTGGATCTATTTCATTTATTTCCTCTTCTAGAGATTTCTTCTGTTCTTTCCTTTGTGACATGTTTCTTTGCCTCCACATTTTGGCTGCTTCCAGGTATTTGTTTCTATGTATTAGGTAGAGCTGCTATGTCTCCTGGAATTTGTAGAGTGTCTTTGTGTAGTAGGTGTCCTATAGGGTCCAGTGGCTCAACCTCCCCAGTCACCTGAACTGGGCATTCTAGGTGCTCCCCTGTGTGGGCTGTGTGCACTGTCCTGTTGTCATTGAGACTTGGTTGCTGTTGGCATCACTGGGAGGAATTGACCTCCCAGCCAATCAGCTGTGAGGACCAGCTGCAGCTATAGCCAAAGAGCTGCTGTGCTGGAGATACCCCTAAGGAGCAGGATTTACTTTAGTGGAGCTTTGGTGATCACCAAGTGCGCCCCTTGAGTGTGTCACTCGTGGATGTGGTAGGGTTGTAATCCAGCAAGGTCGAGTCTAACCACCAGGTGCACTGTCTCTGGGGCCTCCCGAGGGGTGCGAAGTCAACCTCTGCCAGTTCCTTGCACAGGGCCACCCAGCATGAGCTACACAGCAAACCGTAGTTGGCTGCTACTTGTGCTGGGCTTGGAGGTGTCGAGGAGAGGCCAAGCTATGAACCAATGCAGGCTGCCACTAGAGCCAGGCCTGGGGCCACTTATCAAGACGTATGGGGTACGCTGCTGCTTATTTGAGAGATTTAGGAAAATCCGAAACATAAGGCTTGAGTGCTCACTTGCATAGAAAAGCCACTGGAAATGGCATGGATGAGCTTGCAGGTAGAGAGGGGCAGGGCCTCCGGGAATCACCGGGGCAGGGCCAAAGGTGTGAGTCAGGTGCTGGTGATTCAAATATGGCACCTGCCTTCCAGCTTTGTGGGGAGAGGGCTCGTCAAAGGAGCAATGGCCTCTGCCAGCTTTTCTTTCTGGGAGAAAGCTACCCTTCCACCTCTCGTCCCAATTTCAGGTAAGTTAGTTATTCCCCGAATGTCCCAGTTTCCTTTCAAGCTGCTGCCTGGCACTGGGCCTCAGAGGAAGCGCATCTGAGTTTGTGCTCCAGCCCTTTAAGAGGAGCTGCCTGGGGGCCCCACACTCTCTGCTACCCTTCGCAACAGTCTCCGCTGGTTTTCACAGCTTGAAGTTGTGGGGACTTCTCTTCCAGGCCTTGGAGCCCTGGGATGGGGTCCTACTGTGGGGCTGGGACCACTGGCTCCTCTGGGAAACCTCCACTGCCTAGATATCCCTCCCAGATTTAAACCTTGGTACAGGGTGTGGGTCCACAACCACATCTCTGCGATCCAGTCCAAACCCACCTCAGTATCCACCCCTCTTATGGGTCTCGATGCTTTTCAGTTCCCTGGTTGTAGGGCTTCTGTTTATCTAGATTTCAGGAGGGTCTTACTGATGGTTGTTCTGTATTTTAGTTGTAATTTTTATGAGGTTGTGGGAGGCAACAGGTATAGCTGTTACCTCCGCCGCCATCTTGTTTCCTCCTCCCACTTCTTAAATCAGCATTTTTTCATATGTCTCTTGGCCATCTGCATGTCCTCTTTGGAGAAGTGCCTGTTCACGTCCTTTGCCCATTTTTTAATTGATTTTTTTTGTCTTCCTTTTGCTGAGTAGTATGAGTTCTTTGTACACTTTGGAAATTAACCCCTTATCAGATACATCCTTGGCAAATATGTTTTCCCAGACCATGGGGTTCCTTTGTAATTTGAGGCTGTTTTCTTTTGCTGTGCAGAAGCTTTTTAGCTTGATGTAGTCACATATGTTTATTTTTTCTTTTGTTTCTCTTGCCCTAGGAGATGTATCAGTGAAAATTCCACTATGTGGGATGTCTGTGACTTTACTGCCTATGTTTTCTTCCAGGATTTTTATGGTTTTGTGATTTACATTTAAGTCTTTTGTCCATTTTGAGTTTATTTTTGTGTATGGTGAAAGGTGGTGGTCTAGTTTCATTCTTTTGCATGTATCTGTCCAATTTTCCCAGCACCACTTATTGAAGAGATTGTCCTTACTCCATTGGATGCTCTTGCCTCCTTTGTCAAATATTAACTGATCATAATGGCATGGGTCTATTTCTGGGGTCTCTGTTCTTTTCCATTGATCTATATGCCTGTTGTTGTACCAATACCAGACCGTTTTGATTACAGTGTCTGTGTAATACAGTTTGAAGTCCAGTAATGTGATCCCTCCCACTCTGTTCTTTTTTCTCAAGATGGTTGCAGCTATTCGGGGTCTTTTTTGGTTCCATATAAATTTTCGAAATGTTTGTTCTAGGTCTGTGAAATATAATGTTGGTATTTTAATAGGAAATGCATTGAATCTATAAATTATCTATAAATTCCTTTGGGTAGTATGGACATTTTTAATGATATTAATTCTTCCAATCCATGAGCATGGTATATTCTTTCACTTGTTTATATCTTCTTCTATTTCTTTTTTAAGTGTCCTGAAGTGTTCCAAGTTCAGATCTTTTACATCCTTGATTAAGTTTATTCCTAGATATCTTATTTTTTAAATTGCAATGGTCAATGATATTGTTTTCTTAGTTTCCCGTTCTAAAAGTTCATTGTTGGTATATAAGAATGCCACCAATTTCTGGATGTTGTTTTTGTATCCAGCTACCTTGTCAAATTCATTTATCAAGTCTAGTAGTGCTTTGATGGAGTCTTTAGGGCTTTCTATGTACAATATCATGTCATCTGCAGATAATGACAGTTTTACTCCCTCCTTTCCAATTCGAATACGTTTTATGTTTTCTTCCTGTCTGATAGTTGTGGCAAGGCCTTCCAGTACTATGTTGAATAAGAGTGCTGAAAGTGGACATCCTTGTCTTGTTCCTGTTTTTAAGGGAAATGGTTTTAGTTTTTGACCATTGAGTACGATGTTGTCTGTAGGTTTGTCGTATATGACCTTTATTAAGTTGAGGTATATTCCCTCTATTCCCACTTTGCTTAGAGCTTTTATCCAAAATGGGTGCTGGATTTTGTCAAATGCTTTTTTTCTGAATCTATTGATATGATCATATGGTTTTGTCCTTCACTTTGTTTATGTGATGTATCACATTTATTGATTTGCAGATGTTGTACCAGCCTTGCATCCCCAGAGTAAATCTCACTTTGTAGTGGTATATGATCTTTTTAATGTATTGCTCGATCCCGTTTGGTAGTATTTTGTTGAGGATTTTAACTTTTGTCTTCATCAGGGATAGTGGCCTGTAGTTTTCTTTCTTTGTAGTGTCTTTATCTTATTTTGGGAGTTTAAAAAATTAAAAATGGTGCTTACTTTAGACTCAGTGATCCCATTTCTAGGAATATATCCTAAGAATCCTGAAACACTAATCAGAATATATGCACCCCTATGTTCATCACAGCACAATTTACAATAGCTAAGATGTGGAAACAGCCCAGTGCCCATCAGTAGATGAGTGGATAAAAAAACTGTGGGACATATACACCATGGAATATTACACAGCTATAAAGAAAAAGGATCTCGTACCCTTTGGACAGTATGGATGAACCTGGAGAATATTATGCTAAGCGAAATACGTCAGGCAGAGAAAGATAAACATCACAAGATCTCACTTATATGTGGAATCTAAAGAACTTAATAAACTGATGAACAGAATAGATTCAATGACATGGAAGCATAGATGAGATTGATGAATGTCAGAGGGAAGGAGAAGGGCAGGAGGGTGGAGGGGAAGAGATTAATCAAAGAATTTATATGCATATATCCACAACCCAAGGACATGGACCATTGTGTGGAGAGGGACTGGGGAGGGAGATGGGACAGGGTGGAATGGGTCATTGGGAAGAAAAAGGGACATCTGTAATATTTTTTTTAAAAAGATGCCATTTGAAAATATCAGGAGACATCTGATAGATGCTGTCATGTAGGAGCAGCAGGCTGACATGCACATGTCACTAACTAGTGTACCATAATGGAAGAACCATAATTAGTTACCAGCTGAAGCAGGAAATTGAGAGCACAATGTCCAGAGAGTGTTTAGGGTCCAATGTTTCACTTTGGTACAAGAAACCACTTCTCCCCTGAGTATGACTGCTGGCGAGTGGGGATTGCCCTGTATCTCTGAACACCCTTTGCAGAAGCCCTCTCCCTGTCTGATGGAAATCTGCTCCCAGGAAGTTCACTTTCTCAAGGGTCTTTTCACTTTGAAACCATAATTCTAAGGGATGAATTAAAAATGGTTTCAATGAGAGGAGCTGATGGGGAAGGTTGTGACCCAGAATGAAGCCCTGCCTGGATTTGCTGAATCAGTCCACATGGGCAACCTCCTGCTGCCTCAAGGATAAGAATTGCCTGCTCCCAAATAAGGATCAGCAGTGGGTATTGCTTCTGTAAAAGACTGTAGAACCTGGTGTGGAGAACATGCATTTTACACTATTTGCATCAGGTGTGACATTGTGAATTTCTTCATGTGTGTGCTGCTGAAGAAAAGAACCCCCACCACCATTGTACATGCCGGAGCTGAGCTGTGGAGCTGGGGTTGGCTCTGTTGGGTGGGGTCCCTGAGTTAGGGACACTTGGGCAGCTGCAGCTCAGATGTCCTACATGGTGGTGGGCAAACCAGTGACCTAATAAAAATTCTGGCTCTCTCACTGACTTGGCCAAAATGCAAAAAAATAAAATAAAAAGATTTTGAGAGTTTTCCCTCCTCTTGAATTTTCTGGAAGAGTTTGAGTAGAATAGGTATTAATTTTTCTTTGAATGTTTGGTAAAACTTGCTCGTAAATCCATCTGGTCCAGGACTGTTGTATGCTGGGAAATTTTTGATTATTGCTTCAATTTTATTAGTTGTTATCAGCCTATTCAGGTTTTCACCTCTTCTTGATTCATCTTTGGAAGATTGTATGTTTCTAGGAATTTGTCCATTTCACCCATGCTGTCCAGTTTGTTGGTGTATAGTTTCTCAGTATGTTCTGATGAACACTGTATTTCTGTTGGGTCGGTTGTTACATTGCCTCTTTCATTTCTGATTTTATTTATTTGGGTACTCTCTCTTTGCTTCTTTTAAAAATTTTTTAAAAAATATATATCTTTATTGATTTTAGAGAGAGGAAAGGAGAGGGAGAGAGAGATAGAAACACCAATGATGAGAGAGTCATTGGAGATCAATCCCTCAACCCGGGAATGTGCCCTGACTGGGAATCAAACCTTGATATCCTGGATCCTATGTTGACGCTCAACAGCTGAGCCATTACCAGCTGGGCTCTCTTTGTTTCTTAGTGAGTCTGGCTAAAGGTGCATCAACCTTATTTATCTTTTCAAAGAACCATCTCTAGGTTTCATTAATTTTTTTGTTTTTTTTTTTTAGTCTCTATGTCATTAATTTCTGCTCTGATCTTTGTTATATCCTTCCTTCTACTCCCTCGGGCTTTTCTTGTTGTTTTTGTTCTAGTTCTTTTAATTGTTGTGTTAAATGGTCTAGTAGAACTTTTTGTTGTTTCTTGAGATAGGCCTATAATGCTATGAACTTTCCTTTCTGGACTGCTTTCTCTGTGTCCCATAGATTTTGGGTTGTCTGTTCATTTTCATTTTTTTCCAAGAAGTGTTGGATTTCTTCCTTGATCTCATTGATAACCCACTCATTGATTAATAACATGCTATTTAGCCTCCATGTGTTTGAGTATTTTTGAGATTTTTTATAGTGGTTGATTTCTAGTTTCATGGCATTGTGATTCAAGAAGATGCTTGATATGATTTCAATCTTCTGGAATTTGTAGAGACTTGCCTTGTGCCCTAACACATGGTTTATTTTTGAGAATGTTCCATTTGCACTTGATAATAATGTGTATTCTGCTGCTTTAGGATAAAATATTCTTAAATGTCAATTAAATCTGTTAGGTCTAGTGAGTCATTTAAGGTCTGTGTTTTCCTATTGATTGTTTGTCTTATCTGTCCAATGCTTATTGTGGGGTGTAATAGTCCCTCACTATGATTGTGTCGCTGTCAATCTCCCTCTTAAAGTCCACTAAGAAAGTTTTTATATATTTAGTTGCTCCTATATTGTGTGCCTATATGTTTATAAGGGTTATTTCTTCCTGTTGGATTGATCCCTTTAGTATTATGTAGTGACTATCTTTGTCCTTGTTACAGTCTTTATTTTGAAGTCTATTTTGTCAGAAATAAGTATTGCTATTCCAGCTTTTTTACCTTTCCATTTGCATGGAATATTTTATTCTATCCTTTCACTTTTAGCCTGTGTGAATCTTTTGCACTCAGGTGGGTCTCTTGTAGACAGCATATATTTGGGTCCTTTTTAAATATCCATTCAGCTACTTTATGTCTTTTGACTGGAGCACTTATTTCATTTACATTCAAGGTTACTATTGATATATACTTATTTAATGCCATTTTCCCCCATTATGCTGATGGACATTTCTCTCACTATTCTTTCTTTTTCTTAGAGCAGTCCTTTTAACATTTCTTGCAATGTTGGTTTTATTGAACTCCTTTAGTCTTCTTTTGTTTTGCAAGCTCTTTATTTCACCTTCAATTTTAAATGATAGCCTTGCTGGATAAAGCAATCTTGGTTGCATGTTCTTGTTTTTCATTACTTGGAGAACTTCATGCCACTCCCTTCTGGCCTGAAGACTTTCTGTTGAGAAATCAGCTGTCAGCCTTATGGGGGTTCCCTTGTAGGTCACTGCTTGTTTCTCTCTTCCAGCCCTTAATAATCTCTCTTAGTTCTTGACATTTGCCATTTTAATTATGATGTGTCTTAGAGTGGGTGTGTTTGGGTCCCTCTTGTTTTAAACCCTCTGTGCTTCCTGAACTTGTGTGACTTTCTCCCTCACCAGCATAAGGAAGTTTTCTGTCATTATTTCCTCCACCAAGTTCTCTATCCTTTGCTCTCTTTCCTCCCCTTCTTGTATTCCTATAGTGCAAATGTTGTTTCGCTTCATGTTGTTTCAAAGCTCCCTTAGACTGTCCTCATGCTTTTTAAGTGTTTTTTTCTTTTTTGCTGCTCTGGTTGAGTGGTTTTTTTCTACCTTATCTTCTAAATCACTTATTCCAACCTCTGCTTCATTGAGCCTGCTTTTAATTCCTTCCAGTGTATTCTTGATATCAGATATAGTATTCTTTATTTTTGCCAAATTCTTGTTTATGATATTTATGTTTTTTTCATGTTTTCACTGTTTTCCTCGACCTTATCAAGTTCCTTGTTGTTCTCATTCATTTTCTTGAGACTATTTATAACCATTACTTTGAACTATATTTCTGATGACTTGCTTAACACCATCTCATTGAAGTTTTTTTCTGATAATTATTCCTTTTCTTTGGTTTGAGGGTTGTTTCTTTGTCTCCCCATTTTGGTGTCTGTTACTGTTTTTATCTATATATTAGATATATTTGCTGTCTCCTAGTCTTATGGGGAGGGATTTTGTAGTCTGAGTCCAGTGGAGCCCAGAGGTGTGTTTTCCTTATACTTCTAAGCTCTTTGCTTTAGACGTGTCCCTTTTATGGGTGTCCCTTTTGTGGGTTCTTTGGGCTCCCTTGTTGTGATTAGGTCAGATTGTTGTTGACCAGTACTTGGGAGGACTCTCCTCTCAGGTTGGCTAACTGTGTGTCTCAACCCCAACCACATAGTGTAAGCTCTTGTATGGGTGCTGGAAAGGCAGTACAATACAAAAGTAAACTTCCAGGAAACAAGGGATAGCATACAAAATATCTTGAGAATCACAGTGAAAACAAGTGAAGTGAAAATAGAACTTGGAGAGTGGAGGGAGAACACAAATTACAAAGGAAAAAAAAAAGTTAAAAGAGAAAGAAAAGTAAAGCTAGAGACAGAAAAGCATATTTTTGTCAATAGTGACAAAAATTTCAAAAATAATAATAAACTAAACTAAAATGTAAAAAATAGAGAAGCTACTGGCAGATAAAAGGGGCAAAGAAAAGATTCTGAAAGAAGGGGAAGCAAAAAATTAAGCGAGAGAATAGGAATAGAATAGTAGTTGAAAATGAAAATTAAAAATACAATAAAGAGAATAACAGAAACTAACAATCAAACTAAAAGACAGGAAGACACAAGGGAAAAAAACAAAAGAAAGAAAGAAAAGAAGAAGAAAAAAATGTTATCCAATGGATCGGGAGGAGAGAAAGAGAGATAAAGCCAGGGCAGGAAAGAAGTCCAATAAGAGATATGGGGGAAACTATAGAAAAACTGTAAACTTATTAGTTATAATGATAAAGTCCCAGGAATTAAGCAGAAAATATCAAGAAAATCTTGATAGTAGATGTAAAGATAAAACAAAGCAAATAAGCAAAACAAAACAAAGAAACTAACAAACAAGCTAAGCAAAACAAAATTATTTTAAAAAAATTAAACATTTAAAAAACTTTTTAAAAACTATAAAATTTAAAAAGAAGAAAAAAAATTTCTTTCCTTTCTTTTTTTCCTAAGGAGGGGGACGGGGGAGAAGGAAGCCAATCCGGTGAGTTTCTTATGTTGTCTATAGCTCACTGTTTTGTATGCTGATTTCCATTCTCCTGGGAGGAACTTGCATATTAGCCAATTTGATGAACTGTTAGATTTGGCTCTGTTGTCCTTAGGTAGCTGGTTGATCTGAAGCTCTCTGTGGACCACCTCCTCTTGTCAGCTATTTTGAAAACTTGTAGTTGCCTGGTCTTACTCCAGAGTCTTCTGTAGAGTCTTTAGGGTGCAAGATGGCTAGTGTAGCTCGGGATATTACTCTTACTTAGAGTATTTGCTGTCAAGTACTCACTGTGAGGGAGTTAGTCTCTGCTCCACAGCCAGCTCCTCAGTCTCTACCCTATCCTCCAATTCTAGTTCCCCATGCACTGGTCTGCTGCAGTTTCAGATTGACTTCAGTCTATTGCCTTTTCTATATGGGCAAATTCAGCAGTCTAGGCTCTGTGGGTTTGATTAAAAAACAATCCAGTGAGCACTCTGCCTGCCAAGCGCCCAGCAGAGATTTTCAACTTTTCCTCCAGTTCCCAAACAATAGTCCCTAAGAGTTTTATTCTTGTAATGTCCTCCTGTGAACTGTTCTCCCTTCTTCCTCAAGACTGTGCCCTGCAGGGTGTATCTGGGTCTTCAATGAGCTGAACCAGTCCCTTTCCTGTTGGGGGTGGTGCTCCTATGCTGCAGGAGAGGTAGGCGTGCTCCCCCCTTTTGTCCCAGATCTGGTTGGCTGGTTGCAACAGGCGGGCACCTCAAACACTCTACTATACAGACACAAATCCCAGCTTCTGCTGCTCTGTCTGCCCACTGCCCCCAAGGAAGGTGGAAGCCAGTTCAGCGATCAAAATCTCAAAAATGCACAAAGCAACACAGAAGCAGAGAATTCGCCCTGCAAGGTCCCGCCACCCCTGCATCAAGGCACCCAGCAAGAGGGGACACAAAGTCTGCTCCACACAGCTCCCCTGCACCACTGATCTCAGTAAAGCTAGGGCGGCTCCATGCATGCCACCATGGCACCCTTCAGGGCTGGTCAAAAATCCCAAAATCTCCCCACCAAGAGCTCAGGGTGGGAGGGATCTCTTCCCTTTTTCTGTGCCATACAGATTAAATGCTTTCTGGGGCTCAACATAATGCCTTACAGGAAGGCAGAGGGTCCCTGTATGGGGCTGCTCAGTGCAGACCTCTGGTCCCTTACTACTCAGGTGCCACATACTTTGGGACTGCCTTTCCAATGGTCAGCATCCTGAGCATAAGACACCAGTCTCAGCTGCAATTAGAAGCTTTGTTTCACTGGGAAGGTGCCATTCCCTCCTCGTGGGCACATTGTTCCCCTAGGAACCTCTGCTCTCCACGCGGGGTACTCCTTCCATTCTCCTCAGCTCAGGGTTTGAAATACCCGCTTTTGGATGCCAGTTCACACTCCCAAGGGGAGGGAGCTTTGCAGCCTCTAAGCCTCAGGGGCTCTGATCCCACACAGGCTTCAGGGGAGACTCCTTCTTTCTAGGTCCCCCCCCCATCTTACCAAACTCTATGATGTTTTTTCAATACTCTGTACTCCAAATATGTCCACTCAGGTATATTTATCTGGTTTTTCCAAGCTGGTTACGTAGTATTTTTGCAGTAATTCAAGTCCATGGCTGGCTGCAGGGACTCTCTGCTTTTTCTCACAGTGCCACCATCTTCCCTCCACAATTAATGTTTTTAAATGAATAAAGAATCTTTGTTATGTTAGGCGATCACGTTTCAGATATTAGGAGAAACTGACTACACTTTGTGCTAATCTATTTGCAGTTAGTACATTGGGCCTTGTACTGAAGTTGTGTTTTATTATCTCACCGACTGAACTGTAAGCTGCTTGAGGACAAAGAGGACATCTTTCTCATCTGTATTACCTAAGGTAGAAATTCACCTTGGATTTTGCCCATTATACATACTAGATAAATAGCTACTTGTTCAGTGAATCAATCAGCTCTTTTATTGATTAAAACATAAGCTAATGAACATCGGGGTACATATATTCTTTCTGATGAATGTTTTAGGATTTTTAGGATACATTCCTAGGAGTGGAATCACTGGGTGGAATGGCAGCTCCATTTCTAATTTTTTGAGGAACCTCCATGCTGTTTTCCATAGTGGTTGCACCAGTCTGCATTCCCACCAGCAGTGTACTATGGTTCCCCTTTCTCCACACCCTCACCAGCACATGTCGTTTGTGGATTTGTTGATGGCAGCCATTCTGACAGGTGTGAAGTCATACCTCATGTGGTTTTAATTTGCATCTCTCTGATGATTAGCGACATTGAGCATTTTCTCATGTGTCCTTGGCCATCCGTATGTCCTCTTTGGAGAAGTGTCTATTTAAGTCCTTTGCCCATTTCTTAATTGGGTTGTGTGTCTTCCTCTTGCTGAGTACTATGAGTTATTTGTATACTTTGGAAACTAGCCCCTTATCAGATACATCCTTGGCAAATATGTTTTCCCAGACCATGGGGTTCCTTTGTATTTTGAGGCTGTTTTCTTTTAGCAGCACAGTTTACAATAGCTAAGATCTGGAAACAGCCCAAGTGCCCATCAGTAGATGAGTGGATAAAAAAGCTGTGGGACATATACACTATGGAATACTACGCAGCTGTAAAGAAGAAGAATCTCATACCCTTTGGGACAGTATGGATGGATCTGGAGAATATTATGCTAAGTAAAATAATCCAGGCAGCAAAAGACAAATATCACATGATCTCGCTTATACGTGGAATATAAAGAACTTAAACTGATGAACAGAATAGATTCAATGACATGGAAGCATAGATGTGACTGACGAATGTCAGAGGGATGGAGGAGGGCTGGCGGGTGGAGGGGGAGAGAGTAACCAAAGAATTTATATGCATATATGCACAACCCAAGGACACGGACAATGATGAGGAGAAGGACTGGGGAGGGGGAAGGGACGGGGTGGAATGGGTCATTGGGGAGAAAAAGGAACATTTGTAATATTTTAAACAAACAAACAAACAAACAAACAAAAACTTAAGCTAATGAATGACTCTCATCCTGTTCACTATTTTTGTGAAGTGAAATGAGAAGGCCACCTTGTCACTTCCCACTGTGAAAAATCATATAGTGAAATTAAGTTTGTAAGTCTAAGTGAACAGCTAAAATCTCTAACAATCTTCCTTGGCTGACACTAGGGATCTTTAAAAGTTCCTGCTCCTTTTATTTCTTTCTTTATGTAAGAGCAATAAAGCAAAGTTTTGTGGAAAGTTAAAAAACAGTGAAGATGTTTTTAATTGAAAATGCGCTGTATAATGAAAAACTCAAGCAGCTCCAGATGCTAATGATTATTTGTGGGCTTCACCATAATAATAAACATTATTAATCACTTATTATTAGAAGAACGTTATCTCACTTAATCCTTATTATAACCCATTTACATCTGCTGAAACAGCTTCAGTGAGATCAAAGAGCTTGCTTAAGGTCATGAGGGATCTGAACCTCCAAGACTGACTGATACCAGAGCCATTTACCCTGACTAGCTATGTTATATCCCTCTCAAAGCCTTTTTTGAGGTTTTCTACATCTGAAGGAAAGCTATCATGTGGGAAAATTGGCCCTAAAAGAAATCATGAGACAATGGTCTTTAAACAAATATATATTCTGATTGTATCAAAAGAGATTTTAACTAAATTATAAACAGTTCAAAAATTATTGATTAAATAAAAAGATACCAGTAGTTTGTTATTTTCTAAGGATATTTACTAGAGATTGGTAGTTTCTGATCTTATGCTCATTTTTCCAATGTAGGGTACTATTTTTTTTTTGTACTGAGAATTTTTATTTATATTTTTATCAGAAAATGATCCATAATCCCTCTTAACTGTTATTTTGAAAGAGCTCTTGCAGTCTTGAATGTGTGCTTTTAAATTTATCATTTAGACCCATTTCTTCTATTATGGAAGCCATCTCTGGTTTTGTAATGAAAGGCATTGAAATGTGGTTTGATTGGCAAATGTGCTTTGTGGTAAGGCAGATTTTACTTAAAGTAAATATATTAAATCACAGGTTAGGAAGGCTTTATTTCATAGAACCCTAAAATATTGCCTTTGGAAGGGAAATTAGAGGTCATTGAGACCAACCCTCTCTCTAACTCATGAATCAAATTATTAACTACAACATCACTGACATTTTTCTTGGAAAAGTGCTTTCCTGTTGTCTGTTAAGGTTCTTTAACTCAGCAGTAGATATAGGCTTCATTTTAGAAGGTATACACTAATATACTTTAAAGCAATGACTCATTTTTTTACTCTTTTCAGATTAATTTTGCATCTACATAAGTAAACTAAATAATGAATTTTTTCCCCCAAAGCTAATTGAAGTAGATAATTGTGAGGTCATTGGGAGCCAAGTCATTTCATCTTCAGCAAGTTTATTATGACTATTAGTGAGTTTATTTTACACCAGACTGTATTTTATTTTTATTTATTTATTTATTTATTTATTTATTTATTTATTTATTTATTTATTATTTATTTATTATTTATTTATTATCTATTTATCTATTTATTTATTATTTATTATCTATTTATTTTATCTTTACTGTTATGGAGTTTCCTCAAAAAATTAAAAATGGAACTGCCCTTTGACCTAGCGATCCCAATTCTAGGGATATATCCTAAGAAACGCAAAACACCAATCAGAAAGAACATATGCACCCCTATGTTCATAGCAGTGCTATTTACAATAGCTAAGATCTGGAAACAGTCTATTTTAAAAGACAGTTTAGGTGTTCTATTTTAACAGAAACAAACAACCTATTCTGGAATTTTTCCTTTGCTAAAACATATACAATTATTTTAACAAAACAGAAATATGAAATCTCAAATTATTTACATAGTGTTAAGTGTGTGTGAGTGCCTGTGTGTAGTTAACCATAATTTTAAATAAAAATCAAGTCCCTTTTCATTCAAACAATTGAAAGTATTTTATGTAAAGAACTCAGTTTTTATCTTTAACTTCCTATTTGTATTCATGAAAGACATTTTTTTTAATATTCCTCAAAGTTCTACTAAAAAATGAATTTGTCTAATGGGAGAAAATAATCCCTCTTTATCTGTATAAGAAGCTTTCTGATATTAAAACCTAGATCCATTACTGTGAGCACCTGAATCTAGGTGTTTATGAGATTTCTATCCATTTGTAAGTGTGACTTTGCTGAAAGCCTCAAATAGCAAGACTATATTGTTGAAGTATTGATCACTGACAAATATTTTCCAAATGCCTGATTTGTACAAAGTGCTGTGTTAGAGACAGGGGATGTAAAATTGATTCCAAGCTAGATTGAGTCCCTACCATTGAGTTTAGTGGTGTAGCCAGAGATGTTAAAAAGCCATTGTAATGCAATGCTCTATAACATAGGATTGTACACAACATAGAGAACAAATTGACTACCTCTGCCTTGGGATGTCAAGGAAGTCTACACAAAAGAAATTACTTGTGAAATGGACTGACAAATAAATAGGAGTTCACTAGGTAGAGAAAGTGGGAAGGACATTCCAAGCAGAGGGAACAAGAAATTACAAAGGCATGGGGGTATAAATAAGCATGGCATATTAGAAAAAAGGTTTTTAATTTTAATTTTCAATTACATTCTATATTATTTTGTATTCATTTCAGGTATACAGCACAGTGGTTAGACAATCCTGTACTTTATAAAGTGATCCTCCAATATTTCAAGTACTCACCTATTATAATACATAATTATAATATTATTGACTATATTCCCTATGCTGTACTGTACAGTTTCATGATTACTTGTAACTACCAATTTGTACTTGTTAATCCCTTCACCTTTTCACCCAGTCTGCCAAATCCCTCCCCTCTGGCAATCACCAGTCCAGCCTCTGCATCTATGAGTCTGGTTCTATTTTGTTTGTCAGTGTATTTTGCTCTTTAGATTCCACATATAAGTGAAATCATATGCTACTTATCTATCTTGTATTGACTTATTTCACCAAGCTAATAGTCTCTAGGTTCTTCCATCCTGTTGTAAAGGGCAAGATTTCATTCTTTTTCACAGGCAAGTAATATTCCACTGTATATAAATTCCACAACTTTTAAAAACAATATGTCTTTATTGATTTCAGATAGAGGAAGGGAGAGGGAGAAAGAGATAAAAACATCAGTGATGAGAGAGAGTCATTGATCAGCTGTCTCCTGCATGCCCTCTGCTGGGGATCGAGCCTGCAACCCAGGCATGTACCCTGACCAGGATTTGAATCATGATCTCCTGGATCATAGATCAATGTTCAACTGCTGAGCCACACCAGCCAGGCAAATTCCACAGCTTTTTTATCCACTCACTTATTAAGAGGCACTTGGGTTACTTCCATGTCTTGGCCATGGTAAAGAACATTGAAATGAACGTAGGGGTGCAATCTCCTTTCAATTTACTGTTTCCGGTTTCTTTGGATATATTCCCAGAAGTGGAGTTGCTGGGTCATGGGCAGTTCCACATTCAATTTTTGAGGAACCTCCATAATGTTTTCCATAGTAGCTGCACAAATCTGCACTCCCACCATCAGTGCATGAGGGTCTCCTTTTCCCCACATCCTCGCCAACACTTGTTGATTTATTGATGGTACACCTTCTGACAGGTGTGAGGTGATACCCCATTGTGTGTGTTTTTTAAAATCCTCACCCAAGGATATTTTTTCCATTAATTTACAGAGTGCGTGTATGTGTGTGTGTGTGTGTGTGTGTGTGTGAGAGAGAGAGAGAGAGAGTGAGAGAGAGAGACAGAGAGAGAGAGAGATGTGAAAGAGACACATTGATTGGTTGCCTCCCGCATGAGCCCCAACCAGGGCCAGGGATGGAGCTTTCAATTGAAGTATGTGCCCTTGGCCAGAATTGAACTCGGGAGCCTTCAGTCTGAGGTCCGATGATCTAACCACTGAGCCAAACCAGCTAGGGTCTCATTGTGGTTTTAATTTGCATTTCTTTGATGATTAGTGACATTGAGCATCTTTTTCTAAGTCCATTAGCCATCTGTATGTCCTCTTAGGAGATGTGTCTATGTCTATTCAGGTCTTCTGCCCACTTTTTAATTGGATTGGCTTTAGTTTGTTATTTAGTTGTGTGAGTTCTTTATATTTTGGATATTAACCACTTATCAGATGCATCATTGGTGAATGTCTTTTTATATTAGGTAGACCATCTTTCATTTTGTTGATGGTTCCCTTTGCTGTGCAAAAACTTTGATGTAGTCCCATTTGTTGATTTTTTGTTTTGTTTCTCTTGACTGAGGTGATGTATCAGAAAAAAATATTGCTAAGAGGAAAGTCAGATTTTACTGCCCATATTTTCTTCCAGGAGTTTTATGGTTTTGAATCTTACATTAAAGTCTTAAATTCATTTTGAGTTTATTCTTGTATATCGTGTAAGAAGATGGTCTAGTTTCATGTTTTGCATGTGTCTGTCCAATTTTGCCAGCACTATTTATTGAATAGACTGTCTATGCCATTGTATGCTCATACTTCCTTTGTCAAACATTAATTGACGATATAGATGTGGGTTTATTTCTGGGCTCTCTATTCTGTTCCACTTATCTATGCATTTGTTTTTATGCAGTTTTGATTATAATAACTTGGTAGTATAAATTTTTGGAACATTTGTACTAGACCTGTGAAGTATACTGGTGGTATTTCAATGGGAATTGCTTTGAATCTATAGATTGCTTTGGGTAGTATGAACATTTCAATATGTTAATTCTTCAATTCAATAAACATGGTATATGCTTTCACTGTATGTATCTCCCTCTATTTCTCTTTTCAGTGTCTTATAGTTTTTTGAGTACAGGTGTTTTCCTCCTTTTTAAAGTTTATTCCTCGGTAGGTATCTTATTTTTTCATTGCAATGCTAAATAGGATTAATTTTTAATTTCTCTTTTTGAGAGTTTATTATTGGTGTATAAAAATGCCATTGATATCTGGATGTTAATTTTGTATCTTACTACATTACAGAATTCATTTATTAAATCTAGTAAATTTTTGGTAGGTTCTTTAGGGTATTCTATGCACAACATCATGTCATCTACATGTAATTACAGTTATACTTCTTCCTTTCCAATTAAATGCCTTCTTTCTTCTTCTTTTCTGATTGCTGTTGCTAGGAGTTCCAGTAGTATGCTGAATAAGAGTGGTGAAAGTAGACAACCCTGTCTTGTTCTTGTTTTTAAGGGAAACACTTTTAGTTTTTGCCCACTGGGTATGATTTTGGCTTTAGGTTTGTTACATATGGCCTTATGTTGAGGTATGTTCCTTCTATTTCCACTTTGCTGACAGTTTTTTATCAAAAACAAGTGTTAGATTTTGTTGAATGCTTTTTCTGTATCTGTTTATATGATCATGTTATTTTTATTCTTTATTTTTTATGTGGAGTATCACATTTGTTGATTTGCAAATATTGTACCAACCTTGCATCCCTGGAATAAATCACACTTGATCATGATGTATGATCTTTTTAATGTATTGCTGGATCCAATTTGCTAATATTTTGTTGTGGATTTTAGCTTCTATGTTCATCAGGGATATTGGCCTGTAATTCTCTTTCTTTGTAGTGTCTTTATCTGGTTTTGGCATTAGGATAATACTGGCCTCACCTAAAGAGCTTGGGAGTCACCTCTCTTCATTAATTTTTTGGAATAGCTTGAGGAGAATAGGTGTTAGTTCTTTTTTTTTAATTTTTAATTTTTGTTTAAAATATTACAGATGTCCCTTTTTCTCCCCAATGACTTGTTCCACCTCATCCCATCCCCCTCCCCAGCCCCTCTCCCCACCATTGTCCGTGTCCTTGGGTTGTGCATATATGCATATAAATTCTTTGGTTACTCTCTCCCCGTCCACTAATCCACCCTCCTCCATCCCTCTGACATTTGTCAGTCTCATCTATGCTTCCATGTCATTGAATCTATTCTGTTCATCAGTTTATTAAGGAGAGTTTACAATAGCGAAGATCTGGAAACAGCCCAAGTGCCCATCAGTAGATGAGTGGATAAAAAAGCTGTGGGACATTTACACCATGGGATACTACGCAGCTGTAAAGAAGAAGAATCTCGTACCCTTTGGGACAGTATGGATGGACCTGGAGAAAATTTTGCTAAGTGAAATAATCCAGGCAGAGAAAGACAAACATCACATGATCTCACTTATACGTGGAATCTAAAGAACTTAATAAATAGGTGTTAGTTCTTTTTTGAATGTTGGGTAAGATTCACGTGGAAAACCATCTGGTCAAGGACTTTTGTTTGTTTGGAGTTTTTTGATTACTTCTTCAATTTATTTAATTGTTATGGGCCTATTCATGCTTTCTGATTTCTTCTGATTGAGTTTTAGAATATTATGGTTTTCCATGAATTTGTCTATTTCACCCAGGTTGTCCAGTTTCTTGGCATACAGATACTAATAGTATCTTCTTATAATCCTTTTTATTTCTGTGATGTCAGTTTTTACTTTGCCTCTTTCACTTCTGATGTTATTAATTTGTGTCCTCTTTTTTTGTTTCTTGAGAAGTCTGGCTAAAGTTTCATCAGTCTTGTTTATCTTTTGAAGAACCAGCTCATGGATTCACTGATCTTTTATATTGTATTTTTGGTCTCTATGTCATTCACCTCTAAGATTTATTGATCTTTTGTATTGTGTTTGTACTTAATTTATTTCCAATCTGATTTTTATTTTGTCCTTCCTATTAATTATTTGGAGCATTGTTTGTTGTTTTTTTTTTTTTTTTTTTTTTTTGTAGTTACTTTAAGTCTAAGGTCAGATTGTTTATTTGAGATTTGTCTTGTCTTTGAGGTAGGCCTGTATTGCTCTGAGTTTTCCTCTTATAACTGTTTTTGCTGTTTACCATAGATTTTGGGTTTTTGTGTTTCATTTTCATTTGTTTCAAGATATCATTTTATTTCTTCCTTGATTTCGTTGTTAACCCATTCAATGTTTAATAACATGTTATTTAACCTCGTGTTTTTGTATTTTCAGGTTTTTTTCTTGTAATTGATTTCTAGTTTCATATCATTGAGATTACAGAAGATGCTTGATATGATTTAAATCTTTTTGAGTTTATTGAGACTTGTTTTGTTGCCAACCTGCAATCTATCCTGGGAAAGTTTCTAATGGCACTTGAAAGAAATGTGTATTCTGATCCTTTGTAGTGAAGTGCTCTGAAATTATAAATTAAATCCATCTGTTCTACTGTGTCATTTAAAGCTGTTGTTTTCTTGTGGATTTTCTGTCTAAAAGATCTATCTTTTGATGTCATTGTGGTGTGAAAATTCCCTACTATGACTGTTACTGTTGACCTCTCCCTTTATGTCCATCAATATTTGCTTTATATATTTAGATGCTCCTTTGTTGGGTACATAAATGTTTAAACAGGTTAAATCTTCTTGTTTGATTGATCCCTTTATCATTATGTAATGTACTTCTTTTTCTCTTCTTATAGCCTTTGTTTTAAGCTCTATTTTGTCTGATATAAATATTGCTACCCCCACCTTTTTCTCTTTTTTTTCTTTTACCATTGGCTTGAAATATCTGCTTCTATCCCTTTACTTTCAGCCTATGCATGTTTTTTGATCTGAGGTGGGTCTCTTGTAGACAGAATATATATGGGTCTTGTTTTTTTTAATTCATTCAGCTACCCTATGTCTTTTGATGGGAGTTTAAATCCATTTATATTTAAAGTGATGATTAATAGGCACTTATTTATTGCCTTTTATTATAAATATTGATTTTTTTTTCTTTTTTCTCCCTTTTTTCTTTTCTTAAAATTTATCTATATTGTTGAAAGTATTACAAATGTCCCCTCTTTTACATCGTTGGTCTCCTCTCTCTTCTCCCTCTCCCCAGGCCTTCACCACACTATAGTCGGTGTCCATTGACTATGCATAGATGCATATAAGTTCTTAGGTTAATCTCTGCCCACACACCCACACAACCCTGTCTTCCCTCTGAGATTTGTCAGTCTGTTCCATGCTTCTATGTCTCTGGATCAATTTTGTTCATTGGTTTATTTTGTTCATTAAGTTCCACATATTAGTAAGATCATGTGACACTTGTCTTTCTATGACTGGCTTTTTTCACTTAGCATAATTCTCTCCAGGTGCCACCATGCTTTTTCAAAGGGTAACGGATCCTTCTTTTTTACAGCTACATAGTATTCCATGGTGAAAATATCTGAGAAGATGCTTGATATGAATTCCTTCTTCTTGAACTTGTAGAGACTTGTTTTATGTCCTAACATGTGGTCTATCTTTGAGAATGTCCCATGTGCACTTGAGGAGAATGTATATTCTGCAGCTTTGGGGTGAAATGTTCTGTAAATATCAATTAAATCTGTCTGATCTAATGTGTCAATTAGAGTCACTGTTTCCTTGTTGATTTTTTGTCTGGAAGATCTATCCAGTAAAGTCAGTGGGGCATTAAAGCCCTTTACTGTGAATGAATTACTGTTGATCTCTCCTTTAAAGTCCTCCAGAAGTTTTTTTTTCTGCCTCTGTAAATCTTTTGCTGTGAGGTGGGTCTCTTTTCTAGATCATATATTTGGGTCATGTTTTCTTATCCATTCAGCTACCCTATGTCCTTTGATTGGAGCATTTAATCCATTTATATTTAAAATTATTATTGGTAGGTACTTATCTATTGCCATTTTATTTCTTTATGCTGGTTTCTCTTTCTCTATTTCCACTTTTTATTACAACATTGCCTTTAACATTTCATGCAATGCTGGTTTGGTAGTGATAAACACCTTTAGCCTTTTTTTTTTTAATTTGGAAAGTTCTTTATTTCACCATTTATTTTGAATGATAGCCTTGCTGGATAGAGTAGCCTTGGTTTCAGATCCTTGTTTTGCCTTATCTTGAATACTTCATGGCATTCCCTTCTTGCCTATAACATTTCTGATGGGAAATCAGCTGACAGCTTTATAGGAGCTCCTGTGTAGGTAACAGATTCCTTTTCTCTTGCTGCCTTTAAGATTCTCTCTTTGTCATGAATTTTTGGCATTTTAATTATGATGTCTCTGTGTGGGCCCCTTGGGTTCTTCTGTGCCTCTTAAATTTCTGAGACTTTTTCTTTCACCAGGTTAAGGAAGTTTTCTGCCATTATTTCTTCAAACAGGTTCTCTAACCCTTGCTTACTTTCTAAGCCTTCTGTTATTCCTATGATGCAAATGTAATTATAGTTATGTTTCATGTTGTCCCACAGCTCCCTTAAACTGTCCTGTTTTTATATTGTTTTTTCTTTTTAATTCTCTTATTGATTTTTTTCTACTCTGTCTTCTAATTTACTACTCTGTCTTCTAATTTACTCATCTAATCCTCAGCTTCCCTTAATCTGCTGTTTATTCCTTCTAATTTTTTTAATTTTTTATTTCTACTATGTCATTCTTTTTTATTATTATTTCATTCAAAATATCACAGATGTCCCTTTTTATCCCCACTGACCCATTCCACCCCGCCCCACCCCCATCCCCAGTCCCTCACCACACCATTGTCTGTGTCCTTGGGTTATGCATATATGCATATATGTTCTTTGGTTACTCTCTCCCTCTCCACCCACCCTCCCCCTCCGTCCCTCTGAGATTCGTCAGTGTGATCTATGCTTCCATGTCATTGAATCATTTCTGTTCATCAGTTTATTAAGTTCTTTAGATACCACATATATGTGAGATCATGTGATGTTTGTTTTTCTTTGCCTAGTTTATTTCGCTTAGCATAATATTCTCCATGTCCCTCCATACTGTCCCAAATGGTATGAAATCCTTATTCTTTACAGGTGCATAGTATTCTATGGTGTAAATTTCCTTCATATTTTCCATTTATTTTCTCATGCCACTGGGCATTCTTATGATCAGTATTCTGAACTCTATATCTGATATATTGCTTATCTCTGTTTCATTTAGCTCTTCTTCTTGAGAATTCTCTTGTTCTTTCATTTGGGGCTTGCTTTTTTGTCTCCTAATTTTGGCTGCCTATTTGGATTTATTTCTATGTATTACGTAGATCTGCTAGGACTCTCAGTCTTTTGGATGGTCTCTGGGGCAGGCCAATGTCAGACACTGTTTGCCACTGGCCTTGAGTACCCTGTTTGAAGTTTTCCACACTCCACAGCTTGTGGTTCCCTCTGCTGGGGCTGGGTGTGTTTCAATAGAACCTGAACCTCTTTTTCTTAAAGAAGTTTTTTAACATTTCTTGTAATCCTGATTTGTTGCTAATGAGCTGCTTTAGCTTTTTCTTGTCTGGGATACTCTTACTTTCTCATTCAGTTTTGCTGGGTAGAATAGTCTTAGTAGTAGGTTCTTTCATTTTGTCACTTTGAATATTTTGTGCTAGTTTCTTCTGGTCTGAAATGTGTCTGTTGACAAATTAGCTGACAGTCTTATGGAAGCTCCCTTTTAGATAACTGTCTTCCTCTTGCTGCTTTTAATTTCCTTTCTTTCTCTTTAAACTTTGCCATGTTTTTTATGATGTGGACCTCTTTGGGTTTATCTTGTTTGGGACTCTCTGTGCTTTCTGGACTTGTGTCTTTTTCCTTCACCAGGTTAGGGAAGTTTTCAGTCATTATCTCTTCAAATAGGTTCTCAATCTTTTTCTCTCCATTATCTCCTTTTAGTACCCCTGTGATGTGGAAGTTGTTATGCTTGATATTGTCCCAAAAGTCCCTTAAACTTTCCATATTATTTAAAAATTCTTTTGTCATTTTACCACTCTGATTTAGTGTTTTCTGCTACCTTTTTCTCCAAATCACTTATTCTATTTTCTGCTTCATATAATCTGATTCTAATTTCTTCTTGTGTATTCTTCTTTTCAGACATTGGTTTTTTAAATTTTATTTCTGACTGGTACTTTTTTATGGTGTTTATGTTCTTTTAAAAAAATTATCTTTATTTTTGAAAGTATTACAAATGTCCCCTCCCCCTACCCTCCATTGACCCCCTCCACCCCACTTTCACACCCTCCCCAGGTCTTCCCCAAGCTATTGTCTGTCCATGGGCTATGCATATATGCATGTAATTTCATTGATTAATCTCTTCCTGTCCCCTCCCCTTCCCTCTGTTGCATGCTTCAATGTCTCTGGATCTTTTTTGTTCATCAGCTCATTTTGTTCATTAGATTCCACATATAAGTATGACACTTGTATTTTCCTAACTAGCATATTTTGTTTAACAGAATACTCTTCAGTTCCCTTCATGCTTTCTCAAAGAGTAAAGATTCTTCTTTTTTACAGCTGCATAGTATTCCATTGTGTAAATGTGGCCAGATGCCTGAGTTAGTTAGAGCATCATCCAGATACGCTAAAGTTGCAGGTTTGATCCCTGGTAAGAGCAAATACAAGAATCAACCAATGAGTGTGTAAATAGGTGAAACAACAAATCTGTCTTTCTCTCTAAAGTTAATCAATAAATTAAAAAAAAATTTAAAATGATATCCTAAGGAGCCAGAAACACCAATCAGAAAGAAAATATGCACCCCTATATTCATAGCAGCATTATTTACAGTAGCGAAGATATGGAAACAAACTAACTGCCCATCAGTAGATGACTGGATTAAAAACTGTGGTACATTTACACAATAGAATAGTATGTCCTTTTTTTACACTGTTGAAATTCTCACTAACTTCCTTCAGCATTCTTATAACCATTGTTTTGATCTCTATATTTTGTAGATTGCTTGCCTTTAATTTATTTGGTTCTTTTTCTTGAGATTTTTTTCTGTTGTTTTGTTTTGTTTTCTTTTTTTTTTTTTTACTTTTGGAGGGGGATTGGGGAGACATGTTTCTTTGTTTCCTCATTTTGGCTGCCTCTCTGTGTTTGTTTCTGTGTTTTTGGTAGATCTGCTATATCTCCCCTTCTTGGTATGGTGACTTTATGTATTAGGTATCCTGTGGGGCTCAATGGTGCAGTTGCCTTGACCACCTGAGCTGGGTGGTCCAGTATTGTCTCTTTTATGAATTATGTGAGTCCTCCTGTTTTAGTTGATGTTTGATTGTTGTTACCCATCCATGTGTAGTGTTGACCCTTTGGCTTGCTAACTGTGAGTACTGACACAGTCCACAGTGTATAAGCTGCCATGCAGGGGTTTACCCCATGAATCTGAATTCACACCAGCAGGTTCTGGTGCCTACTAGAAACTCCCTTTGGGTGTGCCACTTCTGGAGCTAATAAGTTTTTGTTTTTTTGTGGTCTAAAGGTAGTACTCAAGTGTGTTGTTTCTGGGGCCTCTTGTGAAGGACTCCAGTACACTTTATTTTCAGATGCTGCCTGTGACAATCCCTGGGCTACCTGTAAGAGCTACAAAGTGATCCATGTTGTTAGCTGCCTGTGTTTAGTCTGTGTGTGTGTGTGTGTGTGTGTGTGTGTGTGGGAGAAGCCAAGCTGACTACTGAGGTCAGCTGCCACCAGCACTGGGCCTGAGGCTGGTCAGCAAAAGGCCCAAGTCACCCCAAGATTCATCACCACCTGGTGGCTGCCTGTTAGGCCCAGACTCTGAAAAAGCTTTAGGCAGTCTGGGAGATGCATGAAGCAGGTTCTCAGTGAGTGACCAGATAGGGGTCAGTGGTGTTTACACAGTTGATAGAGATGTCTACTCAGCCCCAATGCTGGGTCTGAGGCCATTCATAAAAAGTCTCACGGTACACAAAGGCCACCTGCCACCTGCCTGGGGCCTGAAGATTTTTGCAGTGGGAGGGGGTCTCTAGGAAACAGCACATGGAGCCCAGTAGAGTTCATCAGGCTAAAACACGTTAAGATTTTGCAGTGTGGAGGGAAAGCTATGCATAAGAACAGTGGTTCCTGTTGAGAGTTTTACAAGAAAGACTAAAACATGGACCCAGTTTGGCCTCCTCCAGCAGATATTGTAACCAGTTGCAAACCTGATTAGGTGGGAACTCAGAGGCTCATAAGGATGAGGTTAGTGCAGTTCCCCAAGCTAATGCCCTGTGAGGGGTGGGGCAGGCCCAACACAGGAATGTTGGTGTTGATAGGGTGTGCAGGGTGAAAAAAAATGGCTCTCTCCCTTTAAAGATACACACTCAGTCTCTCCCTGTGTGTCTCTGACAACCCTTGATTTTACCATAAATTGCTTGAGAGTTTTTCTAGAAAGACTGCAACATAGGCTCAGGCTGGCCACCACCAGCAGATCCCTCCACAGGACATGAGCTTAATAGGACATGGCCTCAGGGAGTCAGCAGGGTGGAGCTAGTGGATCTACCAAGGCTAATGTCATATGGAGGGGAGTGCTCTGTCCAGGAAAGATGATATCTGTGGACAGTGTGGGAGAAGGACTCAACAAAGGGATATTGGCTGCTGTCTCTTCAGCCCTCAGCCCTCTCCCCAAAACCACACAACCTAATCTCTCTCGTATGACTTTGGTCCCCTCTGAGGCACCATCTGTCTTCTGGAGCCCAGGGTAAATGCCCACGAGTGAGTTTTTTTGTGCTGGCCCTTTAAGGGGGCACCTGGGTTTCCAGAAGTCTTCAGTCTCTCTGGCGGACGGACTTCCCATAGATTTTCAGTCAGGTATTATATGGGCTCCTCTTCCTAGCTCTGGTGCTCTGGGTTAGAGAGTGTGACTTGGGGTTGAAACCCCTTGCTCCTCAGTGGAGACTTTTGCAGCTGAGATATACTTCTGGATTCTCAACTACTGCCTATGGGAGCAGGGCCAGTCCTTTTCACATCTCTGACCTTCCTACCAGTCTCAATGTGACTTCTTCTGTAAATCCATGGTTATAAGACTCCTCTACAGGTAGTCTTCAGCTGGTTATTCAGGTTGATTGTTTCATAATTTAGTTGTAATTCCACTTTTGTTCTGGGAGAATATCAGTGTAGCTTCCACCTACTCCACTGTCATTGTAGAACTTCCCATATTAGGAACATTTTAAGAAACTTAATATGACTAGAATGTGCATTTGTGGAAATTAAATGGTAAGAAATGAACCTGGAAGAATGGATCTGATATAGCTTGTGAAAAACCTATGCTGAAGATGTAAGGATGCTTTTCCTGTTGGCATTGAAATGCCATTCATGGTTTTTCAATAGGGGAGTGATATGATGAGTTTTGTGTTTTTAAAAATATTACATAATCTGTAGTACAGAAGATTAAATAGGGTCAACAAATACCTAAAGTAACAAACCTGGTAATGTTTCTACAATAGTTCAGAATGAGGGTTTGATTTAGAGCAGTGACAGTAAGGGGAAAAAGAAAGGGAGCATATTCAATAGAAATTTCTGAGGTAGAATAGGTTTGGATGAATGGGGATAGGGAGACAAGGATTACTCTGAAATTTCCAGTGGAGAAGGTGGAATAGTAGGGAAGGTAATAAGTTCATTTTGAGGTACCTGTAGGATAGCTAAGTAGAAAGGGCATGTAAGCATCTATATTTAGTTCAGAAATATAATCCACACAGTGATATGGCAGAATGCTTGCTAGGCATTTATGTCAGATTCTGTCTTCAGTTTTGACTAAAACCAAAGATTGAAAATTATCTCAGAGAGAGATAGAGCCACATGCTCTAGTATCAAGGTACTTTAAGGCCTGTTGATTTGCTGAGAAAACTTTTCTAAAGTGTTTTCCTGTAGATACTTAGAAATTATTATTTTTATACCACATCAGTCCAGCACTTAGGATAAGTGCCTACTGTTTAGGCCAGGCCCAGTGCTAGATGCTGGGGATACCAGAATGAGTAAGATTTAGTCCTAGCTCCCCTCCGCCCCCAATGTTCAGGACCTAGTGAGAAGTATGTACAGGACTTTCTACTATTTCCTCAAACATTGAAGTCATCTCCCTGTTCTCCTGGAATTAACTCAGATTTAAGGAGAAGGTGGGTAAGTTTTTAAAAGTAGAGACCATTGTTATTCTAACAACGTTGTGCTGAGATAAAATTCTCACAAAAAGAAACTTCAGGTACATTGGCCATTGCCTTACAACTTTACCACAAGAAGTGGGCTGTTGTTTTGGACTTGGAAATATTTGTGCAATGTAGATTTTGCTTTCATTTTGGAACAGAATTATACTTATAGTGGCTAAAACACCAAGGTCATTAAGGAACTTAATTTTCAGCACATAGATTATTTTTTTCCTCACATGTGTACTTTATTTTTCTTTCTGTTTAAGTAATGGAAGATGAGGATCCAGGAGATCACAGTTTGATTCCCAGTCAAGGCATATGTGTGAGTTGTGGGCTCAGTCCCTGGTGAGGAGAATTTAGGAAGCAGCCCATCAATGAATCTCTCATCATTGATGTTTCTGTCTCTCTCTCTCCCTTCCTCTCTCTGAAATCAATAAAGATATATTTTTAAAAAATGGGCAAAAGACCTAAATAGACACTTCTCCAAAGAGGACATACAAATATCCAAGAGTCATATGAAAAAGATGCTCAAAGTCACTAATCATCAGAGAGATAAAAATTAAAATGACAATGAGATATTCACTCACACCTGTCAGAATAGCTACCATTAACCAATCAAAAAACAATTGCTGGTGAGGATATGGAGAAAAGGGAACCCTAGAACACTGCTGGTGGGAATGCAGACTGGTGAATCCACTATGGGAAACATTATAGAGTTTGTTCAAAAAATTAAACATGGAACTTCCATTTAACCCAGTCATCCCACTTCTAAGAATATATCTTAAGTATCCAAAAACACCAATCAGAAAGAATATATGCACCTACATGTTCATATACGTGTTATTTACAATTGATGAGGTTTGGAAACAGCCCAAGTGCCCATCAGCAGATGAGTGGAAAAAAGTTGTGGTACATATAGATGATAGAATGCTATGCAGCTGTGAAAAAGAAGGACCTCGTACTCTTTGTGATAGCATGGAGGGCCCTTTAGGATATTATGCTAAGGAAGCAAGTCAGTCAGAGAAAGACAAGCATCACATGACCTCCTTCATCTTTGGAATATAATGAACAAAATAAACTGATGAACAATATAGATCCAAAGACATAGAAACATGGGACAGACTGACAAATCTCAGAGGGAATTTGGGGAGCAGGTGTGGGAAGAAATTAACCAAAGAACTTACATGCATATATGCATAACCCATGGGCACAGACAATAGTGTGGTGAAGTCTTGATGGATGGGTGCTGGTTGGAGGGAGTCAATGGGGGGGAAAAAAAGAGGACATCTGTAATACTTTCAACAATAAAAATAAATATAAAAAAGAAAGAAACAAAGAGAGGGACCCAAGTAAATAATATCAGAAATTAAAAAGTTGAAGTAACAACTGACACCACAGAAATACAAAGGATTGTAAGAAACTACAATCAACAACTATATGCTAACAAACTGGACAACCTGGGAGAAATGGAAAAATTCACAGAAACATAAAATCTTCCAAAAGTTAATAAGGAAGATTCAGAAAACCTGAATAGACCAATAACAACTAATGAATTTGAAGCAGTAATTAAAAAACTCCCAGGGGGTGTGGGGGTGAAGTGGGTCTTAATGTATGGTGATGGGAGAAGATATGACATTGGGTATTGGGCACACAGAGCAATATACAAATCTTGTAACATAGAAATGCACATCTGAAACCTATATGTTCATAGTAAGCATTGTCACCCCAATAAATTAAAAAAGGAACACAACTCCCAGCAAACTAAAGTCTTGGGCAAGATGGCTTCACAGGGTAGTTTTACCAAACATTCAAAGAAGAACTAACACTTGTCCTCCTCAAACTATTCCAAAAAATTCAAGAGGAAGGAAGACTTCCAAGTTCTTTTTATAAGGTCAGCATTATTCTAATTTCAAAACCACATGAAGACACTACAAAGAAAGAAAATTACAGGCCAATATCCCTGATGAACATAGATGCTAAAATCCTCAACAAAAATTTAACAAATAAGATCCAGAAATACATTAAAAAGGTCATACACCATGACCAAGTGGGATTTATTCCAGGGATGTAAAACTGGTACATTATTTGTAAATCAATAAGTGTGATACATCACATAAACAAAACAAAGATAAAAATCACATGATCATTTCAATAGATGCAAAAAAAGCAGTCGACAAAATCCAACACCCATTTTTGGTAAAAACTCTCAGAAAAGTGGGAATGGACACATCAGGCATAAAAATAATAAAGGCCATATATGACAAACCTATATCCAACATCATACACAATGAGCAAAAAGTAAAAGCATTTCCCCTAAGAATAAAAACAAGACACGGATGTCTGCTTTCACCACTCTTATTCAATATAGTACTGGATATCCTTGCAACAATGACCAGATCAGAAGGAAAAATAAAAGGCATCCAAATTGGAAAAGAGGAAGTAAAACTGTCATTATTTGCATATGACATAATATTGTGCATAGAAAATCCTACAGAATCCGCCAAAAAATACTAGAGTTAATAAATGAATTCATCAAAATAGCAGGATACAAATTTCATATAAAGAAATCAATGGCATTTTTATACATGACCTCTCTGAAAAAGAAACCAGAAAAGCAATCCCTTTTACCATTGCCACAACAACTACAAAAATATCTTGGAATAAATTAACCAAGGAGGTAAAAGACCAGTACTTGGAAAACTATGGATATTGAAAAAGAAAAGGGGAAAACACAAACAAGGGGAAGATTATTCTGTGTTCTTGGAGTGGAAGAATTAACATCATCAAGATTTTTAAAAAAGGAATTCCCACAGTCTTTAGAGAGTGTCTACCTCAATTTCACCCTTCTGGCCTCTAGAACTGTGAAATAATAGATTTCCGTTGTTTTAAGCCACCAAATTTGTGGTAATTTGTGGTAGGAGCCATAGAAAAATTATACAGGGGAATTAAAGAATGACTTTAGAGAGGATATAACATTTCAGCTAGAGCTTAAATGTAGAGAAGGACTTTCATTCTAGGCTGAGGGAACAGCATGAGCAAAGACATGGAAATATAAAAATGGAGAATGTCTATGTGGTTGGAGCACCAACTATGTAGAGCTGGAAAGATATTGGGACTGTTTTATAATTATTAGCCTAGGGATTTTGACATTTTGTTACTCAGACTTTTGGGAGCCTTTAAAGATATGAAGATTTTAAGTAACAAGAGAGAATGCACTGTTATTCAACAATGCTGAAGACACTCATTGCTCTGGACAAACAGCCACACTGGATGTGTGTTGACTCCACATTTCCTAGATATCAATGGACTGGTTTATATGTAACCAAAGAGGGTGATCAGGGAGCATTTATGTTACATAAATGGGAACATCTCTTTTCTTGCCTTGTTCTTGACTTGCTCTTTTGAAACACGTCATACATTCTGGGTGAGATCTACTTAGGACACATTTTGCTGCATAATCTCCAATGCAATGACCTTGTGGATTTGGCATAATTGTTTATGTGAATGAATGTGGAGAGGCTAGTTCAGGGAAGGTCAGGCCTCTAATCTTAAAGTAATCTTCTCACACTCTTCTTGTACCTATATTTGTCCCATGGTCTGAGCCAATTATTATTCTTCACATCATTCTATCACTTGTCACCATCATCTCCACCATCAACATCAGCAACAGGAGCAGCATATATAAACAGAGTAAAAGGAGGATATCACAGAAACTGCTAGTATAGATAGAAGGAAACTCACCACTTCTTCATCAATGACTATGAAATCCATTCTGCAGAAAGGGAGATTTCAGGAACTTCTGGAATACAAGAACAAATCGACACATTTATTATAGACCTTTATATGCCAAGCCTTTTGCCAGGTGTTTTCATACACCTTAACTCATGAATTTCTCAAAAGTTCTCTGCGAGGTAGAGGTTATTATTGTTACTCCCTTTTAACAGGTGAAGAGATTGTAACTTTGAGAAAACTCAGTAAACTTCCCAGGATTGCATTACTAAGAGGAATAACCCAAGGTAATTTGGTTCCGAGTCCAGTGATTTTATACTTCAACACAGATCTCCCTGCTTTCTCTTCCTGGGTTGGTGGGGGTGGAAGAATAAAGTACACTCTGAGGTATTGGATTTTATATGAGGAAAACTTTTTAAAGATCCTTTGAAGGAGTTCTCAACCAGATATTTCTAAGGCTAGTTGAGTTCAATCTAGCTGGGTTTCTTCACTCTGGGACTATTGTTCAAACTAGGAAACTACATTGCAATTTTCAACAGTGTACATTTGGCACTACTAATACCTCTCTAACTGAATAAGGCCTATGAGTCTGTGTCTGAGTAGGAGCTCATACTGTGAAGAGCGCTCCGGTGGTGCTCAACTCAGGGAATCCTCAAACCCACATCTCACATTCCATACAGTATGCACAGAACTGCAGTGCCACCCAGGTGCACAGTTGACAGATGGAGAGCTGTATTTCACCCTGGGATCTGCTTAAAGATAGATGCTTACCTCTGTCCATGGTCCTGTCCTGAGTCTGGACACACTTCCTCATCAACCACACTCACACTCTTACTTTGCTCATGCCCTCCTCAGTGCTGCCAGGCTACAAATATTTGACTTATGGCTTTATCTGGGTCTTCTCCAATGGCCTTTGACAACTGAAGATGGAAATAGTTTTCTCCAGGTCTCAGTTTCTTAACTTTCAGTCCCTCAACCTGTTCTAGCATGTTTCAAAGTTTCACTCTGAGAGAGAAATTGCTCAGTGGCAGAAGTCCCTGCCTAGGCTGGCTTTGAACACAGCAGCCAAGGCACCTGAGCATGCTAGGCAAATGGGGGTAGGACATTCCAAACACTATTGAATGAAACCAACACTTTTCCCATCTGGCCTCAATTTGTGAGCCCAGTTGTTGCAACTTAAATCTACCTTCATAGGACAATAAATTCAACAAATAGGTTATGTTTGTTTATTTAAGTCTTTAAGGAAGAAGTTTTCAAGAAGGAGAATGTCTGCACAGTGGGTATTGTCTTTGAATAGATTGTCATGAACAAATGACATGATGTATGTGAAAATCCATCATAAATGTTCATCATTGCTATCATCTGAACCTTAGAGTTTAGTGCTTCATCTAGCTACCTATATGTGGCCATGACCTTTATTTTCCATGCTTATAAAGAGTGAGCATTTAAGGGTAAAATATCATGGAGTTCCAAAGCCTCCCTAATCTGGCCCCATTTAAGCCATCTAAATTTGGCTTACTTCCTGGAGTTAGTCCTGGCTCCAGCCACTCTAACCATGCCACTGACTCCAAGATACATCGCTCACCATCCTTCCTTGGCACTTTCTCAGCTCATGCTCTTTCTATGTTCAATATGCTCTCTTCCTCACTGTATAGCACAGCCCTACCAGGGCCACCACACCTGATGAATGCCCAAGAACCCCAAAACTTCTTTTGTCTCCTGACCAAAGAATCCCTGACTTATTTTCACCTTTCATGCAGCCCTCATTCTGCACAGCCTGAGAGTATTGCTCTCCTGTATTTTCATCCCTAGGCCACCTCCTTTGAGGTAAAGACTATGCCTTTAATTGTCTCTTGTTTTCTCCTCCTGAGACCTAACACAGGGCCCAAACCAAACACTAGCTGACTAATTCATAGAATGAGGACCTCCTTGCCCATCCTAGGACTGCTGAAAGGGGAAAAAATGAAATATCTATTATCAGGAGGAAGATAACTATAGTTTTCTAATGCTGTTTAGGACAAAGGAGGGAAGTATTGAGGTAGCTTGTCAGTTCCAGTATATTTAGTGGGATCTCTCGATGTGCTGGGTGTTGCCTTTCCAACAAGAGGAACAGCTAATGCTGGTTTTGATTTACTGATCTCTCAAATCTGGATCACCAGAGTCATCCTTTGGAATTCACCAGGCAAAGGTGCCATAAATTCACCGTAAATATAGTTTTATAGTCTCTTGGCACAATAGTGGTACATTATATAAAAAATAATATGGTAGTTTCCTACCTTGTATATGCATGATACTGTGATAATGTTATTCTTTCATTCACCTTATTTTATCCCTCTGCGTTGAAGTAGAACTTAAATTTGAGCTGAAAACCATCCTGTGTCTGTCCTCATCATGATGGAAAGAAACTTTCTGAGTCCAGTTGCAGGATGGCAATACCTCTTATGTCCCCCAAATTCCAGACACTATATTTCCCTTCACTGGGCACAGGCCATTGTGGGACTATTAGGGACTATAGCAGGCTGAAAACCACAACACACTTGGCACTTGGGTGGCATCTGAAAGGCTACGATCACCCAGGAATGTAACATGGAAGTATGGAGGAGTTAAATGTTTTTCCTCAAAGAGAAATTCCAGTAAACTCCCTTTTAATATTTGTCATCAAACTCTATTAGGCAGTGAATAAGGAGATTATGCTCTTTATTTTCCACAGGGAGAAACAAAGAGTCAGAGAGGTTCAGCAATTTTCTGCACATCACACAGTTTATCAAAGGCAAAATTACGGTCAAAATCCAAGATGCTAAGATCTAATCTTACACTTCTTCATTACCCCACTTTGTCCCAATGGACATGCTATAACTGACTGTTAAATAGGGACCAATTGTTCCCAAATGGTACCTTCTTGCATTGAAGTCTGACAGTAACTTTCTCCTTTAGATCTACCTTACAAGGAGAATGACTATGTAAGAGAGCCTTTGTTCCTTTTTGTCAATAAAACCCCAGGGAAAGGGATGATGTGAGCTAAGACAGCTGCCTTGACCAAAGTTCCACCCTACACAAAGAATAGAAATGTAGTCAAAATCTGATCAATGCCTTTATGTTGAGTGCCTCTGTTGTGCTAGATACTGTGGTCAGACATGGGCACCAAAGTTAAAAGTACCCACTCTCAAGTGAAATCAGTATTTTGAAGAGATATCTAACTCCCCTATTCATTGCAACATTATTCACAATAGCCAAGACAGTGAAACAAATTAAGTGTCTATCAATAGATAAATAGACAAAGAAAACATCACACACACAGACACACAGACACACAGACACACACACACACTGGAATATTATGCAGTCTATGCAGGAAATCTTGCCATTTGTGACAACATGGATGAACCTGACGGACATTATGGTAAGTGAAATAAAACAGACACAGAAAAATGAATATTGTATGATCTCACTTTCACTTAGAACCTAAAAAAGCTGAACTCATAAAAACAGATAATAGAATGGTAGTTGCTAGGGGCTGGGGTTAGGGGGAAGGAGGAGCTATTGGTCAAAGGGGATAAAGTTGCAGTTATGCAGGATGAGTAAGTTCAGGAGACCTAATGTATAGCATGGTAATGGTAATTAATAATACTGTATTTTATACTTGAAATTTGCTAAGAAAGTTTATCTTAAGTGTTTTCACTACACCAAAAAATGTAATTATGTGAGCAATGGATATGCTAATTATCTTGATTGTGGTAATCACTCCAAAATGTATATGTATATCACATTATACACCTTAAATATATATAATTTTTATTTTAAATTTAAAACAATGCCTATTTTCCTCTCTATAAGTAAAGTGTCTAGAAGGGAAAGAAGACATAATTAGACAGTGTCAGTATGAGGTGTTATAGGGGCACAGAGGAGGATACCCAGGTCAGCCTACAGATCTCAGAAGTTTTCTTGGAGAAACTACAGCTAACAGCAGTGCCTGACCCATTGAAATCACTCAATAAAACTTAGCTATCACTATTATGGCAATAGGCATTATCCCTGCCCTCAAGGTGCTCACACTCTAGTAAGGGAGAAAAATACAAATACATAACTATAATAATATGTAATTCATGAAAAATGATCTGTTGGAGAAGACAGAAATGGATAATAGCCCACATTCAATGAATGCTGCTTATGTTCCAAGCACTGTTCTAAGATTATATGTATATTTATATTTCATCATTTAGATCCTAAAATAACCCTATGTTTAATTCCATTTCCCTCAATTACAGGCAAGGAAGCTGAAGTACAGAGAAGTAAAGTAACTTGCCTAAGGCCAAGTTAGTTACAACTAATGAATGGTGTTAAGTAGTCATGTGTGAGAAAGAAAGAAAAAGCAGTCCCTGACATCTGGAACTGGCCTGGCACTCACAGGTAGGCCATGTTGTTTTCCTGTTCGACATAAAAAATCTCACAAAATACTGACATCAGACAATGTTACTCTGGTAATATGATAAAGTGAGACAAAACAGTGCCACTTCATAATTTAGTATAAGTACAGACAAAAACAAATTCACTGTGCTACCCACAAAAGCTTTATGCTCACTTCAGTCTGCTCTCTTTATAAATAAAATTGATTAAAGTGCCCAATCATGAAATTGTCCTTGCTTCCTGACAGCATTCAATACAGATTGAACCCCAAATTTCCTAGACTCTCCCCCAAATTATCCAACCAAAGCTCAAAACCTGTAATAAGTTCTTTCTACCACCCTTTTACTAAGATACCCCATGGTTCCCTATTGTATTAGCCTGCTAAAGCTGCCATAAAAAGATACCACTGACTGATTGTCTTCAACAACAGAAATTTATTTTCTCACAGTTCTGGAGGCTAGAAGTCCAAGCACAAGGTGCTGGCAGATATAGTTTCTCCTGAGAATTTTCTCTTAGCTTGCAGATGGCTGCCTTTTCCGTACCTATACATTGTCTTTTCTCTGTATGCATGTGCCCCTTGTGTCTCTTTATATGTCCAAATTTTCTCCTCTTACAAGGACACAGTCAGATTGGATTTGGGCCCACCCTAACCACCTCACTTTAACTTAGTTGTCTCTTTAAAAGCCCTATTGCCAAACACAGTCACATTCTGAGGTACTGGGTTTAAGGCTTCTACATATGAATTTGGGAAGAGACACAGTTCAGCCCATAACATGGGTGTACATTCTCCTGTCTCACTGTAACAAGTAATAAACTCAACTGTTTCAACTACTGGTGTATTCCTGGTAGTCTTTGGGTGAAAGCGCTGACACAAATTATAACTGGTGAATAACAAGAGAGAACTTTAAAAGGGAAAAATAAATACATAGTTCATACGGGTGAAAACAATGTGCTTTTCAACAATCAGAAAAGTGGCCATTGAGATCCAGCCAATAGATGGGTGGCATTTCAATATTTAACCTTTTTGTTTGTTTTTTGTTTTTGAGGACTAAGGCCAAATATTATTTTTCTTCATATTTATTTCAGTACCTGAGAGATACAAATGTATTTGCACAGTGCTTGACAGATGCGGGATAAAGATATTTCTAGTCTCAAGATATGTACAACGAATTTCTTTGTGGCTCAATTTTCTCACTTGTAAAATGGGAGTAATACAATTGTGTTTGCTGTGAGGATTAAATAAAATACTTCATGTAAATTGCTTAGCACAGTGTCTGGCACATAGTAAGGTCTTACTAACGATCAATTATTTAAGAATGAGTTTTGTTATGGATGAGTTTCATAGATATAAAATGAAAGGGTGGGGAAGGACAAGAGTGTTTCAAGCAGGTGGAATGGCAGAAACCAAGGCATATAGATCAGGAATTATAAAAAAGCCCCCTGTGCCCAGACTGAGACATTATGGCTCTGCTATGAAAGATCCATGGAGAGTACCTCAAATTTGATTAGACTTGCCAGAACTTGTTGGCAGTGAGATGTCTAGAACACTTGTCTCTTCTGCTATCCCAGGGAAAATGAAATCGCCTCTTCCCCTGCCAACCTGTGACAGGCCATAGAGTCTCTGTTGATGGTGATGGTGAGTGGTACACATCAGGTCTCAAAGCCTGAGCTTTGGCGGCAAAATGAGCCTGCAGCTGTGGCAGCAGAGAAACTTGAAATCAGGCACGGCCTGAGTGAAGAAGCTGTGCTTTGGCGATGGCTTGCTGGAGCAAGTGCACACAAAGTAGCTTAGTATGACTCCTCCTGTTCTGGCACCAACCTTACCATCTCTTGCCCTGGCTCCTAGTGGTGGTGGTTCAGGAATCCAGGCCCCAACCTTATACCTGAGCTCTAGGCGTGCTAAATGATCCTTTCTAAGTTGCTGTAGATCCCCTTGCTGTTTCCTGTTGGGTTCTCAGGAATTCTGAAGGGGCATGGCCACCTAAGGGATTTCTCAATGACAGCAGTCGGGCAGATCCCATTTCCTTCCTGGCACATTTCACATTCCCTTTTTCTCTTCTTCTGCATTCCAAAAAACACCCCTGTCCAATTCTCAAGGAAATGGCCTTTCATCCAACCTTCCAACAGGACCCACCCTTCTGGAGGCCTAGGCTCTGAAGTTAAGGGTAGGTAGAGGTTGAATGGTTAGATGTTTGGGAAAAGAAGCCATTAAGATATTCTTTCCCAAACTTCAGAGCGCCCCTCTCTGTACATATAACTGATCTAAAAGATGTGGGAGAGTGGTGACCGGCTGCGTGTGTGCTGGGAGAAGAACACTTCACTGGTGCGGTGGACACGACTAGCTGCAAGAATGAGTGGGGGGTGGGGTGGGGGTGGATAAGGGGGTGCGCGCCCTTTATGACAGGTGGCTGCGCAGTGCGCGCTCCCGGGAGTCTGAGGGGGGTGGACAGACGGACAGAGTGGGAAGGGGCACATAGGGAAGGGACTTTAGAGAGGGTAGAGAAAACGGGAGGGAAAGGGGGGCAGTGGTGAGGAAGGGAGGTAAAGGGGAACGCGTCCAGCAAGAACAGCCGTATTGGAGGAAACAATGGCAGGGGCAATAACGATGGTGGCAGCCGAGGAAGTCCCACTCTGGGCACCTTTCTGAATGGGCAGTGGCAGCTCAGGGAGAAGAGACCAGGCAGCGCCCGCTGAGGCTCTGAGAAAAGCAGCGGAAGGAGGAGGAGGGGGAGGAGGAAGAAGAGGAGGAGGAGAAAGGGGGGGGGGAGGAGGACGAGGCAGAGGGAGTACCCGGGAAGGAAAACCAGCAGCAGCAGCTGCAGCTGCAGCAGCAGCAGCCGTCGCCGCCGCCGCCACAGCAGTAGCAATAGCAGTAGCAGTAGCAGTAGCAGCATTTAGCAGTAGCTTTAACAGGGTAGTGACAGTAGCAGCTTCCCTCCTCTCTCCCTCCGGCCGATGGCCACAGCTACCGCACTGAGCGGGCTCCAGCGCCATGCGAGGTAGCCACCACAGGAGCTAGCGCTGGTGAGGGCCAAGTGCGGAGCCCAGGAGCAGCCGGCAGCCACTGAGGCACTGAGTTCCACGGCCAGAGCCCGACATCTCTGACTCCATCTACCAAGGCTGCAGCGGCGCCTGAGGGAGAGAGGCGCGTCCACCTGACTGGCCTGGCGTATGGAGCTGAGGCAGAGGTGTCAGCGGCGGCAGCAGTAGCAGCGACGGCAGCTAGAGCAATAGCAGTGGTGGCGGGACCCCAGCTTTAACTGTGGCCCCGCTCTGAATCCACCAGGACGTGCACCCTAGGAGTCGGCCTGTGAGGTGAGTACAGAGGCTGCCATCCAGCCCCTCTGGCCTTCTCGCTGGCTCCCCAACTGTCTCCGGGTGGCGGCTGCAAGTGGTGGAAGGAATTGGGGGAGGCCGAGAGAGAAGAGGAGGAAGGGCAGACAGAAGGGAGGGTGTCTGTGTGAGAATGGCGTGCGTGTGTGTGTCTGTGTACTAGGTAGCAAGGCCGCGGGGGCGCGCGGTCCTGGCTGGTCCTGACAGGCACTGCAATCTAGGAAAGGCCTCTATGCTGGAGCCGGGCGGGCTGGCTGGCGGGTTGGGGGGGCGGGAAGCAGGCGACTGGAGCTGCGGCGCTCACACGCACAGGGCCAGGGAGTGGGGACCAGCCAAGTGCTGCCTCCTTTTGGACTGATGGCGAGGAGATCCTGACCACGGAATAGGCAGAGACACCGCACGCTTCGGCGTGAGTGGGAAAACCCACGCTTTGGCCAGGATCCGGAGCCAGGGCCAAAGTGGTAAAGGTGCGAAGCGCCACGGCCCGTACCTCCTGAGCCTCCAGCGCACCGCACTGCCTTGCGGACCACAGAGTGCCAGTGAGCACGCGCCACTCGACTGGGGCTGCGGGAAGGTCTAAATTGAGGGCTCTATAGAGCCTCACCCAGCTTGTCACCTTTGCGGAAATTACCTCGAGGCACATTCCCTCTTTGGATTGCAATCGAATTGCCCCTCTCCTGCGTGGCTTCTGGTGGTTCCCTGGGCTGTGCCCGCTACACATGTCGGCTGGGGTCTGGCACACCCCGTGGGGTGGGGAGGCCAGGAGCCGGCGCAGGGAACAGGCTCGGCCCCGGGAAAGTGTGGAAAACGCACCGCTGAGTTGGCGCAGTTCTGCTGAGGAATCCAGGGGTTTCTTCATGACTGCTTCTGTCAGTCTGATTCGTGAGGGACTGAATCACCCGGTTTTCTGTTCTTTTTTGAAGTTAAAAAGAAAAAAAAGGCTTCCCTATTTCGACACCAGCACACTTGATTTTTGTCGAATTTCTCATTGCATTTTGAATAAGTGGGTTTCATATTTTGCTTCTGCGTTTTGGCTCGCAGCATATTGTTGAATTCTGTGTAGTATACTTAGGTAATGTGGCCTTTTCCTAACATTACATTTTCTAGACCTTTATCTGAAAAGACATGGTTTGTGTGTAGGGCTGCTGGGCTGTTAAAAAAGCATCTAAAGCACTTTAACCCAGGATTTGAATATCTCCTTGTTTTTGGTGGAGGAGCAGAGTGTGCTGATAGTTCCTGAAATATTTTGCTTGGTGAGCAAAGGTGCTCCAATGGTTTTCCCTGAACTGTAAAGACCATTTGGGTTTCCACGGATGAATCTCCCTTACATCTTTTACACATGACCAAACGTTTTATTTACAGCAATGACATTCTCATGGCTGAGGAGAATTTACACTTACTTAAAAATATTTTTAGAAGGGAACAAAAAAGCCCTAAGTAACTGTCATTTTACATATTAACTGGGAATCCGGCTAATCAAATAAAACTGGCTGAGTGTCTGAAACTCTATCCCAGTGAAGTATGTGGCTGTGAATATAATTAACCATCTGTCTAGTGAGCAGTTTAAATTTGGGCTGGTACACTTTTATTACAGTGTCTAATTTCTGGAAGACTTGTACATTTTACCCAGTAGTAACAACAAAAACGTGTTTGCTTACTAGGTCAAAGATTTACTTGTGTGGTGGTGGGATTTCCCTTTTTCTCCCCCTACCCCATCTTTCTTAGTCTCCACATTCCTTGACCTGGGAGGTCAAAATGAGCCTCTTGCTTTTCCAAATGGCATATTTATAATACAGGAACTCAAAGCAGCCATGGTAGCTAGTAATTAGACATTTTTGTTCCTTGGAAATACCCTCCAATATTTTACCTCCCACAGAACCTGGATAGATTGCATTCAATTGAGTTAAAAATATATAATTTTTGTGGACATGTGTACAGATGGAGTAGGGTTATTCAACAAATTTAAGACTTGAAATCTGACTCCATTTACTTTCTCTTATGCTGTCCTGTAGCTGTCCAAATCATCATTTCACATCCCACAGACACATACTCATGCACACTCAAAATCATATCCATTTATCCTTATAACCAATTTTTAGGTTAACAGTATTCACATTTATGATTTTAACAGTATGCTGAGAAGCTTATTTTCTTTGTAAATCAAAAGTGTAAAATACCATAACATGAAAGGGCATTGTACATATTAATTTTTTTCCCTATGATGTGATTTTAACCAAAAATTTATTACTAGGAAAAAAATAATAGATTTTGGGAGGAGATTAAATGGCCCTGGGAAGATTAGATTTTAGAGACTTCTACTAAATAGCTGTTGTTTACGTGACATAACATAACATGACATAACTAAAATGAACCATGAGTTGATTCTGCTGTGGGCTAGAGAAAGTCATTTAAAGGAAAATACTCTTAAAACAAATATTTGGCTAAATAATAGCTCTGACAAATTGGTAACAATTATTGTAAGCACCTGGTAAAATTTGACATGTGTCAAGTTTGTTAAATAAATCAACCTGTTCAGTGAATAAATCTTCAATGCATCAGTGCTTTTTAAAACACACACACACACACACTCACACATGCAAACTATAACACCTTGTTGCCAAAGTCAAACAAATGCAGAACACTGCCACTTTCTCTCTGTTTTACTTAGACCTTCTTGGACCTTCTCTCTTTTTAGTTTCTCTACAATCTTCTAGTTATCTGTAAACTCCTTAGAGCAGAGAGAACTAAAGATGTGGTGGTGTTGCCTGTGTTTAGGAAGTGAGAGAAGAGGGATGAGAAAAGTGATAAGTGCTGGATTTTATTTTATTTTAAAACAATATAAAATATTTTTAATCTACAAAATATACATTTGTATAGCTTTCAACTATAACTAATAACAGTACTGTATAATTAAAACATACTGAAGTGGTTCATATGTAAATTCTGAACAATTCCTTATTTGTTTATTTTTAAAATTTATCTTTATTGTTGAAAGTTTTACAGATGTTCCCTTTGTCTCCTCCACTGAAACCCTCCACCTTCCTCCTGCCCCCTCCCCAGGTTTTCACCACACTATTGTCTGTGCCCATGGGTTATGCATATATGAAAATAAGTTCTTTGTCTACCCCCCCCCCCCCCCGATTCATCAGTCTGTTCCATGCTTCTGTGTCTCTGGATCTATCTATTTTTCTCGTCAGTTTATTTTGTTCATTAGATTCCGCATAAAAGTGAGATCATGTTATATTTGTCTTTCTTTGCCTGGCTTATTTCACTTAGCATAATACTCTCCAGGTCTCTCCATGCTGTCTTAAAGGGTAAGAGATCCTTCATTTTTACACCTGCATAGTATTCCATTGTGTAAATGTACCACAGTTTTTTATCCACTCATCTACTGATGGGCACTTGGTCTGGTTCAGATCTTAGCTATTGTAAATAATGCTGCTATGAACATAGGGGTGCATATATTCTTTCTGATTGGTGTTTCAGGATTCTTAGAATATATACCTAGAAGTGAGATCACTGCATCAAATGGACCAAGAGCTGGATTTTAAACATTCAAAGACATACTCATGAATTTCAATCACTGTGGAGGTCCTAGTCTCATGGAAGTATTTGCTTTGGAAAAGGACTAGCTTTACCAAAGAAGCATTGATTGCAGTTGCTCTGTTCTTAAGTCCAGTTCTAGTGAATACTTTTTCTCTCCAAATCCCTTAGTAAGGGGAGAAAAGGAGGTTGTAATTAGCTTTTGACCCTGTTACATTATCTTTACATGTATTTTTCTGGTGGCACATACATCGTTTAAGTGTTCTACCTTGCAGTAAGCAAAAGGAATAAAGTACCAAAGTAGGTGGTAGGGAAGAGAAATGATATACTAAGGAGTAGGTTATCTGGTTTCCCTGCTTTACCTTTCTTTGGTTTTATGGGGAAAGTAAGTTTTGACATTTTAATTCTTTCTTTATTTGTCCCCTTTTACCTCCTCTGAGATGTTGCCCATCAGCTCCCTAATTGACTGTTTCTCCACCAGAAAGCACCTTTTCAAAACCTAGGTCATAGAGTTAGACACAAAGAACTTTTTGGGCTCTCCATGCCACTTCTCCAGGGCTCCTTGGAAACAAAACAAAAGGCACTGAGCAAGACTACATCACATGGGCTACCTTTAATTTCAGAGTTTTCTCTCATGCAGAAAATTTTGTTTTAGGCAGAGGTGAACATTCCTCTCTTCTCAAGCAACACTGACCTTGTGCAACATTACACACATCACAATCTTGGAGAAATCTGGTCTGGGTGGGGCCAGCCAGGAGAGTGGAGGGTAAGGGAAAGATACCTTTTAGTGAAGGTAGGGCCTTTTCTGGACCAGCTACAGCTAAGGGGTGAGGACACTCTATGTCTCTCTTCTCATGGGTTCCTCATTGACCACAGTGATTTGCAGCCCTTTGCTTGGGAATATGCTCTCTTTAGTCCCTTTTTTTGTGGATAAACACTATGAACTGATGTCTTTCCCTCCCTTGTTCTCTGGTGGAAAAAAAGGCTGAGTTCTTCAAGACCAACTAATGTGCACATAATTTTTATTTTTTAAAAGGCACTTCAATAGGTCATATTCTACAACCCAATAAGATGATTTTGATATAAACAAGTATCTACTATTTTCTCAAACACCCCCAAACTCCATTTAAAAAGTTACACCTGCCTACTTTGGTAGCTCAATAGTATTACACAACTAACTTAATCAAGTGCTGATCTTAATGTTTAACTTGAGGGGAGTTAGAAGTTATAGACCAAGATTATACTGTGGACCTCACTGCTTGAGTAGCAGGCTCCCATCCATAACAGGCATAGATTTTCATTTGCTTTGGGGGAAGTTGAAGCATTTCTTCTATGGAGAACTATAGTGTGGTCATATACCTGTTATCCAAGGATATTTATTTCACCCTTAAAAGTGTCCTAGTTTGGACAAAAAGTTCTATGGTCACCTAACTATAGCCACCTTCAAATCAAACTGTGCTCTTGGTTTGGGGAGATGGTTATATTTATAAAGCTTGGCCAGGAGTATAATGAGCTTTGAAGATGTCATAGTCCCTTAACTGGCTCAGCCTATCCTTTTACTAGCTAAGAAGTCTTTCTGGAGGATAAGAATCCCCAAAATGATTCAGGATTTGGGCCTGACAGAATTGTACACCCCTCCAAAATGTGTGTGTGCATATGTGCGCTCGCGCGCGCACACACACACACACACACACACACACACACACACACACACAAGAGGTGCTATCTGCATGCTGGAAAGTGACTGCTCTTACTTTCATGAAAGACTGGCAATAGGTAATAAGCTTAAAGCTTATCAGGAGGCATTTAGGTTTAGAAAGATCATCTTGAAAATGTTAGTTGTAAAATAAGAGAATGGTACTAATGGAAGTGTGAATTCCTTTTAGAATATGTTTTAAGAAATGCACGGGTAACTCTGTCCAGAATAATGTGCTTGTAGTCTTCCAAATATGTAAATATATATTTATATTACATATACATATTTCCCTTTTCCTTTTCTGTAATGGACAAGATAACCTTTTAAACTGTCTTCTAGTCCTAAATACCCGTGATTGGCTTTCATTGATTTAGGGCAGGCATCCAAAGAAACTATGGTGCACAAGACAAATATGACCTGCTATGGTAAAAGCAATCATAAAGACAAGAAAAAAATGTGCCCAGCCTGGTGTGGCTCAGTGGTTGAGCGTCAACCTAGGATCCAAGCAATCGGGGTTCCATTCCCGGTCAGGGCACATGCCCTGGTTGCAGGCTCGATCCCCAGTTGGGGGCGTGCAGGAGGCAGCCGATCAATGACTCTCTCATCATTAATGTTTCTATCTCTCTCCCTCTCCTTTCCTCTCTCTGAAATCAATAAAGATATTTTTTAAAAAAAGAAAAAAAAAGAAAAAAATGTGGAGCCCATTTGGAGTTGGTTTTGCATGTTTTGAAGCTTCCTTCCCCTTTGTAATTGACCTTTCCTTAGGCCAATGTCAAAATGAGTCCACATTTCCTGAGCACATACTTATCAGCTGATATCTAGGATTTGGAAGGTTGCCCAGAACCTGGTAGAGTGGCAGGGGGATGACCCCAAAAGTGAAGTCCATGTGTGAATTTTTTTGTTTGAATAACCCATGGACACAGACAATAGTGTGGTGGAGGCCTGGAGCAGGGAGTGGGTGCAGGGTAGAAGGGGTCAATGGGGAAAAAGGGAGACATCTGTAATACTTTCAACAATAAAGATAAATTTTTAAAAATGTCAATAGTGATCTTTTCCAGTAACCAAAATTTTGTGGTGCTACTAAATTCCTTTTGCCCTACTCTCAAGTATTTACCACGTATTTCCTAGCATTGAGGATTTATTAACCCAGAGACCAGTTTTTGCAAGTTGTTTGAACAGAAACGTGCTGTCTCTTTAGTTACTAAATAACTGAAACACATTCTGAAAATGTGCTTACTGAGTAGGAGCGTAAATAAAGTGGGCCATCACCATTTAGTTTAGTGGTTCCTAACCTTTTTTTTTTTTTTTTTTTTTTGGCATGAACCCTTGTGAAAATTCAATGAATGCCAAAGGTCCACTCTTCAGAAAAGTACACATTTACATATATGACACTTGCATACATTTTCAGGAAATTCAACCATGCATTGTGAGTTAAAAAAACCTCTGCAGTAGCCTTTGCCTAGTTATTACAAGAATTGCTGTTGCATGGCTGTCATGGTCACAGTAGACTGAAATGGAAGCCATGAAAATGACTCTCTCAAAAAAGCCCGTTATTAGTATACTTATGGGCTACAGCTCTCAGCTACTGGTGCAAGCATTTTTCTGATTAGTCTTCACAGGCATTTTTCATTATGGAAAAGCATCATTAAGCACTCACTTTGACATTTCTATTCTCACCAAGAATAAGTCAAGGCTAGTTTCCTCAAATCCTTGACTTGTCAACTTTCAGATGCTTACAAATATCTGTTCAACACTCACCCTCCACAAGTTCATTATTAATATATAAAATTTATTCCATAAAAGCTCACTTGTGCTCACCTGCCCCCATCTCTTCTCTTTTATCTATTTACCTATCTCTGTATATTTCCCTTAGCCAATGATCTTGACAAAACTTGGGAACTCTTGCCAGCACCAATTGTTAGGTATGGTGATGGAGTCAGAGAGGAAGGTTGTGTCCAGATTATCTTCATGAGGACTCTTGGGACTCATGGGCCTTTTAGAGTATTAGCATCCTAGAGATCTAGCATCATATATTAAAGGCAAAGTTCCTTAAGATGTGCAAACACTAATATATGCCATGTTTATTATCCTACAGTTCTAGGGGTGGGGAATCTGAATTGATCTCACTGCATTAAAATCAAGGTGTGAACAGGGCTGAATTCCTTTGTGGAAGCTCTAGGAGAGGCTCCCTTTCCTCGCCTTTTCCAGCTTCTAGAGCCTGCCCACATTTCTTGGGTCATGGCCTCCTTCCATTATCAAAGTCAGCAATGGTGCATTGATTCCTTATATTGCATCACTTCAATCTTGCTTCCATTGTCACATCTCCTTTTTTACTCTCATTCTTCTGCCTCCCTCTTCCACTTTTAAAACCCCGTGTAATTACATTAGGTCTACTTGGATGAATAATACAGGATAATCTCCCTCAAGGTTAGATGATTTGCAAACTTAATTCCATCTGTTCCCAATAGGCCATAAAACCTAACACAGTCATAGGTTCTAGGAGTAGATCATGGACTACTTTGTAGAGTCATTACTCTGCTTGCCACAGTGACTTGATTTTTTAAATTTTGAAATCATTATAGATTCACAGGAAATTGAAAGGACAGAGATGTTCTATGTAGCCTTCACCCAGTTCCCTAAATGGTTACATCTTACATAACTATAGTATCAAAATCATGAACTTAACATTAGAACAATGGATGCGTTTAGTTCTATGCTATTTTATCATATGTGTAGATTTGTGTAACTACCACCACAATCAAAGATAAAGTATTATTCAATCACTACAACCATTCTCTTGTGCCAACCCTTTATTGTCTTTATAGTCACACTGATCCCCCTCACCCACATTATCTCTAGCCCATGGCAATCACTAATCTTTTTTCTAAATTTATAGTTTTATCATTTAAAAAATGTTATATAAATGGAATCCTAGAGTATGTGATCTTTTAAGATTGGCTTGTTTTCACTCATCATAAGGCCCTCGAGATCCATCCAAGTTGTTTTGTGTATAGATTATACATTCCTTTTTACTGTTGAACAGTATTTCATGGTGTGAATCTATCAGTTTGTTTAACCATTTACCTATTGAGGACATTTTGGTTGTCTCCAGTTTTGTGCTATTACAAATAAAACTGTACAGGTTAGTGTACAAGTTTTTGCATGAACACAGCTTTCATTTCTCCAGGAGTGTGATTGCTAGGTCATGTAGTAAGTGTATGTTTCCAGTTTTTTAAGAAGTTCAAAATCATTTACCAGAGTGCTTGTACCTAACTTATCACAGTCTAATAATATCAATATTTTACCTGTTTGACCAATCCTTGCCTCTTTTTGAGTCCTTTTATCCTCCTTCATTTATAACATAATTGTCTTAAATATTTCCTCTACGTATATTTAGAACTACATCAGACAGTGTTTTAATTTTTGCTTCAACTGTCAAATGTAACGAGAAAACTCAACATGAGCAGCAGTCAATTGTGTTTACTCTTACTTTTACTCTTTCTGTTGTTCTTCTTTCCTGAGGTTCCAAAATTCCTTCTTTTATATTTTCTGTTTAGAGAACTTCCTTTAGTCATTCTTTTAATGCAGGTTTGTTCGTAACAAATTCTCTTAGTTTTCCTTCATCTGAGAATTTCTTGATTACTCCTTCATTCCTGAAGAATATTTTCACACAATATAGGATTCTGAATTGACAGTTCTTTTCTTTCAGCACTTGAAAAAAGTATCATTTCCACCCAGCCAGCATGGCTCAGTGGATTGAGCGTTGCCCCATGCACCAAGAAGTCCCTGGTTCAATTCCCAGTCAGGGCACATGCCTAGGGTGTGAGCTCGATCTCCAATGAGGGGTGTGCTGGAGGCAGCCAATTGATGTTTCTATCTCTCTATCCCTCTCCCTTCCTCTCTCTCTAAAATTAATAAAAACGTATTAAAAAAAAAAAAAGATATCATTTCTTTCTGACCTCCTTGGGCTCTGATGAGAAATCTGCTGTCATTCTTTCTCATTGCTTTCAATATCTTTTTAATGTTTTTAGTTTTCAGAAGCTTGGCTATGATGTACCTTGGCACGGATTTCTTTGGGTTCATCCAGTTTGGAATACTATCAGCTTCTTGAATCTGTAGGTTTATGTCTTTAAGCAATTTGGGGAAGATTTTAGCCATTATTTCCTTGAATACACTTTCTGTAAAGTTGTCTTTATCTTATTGTGCCAGGCCTCCTCTGGTGACAGAAAAATTAGATTTTTTTTTGTAGCCCTGAGGCTCTGATCATTTTTTCCAGTCTATTTTTCTGTTATTCAGATTGGATAATTTATATCTTTAAGTTACCAGACTTTTCCCTCAGTCCTCTCCATTCTGCTGTAGACATCATCTGTTGATTTTTTTTATGCTTTAAAAGATGGTACTTTATTATTTCATCAGCATGCTTGCCACTTTCACTTAAATGTCATCTCAAAGTCAACATGTCTCAGACCCAACTCACCATCTCCGACCCCACCTCTGTAGTCTGTAACATGAGCAGCAGCCCACCTCACTCCACCCTTGCCTCCTGTAAGCTTCACCTTGCCCATGTCCTGTATCCCCACCTGTATCTCTGTCCTATGACAAACTCTTGACCTCTTTCAGAAAGACCACTGTACCGTCCTCCTCACCGGCCTGCTGTGGGCATTTTGATTTTTTAAAATTTCAGTTATTGTATTTTTTATTTCTAAAATTTCCACTTGGTTCTTCCATGTATCTTTTATTTCTTTTCTGAGACTTATATTTTTTATTTGCCTCAAGAGAGTTTGTAATTGCTTATTGAAGTATTTATTTATTTATTTATTTATTTATTTATTTATTTATTTATTTATTTATTTTATCATGGCTGCTTTAAAATCTTTGTCAGAGAATTCTAACATCCCTGTCATCCCTGGCTTTCGCTTTTTGTCATTCAGATGGGGATCTTTCTCATTCTTGGTATGAGGAGTGATTTTTTAATTTTTTTTTTTACAGTAACCTGGATATTTAAACTTCTGTTTTAAATAGCTTTCTCTGACATTGTTCCAGCAGGGGAAGGCAGTGTACTGCTTTGTTACTTCCAGGTTCCCCATTCAGCTTTTGTTGACACTTGGAGGGCAGGGCTTCTCTTTATTGCTGAGTGAAGGGTTGGAATTCAGTCACATTTCAGGTGTTTGATAACCATCTGTGGTTAGTGGCTGCCATATTATACAACACTTATGTGGAACATTTCATCACTATTTCTGGGAAGACTCAAGATTCAGAAGGGAGCTTTGTCCTATAAGAATTGAAGTTTAGGGTTAGATACTGTGGCACAGGTGGAATAAGACAAGGACCTATATTGGATCTGAGGTGTATGGCTGGGGTTTAGTTCAAAAACCTGAGGTGCTATGAGTATTAGAGAGATATGAACACAGGGAAGTCAGCTGGACAGTATGGACCTAGTAGAGTTGGTAGAAACTATATATATACCATACTATTAACTAAGTTTCATCCTCTCAACCTTTGTAACAGGTGGAGTAACATGCTGCAGATTCTTGTACCACTTCATTTTGTTAAAGGGAAAATCTCCCTTATTGGGGAGAAGTTAGTTAGTTTATTCATATCAACAAACTTCACCTCAGTGGCTAAAACAATTATTGATTGAGGAAATATTAACAGAAAAGAGTAGCTTATGAAAGGTATATTCATTCAGTTTGTAGAATCTAGGATTTATTTGGCATCTTGGTGGCCCCACGCTCTGATCCTCAGCTAGTTGGTGGGCATTTTTGAAAGAGCACTTTCTTTCACAGAGCTCCATGTTGACTTGTTGGTACTTTTGTCCAAGGCCTTGAGAATCAGTAGACCCTATTACACAGCTTCTTTGTGCACTGGCATAACTGTTGTCTTCTCAAATCTCTCTTTGCTTACACTTCTAGTGATAACCTCAATGTAAATACACTGTTCTCAATTTCTCTTACTGGCTCTCTGTATTTGTGTATACATCTCTGTGTGCTTCTTTTTATGGGCTGCTTATATACTGTACTACCTGGCAAGGGAAGAGATGTACCCATTGCCTATTGAATGTGTTTTATGTATGGTATGTATGCCATATTATTTTTTTCCCATAGCAAATCCTGTATTTGCAAAGCTGTAACCTTGACATGTTAGGATGTTTTATAAATGACATAGTCATATTCATTTGGCTAAACAGCTTAAAGGAAGAGGAATGGTGCCAGTGCTATACTGAGTTTTCAGATATATGTGGTTTGACTTAAAACTAGATGAAAACATATACTCATCTGAGGAAGAAGCAATTTGGAAGTTAGGCTGTAAAGAGAGAGATAAGCATGCTTTATAACTCAAGACCAAGGTGTTGGTTGTTAAATCCCAGACCATGACTCACCTAGATCCTTCCATATGTGTATTTGTGAGGAAGAGGTGAGTAAACCTTGTTTGTTACTCAGAGGTATGGAAATGATATAGTGGGAGCAATCAAAATCCCAGTTCATCACTTTGTCTCTCAAGAAGGTTCCAAATACACTACTTAATTTTGAAGACAGTGGTCACCAGTTAAGCAGAGGAGCCAAAAGATTAGGATACAGATCTGGGTAGAGAACCTGGAACCAACATTCCTTGCCATTGAACTCACCCTCTCCTATAAGCCACTGTTTTTTGCCTTATTTCAATAATGCTTTGGAAGCTACACATACAAATATTTAGCACCTGAATAAATGGAAAGACCCATTTGTTTATTGTTCAGATAAAGACCCATTTGTTTATTGTCTAAGGTGCTGATGTCATATTGCTGACCCCAATGATTCATGAATCAAGGCCAAGTCACTTCTAGCCAAACACTGAAAGATGCTGAAAAGCAGGTAGGTAAGTTAATCTCTCCTTCTTGATTTTCACCTCCACCATTCTACCCTCAGGTATCTTCCAGGACTAAATACCATTCATTAATGGAAGTCTAAAGTGGATGCAGCTAATGCCAGGAATGAGATTCCTTTATTTTCTGAAAATTTAATTTATTAGACTGAAAAAATCCACAGTTCTACTCTAGAAAGCCAGGCCACATACTAGACAAATTACTCTTTTAAATAAAAAGCCATTTTGGCATAATATGCACTGAAAGGAAAAGTGTGATCCTATGCACGCTCTTTATTTTGCCCTCTGTCCATTTAGACTTCCTTATCCTTTTTCTTGCATGACTCTGACCCAATCTCCCAATAATCCTCTAGGAGGCCCTTTGTAATTAACTTCTCCCTGCTCTATGTCATCTACTTATGGCACTGAAATGCTGTGTGTCACATGGTGTAAGGTAGCATTGGCCACAAATGGACCTAGAGGAAAATATTGGGGGACTAGCTGTTTCCAGACCCTTAGGTAGAAGGACTGCTCAAGCAGCTGGGACAGCCTGAGGTGGGAGAGGCCACAGTGGATGATAGGGCAGAGAGTTTCTGTTTGGGCTTGTTGCTGAGATGGCCAGCTGAGGGAGACAGCTGTGTGTTCAGTGGTCCTGAGGAAATGAAAACTCAGACTGGTCTGTCTTCATTCAGGAGACAGAGTTATGTTAAGGGGCCATAGGCACTAAGGCTGCCAATAACACCTTATAATTTTATAGCCCCTTTCTTCTAAAGGAGTCATAGGGCTCCTATGTTTTATTTCTTTTGGCCTCACAAACAACCTCATGGACTTAGGAAAGGTAAATATTGAAGACCACATAGTACAGGTTGCTTCCCCACCCTGAGACCCAAAGTTTTCAAAGTGTAAAATGAGAGCTTGGTTTAGAGCTCATCTCTAAGGTCTTTTCCCACAGTAACAGTTTCCATGTTGGTAACATTTTTCATATGGAGGATTTGAGTCTCAGATATATTAAAGCGAGTTGCCCAAAACCACACTGTAAATCAGGGAGAGTGATAATTACAGGTCAAACCCTGATCCTTTCTGTTAGATTGTCCTATCCGTGGTTTATTTGAGCAGTGAGGTAAGGGAGACTCTTACTTCTGAACTCATGAAGCCCATGTTTATCTATTCCGTTTAACACTCTTATTTGCCTGACCACCTTCCCAACCTACACCCCTCACTGATCAGCAGGGCCTTTAACCTTTTCCCTGATGTTGCCTGGGATCTGTATCTTATTTGACTACCACTGTTTTCCTGGCATATTGTGTGGCTGGATACAAGGTCATTACTACTCTTAAACAGCAAAATCTAGAGTCAGTTCTTCAGTTACATTAGCTCAGAGAGTCCTGTCGCTCTGGGAGTGGCAGAGTTAGGTCAGGAAGAGCCATTGAAAAACATCATATTGTGAGGTACCCCAAAAAAGCAAGGAAAGTTTTGGGGAAAAGGGCTAGCAAAATGGGGCTATGGGGAAAATCAAGAGACAATGAGTTGGTAAAAGCAAATGGATTCAATTGTCAGTCACTATGCAGCAAAAGAGCTAAGATGACTGAGATTTCTTCAGAGTTATAGGATAAAATGGCATTTCTGACTTTGACAGAAACTTAGCTTGGGGAGAGGACAGTCGGGGAAAATGAAAAGCTTTATTTTCAGCAGGTCCAGCTTTTGTAGTAAGACATTTCATTTAAGAAATGTAAGCTGAGTACTCTGGGGAATAAATTCAGAGAACCATATTACCCATATGATTCCTGGAAGCCAGTAAGAAGTTGACTCAACAAGGCATGGCAGAGGTGATTTGTGGTGTTGTAACAGCCATGTTGGAAACTGAGATGGAAAATTTGTCCCTAAAAGGCTAGGCAGTTGGAAGAGATTCACTGGAAGTTCCTATCTGAAGAAATCAATGAAACAGAGTGGGGTTTTAAATACATATGGTGGGTGATGGAACACCCAGCAGCTTCCATCTTTTAATGGGTCCATTTGTTAAGTCTGGTTTATGCTCTAGAACAAGGATTTGTTTGTTACTTTTGGGCAAGAATTTCCTGAGGTTCTCAGGGCCTCTGTATATCTTATCACAGTGACTATCTCTTTCACTTTCCTTTGTCCTATTACTTTTTGCTCCTTTTCATTTTCTTAGTTTTGAGATTAAATTCGCTTATCATTTACCAGAATAATCCATGGACATTTCACAGATTTTAAAAATACAGAAAAGAAATAGTCAACATTTTGCTTTTAAAATGACTTATGTTTGTATTTTGAATAAGTAGAAAAATACTGAAAAGCACTGAGAATCAATACCATAACAAACACTCTTGGATCTCTGCTCAGAATTGATAAACAACATCTTTTTGTGTGTGTTAAGAACACAACATATTTACCTACATAACAAATTTTTAATTTTATTTATTTTTTTAAAATATAACTTTATTGATTTCAAATAGAGGAAGGGAGAGAGAGAGAGAGAAACAGAAACATCAACGAAGAGAGAGTCATTGATCAGCTGCCTCCTGCACGCCTCAATTGGGGATCGAGCCCACAACCCAGGCTTGTGCCCTTAACAGGAATTGAAATACAATCTCCTGTACCATAGGTCAATGCTCAACTGCTGAGCCACAGTGGCCTGGTGCAATTTTTTTTTTATACTTAATATTTCATTGGTTAATTTTTTTTGCATTCAAAATATTACAGAACTCCCCTTTTCTCCTCATTGACATTTCTACCCCCCCTTCCCAGTCCCTCACCAAACTATTGTCTGTGTCCTTGGATTATGCATATATGTATATAAATTCTTTGGTTAATTTCCCTCCACCCACCCACCCCTACCTTCCCTCTGAGATTGGTCAGTCTGATCCATGTTTCCATGTCACTGAATTTATTTTATTCATCAGTTTATTAAGTTCCTTGGATTCCAATATAAGTGAGATCATGTGATGTTTGTCTTTCTCTGCTTTGCTTATTTCGCTTAATGTAATATTCTCCAGTTCCATCCATACTTCCCCAAAGGGTAAGAGATCCTTCTTTACAACTGCATAGTATTTCATGGTGTAAACGTCCCACAGCTTTTTTATCCACTCATCTACTGATGGGCACTTAGGCTGTTTCCAGATCTTAGCTATTATAAATTGCATTGCTATGAAAATACGGGTGCATATATTCTTTCTGATTAGTGTTCCAGGATTCTTAGGATATATTCCTAGAAGTGTGATCACTGGGTCAAAGGCAGTTCCATTTTTAATTTTTTGAGGAACCTCCATACTGTTTTCCATAGTGGCTGCACCAGTCTGCATTCCCACCAGCAGTGTACCAGGGTTCTCTTTTCTCTACATCTTCACCAGCACATGTCATTTGTTGATTTGTTGATGGTAGCCATTCTGACAGGTTTGAAATGATACCTCATTGTGGTTCTAATTTGCAACTCTCTGATGATTAGTGAAGTTGAGCATTTTCTCATAGGTCTCTTGGCCATCTGCATGTCCTCTTTGGAGAAGTGTCTACTAGGTCCTTTGCCCATTTTTTAATTGGATTGTTTGTCTTCCTCTTCTTGAGTTGTATGAGTTTTTGTACGCTTTAGAAATTAGCCCCTTATCAGATACATCCTTGGCAAATATGCTCTTCCACACTGTGGGGTTTCTTTGTATTTTGAAGCTGGTTTCTTTTGCTATTCAGAAGCTTTCTAGTTTGACGTAGTCCCATTTTTTCTTTTGTTTCTCTTGCCTTAGGAGATGTATCAGTGAAAATTTCTCTACACGAGATGTCTGTTACTTTACTGCCTATGTTTTCTTCCAGGATTTTTTATGGTTTCACGACTTACATTTAAGTCTTTTATCCATTTTGAATTTATTTTTGTATATGGAGTAAGTTGGTGATCTAGTTTCATTTTTTGCATATACCTGTCCAATTTTTCCAGCACAATTCACTGAAGAGACTGTTTTCACTCCATTCTATGCACTTGCTTCCTTTGTCAAATATTAACTGACCATAATGGCATGGCTCTATTTCTGAGGTCTCCGTTCTGTTCCACTGATCTATATGTCTGTTGTTGAACCAAGCCAGGCTGTTTTGATAACAATAGCTTTGTACCACAGTTTGATGTCCAGTAAAGTGATCCTTCCCACTCTATTCTTTCTCAAGATGGCTGCGGCTTTTCAGGGTCTTCTTAGGTTCCATATAAATTTTTGGAATATTTGTTCTAGCTCTGTGAAATATTCTATTGGTATTTTGATAGGAATTGCACTGAATCTATAAATTGTTATGGGTAGTATGGACATTTTAATGATATTAATTCTTCCAATCCATGAACATGGTATATTCTTCCACTTGTTTATATCTTCTTCTATTTCTTTTTTCAGTGTCCTGTAGATTTCCAAGTACAGGCCTTTTACATCCTTGGTTAAGTTTATTCTTAGGAATCATATTTTTTCAGTTGTAATGGTAAACGGTATTTTTTTTAGCTTCTATTTCTGAGAGTTCATTGTTGGTGTATATTAATCCCTTCTATTTCCAAATGTTAATTTTGTATCCAGCTACACTGCAGAATTCATTTATCAAAACTTGTAGTACTTTGGTAGAGGCTTTAGGGTTTTCTATGTACAATATCATGTCATCTGCAAATAATGACAGTTTTACTTCCTCTTTTCCAATTTGGACACCTTTTATGTGCTCCGCCTTTCTGATGGCTGTGGCAAGGACTTCCAGTACTATGTTGAATAAGAGTGGTGAAAGTGGACATCCCTGTCTTGCTCCTATTTTTAAGGTAAATGGTTTTAGTTTTTGACCATTGAGTATGATGTTGTCTGTAGGTTTGTCGTATATGGCCATTATTATGTTGAGATATGTTTCCTCTTTTCTCACTTTGCTGGAAGTTTTTGTCAAAATGGGTACTGGATTTTGTCAAATGCTTTTACTGCATCTATTGCATGTGATTTTTGTCCTTCATATTGTTTATGTGATGTATCGCATTTATTGATTTGTGGATATTGTACCAGCCTTGCATCCCTGAAATAAATCCCACTTGGCTGTGGTGTATGATGTCTTTAATGTGTTGCTGGATCCTGTTTGATAGTAGTTTGTTGAGGATTTTAGCATCTATCTTCATCAGGTATATTGGCCTGTAATTTTCTGTCTTTGTATTGCTTTTCTCTGGTTTTGGGATTAGGGTGATGTTGGCCTCATGAAAAGAGCTTGGGACTTTTCCCTCTTCTTGAATTTTCTGAAATAGCTTGAGGAGAATAAGCGTTAACTCTTCTTTGAATGTGTGGTAAAACTAGCCTATAAATCCATCTGTTCCTAGGCTTTTGTTTGTTGGAAGATTTTTGATTACTGCTTCAATTTCATTAGTTATTATCGGCCTATTCAGGTTTCTGATTCTTCCTGATTCAGCTGTGGAAGATTATATGCTTCTAGGAATTTATCCATTTCACCCAGATTGTTGTTTGTTGGGACATACTGGCTCATGGTATTTTCTTGTATTTCTCTTGAGTCAGTTGTTATATTGCCTCTTTCATTTCTCATTTTATTTATGTGGGTCCTCTCTTTTTGTTTCTTTGTGAGTCTGGCTAAAGATTCACCAATCTTATTTACCTTTTCAAAGAATCAGCTTTTGACTTCATTGATTTTATGTATATATTTTTTTAGTCTCTATATCATTAATTTCTGCTCTGATCTTTATTATTTCTTTCTTTCTACTTCCTTGTGGCTTTTCTTGCTGTTTTCCCTTTAATTCTTTTAGTTGATGTGTTAGATGGTTTAGTAGAGCTTTTTCTTGTCTCTTGAGTTATGCCTATAATGCTATGAATTTTCCTTTCAGGATTGCTTTCGTTGTGTCACATAGATTTTGGGTTGCTGTCTGTTCATTTTCATTTTCTTCCATGAAGTGTTTGATTTCTTCCTTGATCTCCTTGGTAACCCATTCATTGTTTAATAACATCCTATTTAGCTTCCATGTATTTGAATATTTTGAGTTTTTTTAATTTGTTGTTTTCTAGTTTCATGACATTGTGATCAGAGAAGATGCTTGATATGATTTCAGTCTTGAATTTGTAGAGACTTGTTTTGTTCCCTAACATGTGGTGTATTTTTGAGAATGTTCCATGCACACTTGAAAAGAATGTGTATTCTGCTGTTTTGGAATGAAATGTTTTGTAAATGTAAATTAAATCCACTAGATATCGTGTGTCATTTAAGGTGTGTTTTTATGTTTTGATTTTTTGTCTTGATGATCTGTCCAATGATGACAGTGGGGTGTTCACGTCCCCCACTATGATTGTGTTGTTGTCGATCTCTCACTTAAAGTCCACCATGAAATTTTTTTATATCTTTAGGTGCTATGTATTGGGTGTATATATATATATATAAAATATATCTTTATTGATTTCAGAGGAAGGAAAGGAGGGGAGAGAGAGAGATAGAAACATCAATGATGAGTCATTGATCAAGCCCGCAAGTGGGCATGTGCCCTGACCGGGAATCGAACCCCGATCGCCTGGATCCTAGGTCATTGCTCAACCACTGAGCCATGCCCGGCCGGGCAGGTGCATATATATTTATAAGGGTTATTTCCTCCTGTTGGCTTGATTCCTTTCTTATTATGTAGTGACCATTTTTGTCTCTTGTTAACGTCTTTATTTTGAAGTCTGTTTTCTCAGAAATAAGTATTGCTACTCCAGTCTTATTTTCCTTTCCATTTGCATGGAATATTTTTTCCCCACCCCTTCACTTTCAGCCTGGGTGAGTCTTTTGCTCTCAAGTGGATTTCTTGTTGACAACATATATACGGGTCATGTTTCCTTATCCATTCAGCTACCCTATGTCTTTTGATTGGAGCTCTAATTCCATTCACATTTAATGTTACTATTGATATATACTTATTTAATGCTATTTTGCCATTCATGCTGATGTACCTTTCTCTCAATATTTCTTCGTTTTCTTAAATCAGTCCTTTTAACATTTCTTGCAATGCTGGTTTGGTTGTACTGAACTCCTTTAGCCTTCTTTTGTCTGGGAAGCTCTTTATTACACCTTCAGTTTTAAATGATAGCCTTGTTGGAAAAAGCAGTCTTCGTTGTATGTTCTTGCTTCTACTTACTTTGAGAATTTCATGCCTCTCCCTTTGAACTAAAGTGTTTCTATTGAGAAATCTGCTGTTAGCCTTATGGGGGCTCCCTTTTAGGTCACTGTCTCTCTCTTTTGCAGCCTTAATATTCTCTTTTTGTCCTTAATATTTTCCATTTTAATTATGATGTGTCTTGCAGTGGGTCTCTTTGGGTCCTTCTTGTTTCAAACCCTCTGTGCTTCCTGAATTTGTGTGGCTTTCTCCATCCACAACTTAGGGAAATTTTCTGTAATTATTTCCTCCACCAGGTTCTCTATCACTTGCTCACTTTCCTCCCCCTCTGAAACCCCTATGACATGAATGTTTTTCACTTCATGTTGTCCCAAAGCTCCCTTGCTTTTTGTGTTTTTACTTTTTGCTGCTCTGATTCAGTGTTCTTTTTCTACCTCATCTTTTAAGTCACTTATTCTGTCCTCTGCTTCACTGAGCCTGCTTTTAATTCCTTCCTGTATATTCTCAATATCAGATATATTATACTTCATTTCTGCCTGGTTCTTATTTATCATATCTAGCTCTCTTTTCATGTTTTCACTAAGTTCCTGGACTTTCCATTAAGTGTCTTTTTGTTCTCATTAATTTTCTTGAGCATCTTTATGACCATTACTCTGAACTCTCTTTCTGATAACTTGCTTAACTTCATCTCATGAAGGTCTTTTTCTGGCAATTTTTCCTTTTCTTTGGCTTGTGGGTTGTTTCTTTGTCTCCCTATATTGGTTGCTTTTAGTATTTGTATCTGTATATTAGATATATTTGCTGTCTCTCAGTCTTGTGGAGTAGGATTTTGTAGTGTATGTCCAATAGGGCCCAGAGATGTGTTTTCATTATACTTCTGAGCTATTTGCTCTAAGTGTGTCCCTTTTGTGGGTGTCCCTTTTTTGGTTCTTTGGGCTCTCCTGTTGTGATTAGGTCTATATTGTTTTTCACCCACTTTTGAGAGGACTTTCCCCTGAGTTTGGCTAACTGTGTGTCTCAGCCCGAACCACCGTGATGTGAGCTGTTGTACAGGTGCTGACAAGGCAAAAAACACACACCCACACACACACAACAAAATTGCCAGTTAACAAGCAGTATTTTACAAAATATCTTGACAATCACAATGAAAACATCTCAAGAGAAAATAAAATTAGGAGAAGGAAGCAAGAATCCAAATTCTAAAGCAAAAAGAAAAAAGGGAGAAAAAAATATATTATTGCTAATAGTAAAAAAAAAAATTTAAATAAAAATATAAAATTAAAAATAGAAATAAAGAACTTACTGGGAGATAAAAGGGGCAGAGAAAAGACATGAACGAAAAGTGAGCAAAAAAAATTAAGAGTAGAGTGTAAGAATAAGAAAATAGTTGAAAAATAAAGAGTAAAAGAAATAGACAAACAGAAACCAACAAAGTAAAAGACAGGAAGACAGAGAATAAAAGGGTAGAAAAAGTAAAGAAAGAAAGAAAAAAGTAATGCCAGTGGAAAAACAAGAGTGAGAGAGATAAAGCGACAGCAGAGGTTGAGTACAATAAGAGATATGAGGGAAACAATAGAGAAAAGCAGTAAACTTTTTGGTTATAATGATCTCAGCAATTAAGCTAAGGATGTCAAGATAATCTTGATAATGGAGCAAAAAAAACAAAACAAAACAAAACAAAGGAAAAACAAGCTAAGCAAAACAAATTTTAAAAAAGTAATTAAAAATTTCAAAAATATTAAAAAATTTAAAAAGAAAATTTTTTCTTTTCTCTTTTTCTAAAAAAAAAAAAAAAAAAAGGTCAATCAGGTGAATTTTGTCTGGGCAGCTTATGTTGTCTGAGGATCACTGTTTTGTATGCTGATTTCAGTTTTCCTGGTAGGTACTTGTGTATCAGCCAATATCAGGAGCTGTCTAGGTTTGGCTCTGGTGTCCTTAGGTAGTTGGCTGACCTGAGGTTTTCTGTGGATCACCTCCACTTGTCAGCTATTTTGCCTCCTTTTTGTGGTTGCCTGGTCTTACTCCAGAGGTTTCTGAAAAGTCTTTAGGGTGTAGGCCCACTAGTGTAGCTTGGGATATTTGTTCCCTTACTTAGAAGTTTTGCTGTCAGGCACTTACTGTGGGGATGTTAGTCTCTGCTTCAAAGCCAACTTCTTAGTCTCTACCATATTCTCCAATGCTAGTTTCCCTAGAATGTCCTGCTGCAGTTTCAGATTGTATTCAGTCTGTTGCCTTTTCTGTATGGGCAGTTTCAGAGACCTGGGATCTGTGGGTTCGATTAAAATAAAAACTTCTGGTGAGCACTTTGCCTACCCAGCCCCCCAGGAGGGGTTTTAAGGTTTTCCTCCTGTTCCCAAACAATATTCCCTGAATGCCTTATTTTTGAATTGTTGTCCTGTGAGTTGTTCTCCCTCCCATGTCAGGACTGTGCCCTTCTGAGGATATCTGGGGCTTCATTAAGCTAAACCAGCCCTTTTCTTGTTGGGAGTGGTGCTCTTAGGCTGCAGGAGAGGTAAGCATGCTCTGCCCCTCTTTCCCAGATCTGGTTGGCAGATCTTACAGGATGCTCATTTCAAACTCTCCACTATGCAGACACAAATCTCAGCTATTGCTGGTCCGTCTCCCCAATGTAAGTCAGGAAGGTGAATGCCCTTTCAGCATCAAAAACTCAAAAATGCACAGTGCAAATCACAGTAGGAGAATCTTCCCTGCGAGGTCCTGGTGCCCCCATGCCTCGGAACCAAGCTGGAGGGGTCACAGAGTCAGCCCTACGTAGCTCCCCTGCACAGCGGATCTCAGTAAAGCTGGGCAGCTTCTTGGGCGCTATCCTGGTTCCCCTCAGAGTGGGTCAAAAACTCCCAATTTGCCACTCCAGCTGTTCTGGTAGCTGGAGACCTGATCTGCCTTGCTGGTGGCTCTGGTCTTTCTCTGGTGGCTGGAATTTGGATGAGCCCCACCTGCAGCTCCAGTTCTTCTCTCATGGCAGGACGGTTCTCTTCCTCTTCCCTGCACTACATAGTTCAAATGTTTTCTGTGGTTCTACACAATGCCTTACAGGTAATCAGAGGGTCCTTATAAGTGGGTGCTCAGTGAAGCCTTCTGGCCTTTCCCATGGTCAGCACTTGGGGTGAAAGACTCCTGTCCTGTCTGCCACCATTAGATGCGTTGTTTCACTGGGAAGGCACACTGTTCCCCTGGCTCCCTCTGCCTACCTCGCATGGGCTCTCCTTCCCTTCTCTTCCTCTCCAGGTTTGAGATCCCAGCTTTTCAATGCCAGTCCACACTCACAAGGGGAGGGAGCTTTGTAACCTCTAACGCTCAGGCTTCGGTGCTCAGCACTGGCTTCAGGGGGACTCCCCATATCTATGTTGCCCCTCTATTACCTGACTTACTGATGTTTCTTCAGTGCTCCTTACTTGAAATATGTCCACTCAGGTATATTTCTCTTGTTTTTCCTAGCTGTTTACACAGTATTTTAGTGGTAAATCGAGGCTGTGGCTGGGAGTAAGGGTGCTCTGCTTCTTGTCAGAGGGCTGCCATCTTCCCTCTGGACGCAAATTTTTAAGTGTACAATACAATATTGTTAACTATAAACATCATGTTGTATAGAAGATCTCTAGAATTTATTCATGTTGCATAAAAACTGTTATTATTTTTAACATTGAGTTTGCTTTAGATTTTTTTCCAGTAGGAGAAATAAAACATTAAAGATGATTTAATTTGTGTCCACTGTTTTCAGCCCCATTCTTCTCCAATCATTCCCAGAGGCAAAGGTGAATTTGGTATGTACTTTTCCATTTCATTTTTATAGTTTTATATAAATGTACTTATTTGTGTACAATTTTATATATAATTCTACATAGAATATACAGATATAACTATATAAGTGTATATGCATTTATATAGTTATATTTGTAATTATATATATATACATTTATAGAGTTATATTTGTATATGTAAAATCCTCTGTTTTTATTAATTTATATAAGTAATAACCTAATGTATATGTCATTCTGCAACTAGTTTTTTTTCTTTCATTCAACATTTTGTTTGGGGATGTATTGTATTTTTCTTTTTGCATTTTCCTTTTCCACTCTAATTGTTACTTAGAGCAAATAACATGTACATTACCTTTTCATGATATTTTTTATAATAAAACAATATGTAATCATGTTACAGGTAAATTGAAAACCCAACCATCCCTAGCTTGTGTAGCCCAGTGGTTAGAGCATCAGCCCACACACCAAAGGGTGAAGGTTTCACTTAAAAGCATGTACCTGGATTGCAGGTTTGATCTGAGGCCTCAGTGGGAGCATATGTGGGAGGAAACCAATCAATTTGTCTCTCTCACATCAATATTTCTCTCTCTATCTCTCTCCTCCTCTCTCTCTTCCTCTCTCCCTTGCACCCTCTCTATAAATAAATGGAAAAAATATCCTCAGGTGAGTATTAACAAAAAAGAAAAGAAAATCCAACCAATTGATAGCTCTTAGAACCAGAGAGCTCTCAGTCTTACTGTACTTCAATTTGCAAAGGCTCATCCAGGCCAGTGATTTGGCTATAAAACGTTGAGTAATACCTCCTTGACAGTCTCCTACATTTTATGAAGGAGTAACAAAGGCCCAGAGAAAGAAATTGACTTAGCAAGGGCACATGTCCATTTAATATTGTACTGAAAATTCCTGTCTCCCTGTTTTGTATGTGAAACCTTTCCATAGTAAAAGATAAAAATAAATAAATAAAAGAACAAAAGAAAAGAAAAAAGAAAAAAACTTTAAACTGCAATTTTCAATACAAGAATTATCAATTTTGACAAACCCAGCCCCAGGAGAAGAACCACAGGCTGTGGATTGCAGAACTTCAAAAAGGGTGCTCAAGGCCAGTCACAAACAGTGTCTGACATTGGTCTGCACTAGAGACCATCCAAAAGGCTGGGAGTCCTAGCGGATCTAACTAATACATAGAAACAAATCCAAACAAGCAGCCAAAATGGGGAGACAAAAACTCCAAATTAAAGAAAAGAATTCTCCAGAAAAAGGGCTAAATGAAATGAAGATAAGAAATCTATCAAATATGGAAATAAAAATACTGATCATAAGGATGCTCAACAACATGAGAAAAGATATGGAAAATATGAAGGTAATTAAGAATGACATAGAAATTAAAAAACAACAACACAGCAACACTGGATGGAATAAACAGCAGATTCACAGAAGCTGAGAATTGGATCAGCAAATTAGAAGACAGGGTAGAAAAAAATCAGAGAACCAAAAAGAAAAAAAATTTTATAAACAGGAAGAGATTAAAGATGGTGGTGGACTGAGTGGAAGCTACACTGACACTCTCTCAGTACCAAACTGGAATTGCAACTAAAATATAGAAAATCCATCCTGAATAATCAACTGCAACTGAAGGTGAAGTGGAGAGAACCCTCATGACCAAGGAGGAAAAGTGGAGACTGCATAGAGACTGGTTGGAATTGCAGAAGCACACGAGGGCTGTTTGAGCTCCCACAGGCAGCAGCTGAAGGTCCAGAGGGAGATCTCAGGTGTGGAGGGTTCCCACTTAGGATTCTGTGGCCTAAACTCCAGGCTGGGCTTCCCAGACAAGAGCACCAGAACTGAGAAAGTTGTCCACATAACATCTGGCTGTGAAAAGCAGCTGAATTTCTGTCAGCCAGGGAGAGAAGGCTGGAAAGGCAAGCACCCTCTGTAAGAGCTAATACACAAAGTTTCATGTGCAGTGACTCACGTTAGGCTCCAAAATAGGAAGGGCAGTGTGGACTGGATCTGTATGAGGAGAATCTAGGGTTGTGGGCTCTTGAGATAGAGCTCAGAGGGCACCACTCTGGATTCCTGTGCTGAGTCAATCCCTCATGCTTCAGATGACATCTTTCACAAGCAGACATTTACCTTCCAAGCAGCTTTTGCCTGAGAAGGAAGCAATTGCCCCACCCTGCTGGAAAACCTCTGCCTGCCCCATGAAGTTTCTACATCCTGAAGTTCATTAAGAGACTGATAATAATCAGCCACCACACCCTGTGGAGTTTCTGCAGCCTGAGGGTCATTAAGAGAATCAGATTAATCAGCCTGCATGCAAAGGCAGACCTCAAAGTACTTTGAGTCTCTGCCTGATCTGCTTCTGGACCTGGGCCTTAGAAAAGCAGTCTTAGGTGTGCATCTTGGTCCTGTTCAAAGGCATCCAGCCCAATAGAGGGGGCCTCAAGCCATGAGTTGTTGATAGCTCCAATCAAGGTACTCAAGGCCAATCATAAACAACGCCTGACACTGGCCTGCACCAGAGACCTTCCAAAAAGACCGAGAATCCCTGCAGGCCTACCTAATACATAGAAACAAATACAAATAGGCAGCCAAAATTGGGAAAAAAAGACAAGCCTCAAATGAAAGAACAAGAGAAGTCTCCAGAAAAAAAGCTAAATGAAATGGAGATAAGCAATCTATCAGATATAGAGTTCAGAATATTGATTATAAGGATGCTCAACAGCATGAAAAAAAAGTGGAAACTATAAAAAATGACCAGTCAGAAATGAAAAATGACAGCAGAAATAAAAACTACGTTGGAAAGAATAAACAGCAGATTAGAGGAAGCAGAGGATCAGATCACCAAATTAGAAGACAGGGTAGGAAAAAAATCAATCAGAGATCCAAGAATGAAAAAAGAATTAAAAAACCAGACAGTCTAAGGGAGCTGTGGGACAACATGAAACAATAATATTCACATCATAGGAGTGCCAGGAGGGTAAGAGAATAAGCAAGGAATAATTTGTTTGAAGAAGTAATGACAGAAACTTCCCTAAAATTGTGAAGGAAAAAGTCACACAAGTTCGGGAGACACAGAGTCCCAAGCAAGAAGAATCCAAAGAAACCCATGTCTAGAAACATCATAAGTAAAATGCCAAAAATTCAAGACAAAGAGAGAATCTTAAAGGTAGCAAGAGAAAAGCAATCTGTTACGTACAGTGGAGCTCCCATAAGGTTGTCAGCTGACTTCTCATCAGAAGCTCTACAGGCCAGAAGGGAATGGCATGAAGTATTTAAGGTAATGCAAAACAAGCATCTGAAACCAAGACTACTCTCTCCAGCAAGTCTATCACTCAAAATAGATGGTGAAATAAAGAGCTTCCCAGTCAAAAAAAGGCTAAAAGAGTTTATCACCACCAAAACAGCATTGCAGGAAATGTTAAAGGGACTGCTGTAATTAGAAATGGAAATAGAAGCATAATAAGAAGGAATATATAGAGAGACATAGGCATAAAGAAATGAAATGGCAATAAATAAGGACCTATCAATAATAACCTTAAGGACTTTAAGGGAAAGATCAACAGCAACACAGTTATAGTCATGGATTTAACTTCCCACTGACTTCACTGGATAGATCTTCCAAACAAAAAATCAACACAGAAACAGTGAATCTAAATGGCACACTGGATCAAATGGATTTAATTGATATTTACAGAACATTTCACCCCAAAGCTGCAGAATATACATTCTTCTCAAGTGCTCATGGATCATGCTCAAAGATAGAACACAAGTTAGAACACAAAACAGTCTCTACAAGTTCAAGAAGATTGAAATCATATCAAGCATCTCAGATCACAGGGGCATGGAATTAGAAATCAACTACAGTAAAAACACTCAAAAACATTCAAACACATGAAGGCTAAATAGCATGTTATTAAACAATGAATGGGTTACTAATAAGGTTAAGCAAGATATAAAAAACTTTCTGGAAACAAATGAATACACAGCAACCCAAAGTCTATGGGTCACAGCAAAAGCCATTCTAAGAGGAAAGTTCATAGCACTACAGGGTTACCTCAAAAAGGAAGAAAAATTTTATTAGACTATCAAACCCTACTAGTTGAAGAATTAGAAAGCTCCCCTGTGAAGCCATAGTGAACAGGGTTTTTGTTTACTGGTAGTTTTTTAAAAATTTTTATTTCTTCGATTTCATCAGTTGTTATTAGCTTATCCAGGTTTTGTGATTCTTCCTGATACAGTTTGACTGTATCTCACTCATATGTGGAATCTAATAAACAAAATAGCCTGAGGAACAAAATAGATCCAGAGACATAGAAGCATAGAACAGAATGATGAATCTCAGTGGGAAGCCGGGGATGGGGGATTGTTTGGGAAGGATTAACCAAAGAACTTATATGCATATATGCATAATCCATGGACACAGAAAATAGTGTGGTGAAGGCCTGGAAGGTGGCAGATGTGGGGTGTAGGAGATAAATGGGGCAAAAAAGGGTGATATATTTAATATTTTCAACCATAAAGGTAAATTTAAAAAAATAAAAATGAAAACAAGGCGACAATTTAAGTGGGCTGTGGGACAACATGAAAGATAACAATATTCACATTATAGGAGTTCCAGAAGAGGTCGAACATAAGCAAGTGTTAGAGAACCTGTTTGAAGAAATAATGGATGAAAATTTCCCTAACCTGGTGAAGAAGAATGTCCACACAAGTTCAGGAGGCACAGAGAGCCCCAAGCAAGAAGAACCCAAAGAGGCCCATGCCCAGACACATTATAATTAAAATGCCAAAAATTCAAGATAGAGAGAATCTTAAAGGCAGCAAGAGAAAAGCAATTTGTTACCTACAAAGGAGCTCCCATAAAGCTGTCAACTGACTTCTCATCAGAAATTCTACAGGTAAGAAGGGAATGTCCTGAAGTATTCAAGGTAATGCAAAACGAGGATCTGAAACCAAGACTCCTCTATCCAGCATGGCTATCATTCAAAATAGATGTTGAATAAAGAACTTCCCCCCCAAAAAGGCTAAAGGAGTTTTTCACCACCAAACCAGCTTTGCAAGAAATGTTAAAGAGAATGCTGTAATAAGAAGTTGAAATAGAGAGAATGAGAAACATAAGCATAAAGTAATAAAATGGCAATAGATAAGTACCTATAAATAATAACTTTAGATATAAATGGATTAAATGCTCCAATCAAAGGACCTAGGGTAGCTGAATATATAAGAAAACAAGATCCAAATATATTCTGTCTACATGAGATCCACCTCAGAACAAAAGACTCACACAGGCTGAAAAAAACAAACTTTCTTGAGGACTTTAAAGGAGACATCAACAGCATTACAGTCACTTTAGAGGATTTTAACACCCCACTGACTTTACTGGCTAGATCTTTCAGAAAAAAAACAACAACAAGGAAATAGTGACTCTAAATGATACATTAGATCCGATGGGTTTAATTGACATTTACAGAACACTTCATCCCAAAGCTGCAGAATATGCCTTCTGCTCAAGTGCACATTGGAGATTCTCAAAGATAGACCACATGTTTGGATATAAAACAAGTCTGTACAAGTTCAAGAAGATTGAAATCATATCGTGCATCTTCTTAGACATTTACGCAATGGAATACTATGCAGCTGTGAAAGAAAGGATCCTTTACCCTGTGAGACAGTATGGTGGGACCTGGAGAGTATTATGCTAAGCAAAATAATCCAATCAGAGAAAGACAAATATCACATGATCTTACTCATATGTGGAATCAAATGAACAAAATAAACCAATGAACAAAATAGATCCAGAAACATAGAAGCATGGAACAGACTGAAGAATCTCAGAGGGAAGGCAGGGTTGTGTTGTGGGTGGGGAGACATTAACCTAAGAACTTATATTCATATATGCATAACCCACGGGCACAGACAATAGTGTGGTGAAGGCCTGGGGGGTGTACGGGGGGAGGGGATCAATGTGGGATAATGGGAGACATTTTTAATACTTTCAATAATAAAGATACATTTTTAAAAATAATAGATAATATAAATAAAAAGAATTATCGATTTTAATAAATTATGGGAAATACAAAAAAATTAAAGAAGCAAGGACTGCTCATTTAAATATTTTGATCTTCTATTTTCCTGTACATTTTTTTTCCATGGCTATACCTTATCTTGCTTTTCCCCACTTAACATTGTAATGTCGTAATGCAGTTTTCAAAAGGCAGATTTGTACATGGAAACCTTTCTATTGAATAATTTTTAAAGCACAATTTGTCTTGTTAGCCATGTCCACTGATAGTTGTTGGTGCCAATTTATCACCAACAGGAATCCCAATTTGGGGTGCAGTGAAGAAGGAAATTTATTCAGTGCAAACATCTCAATTGTGATGCAGCAAGGCTGTGAGAACAGCATGGATGTGTAACAGCTCAATAGTGTCACAGCTCAATTATGAAGCAGTATAGGTGTAAAACAGCTTGGCTATGAGGCTCTGGAGGGGAGGGGGCCCTGGAGTGTGGCCTCTCTCTGTCTAAAATGCTCTGACTGTCCTGCCTGCTCTGTTCTCATATGAGCCAGTTTGCTCTACTCTGGCTACACACCTTTGGTATTTCAGCTCCAGCTGGGGAAACCACAGTCTTCAGCTTTTAGTGGAAAGGGAAAACACACTCTTTATGCTAGAAGGGAGCTGACTTATATAGACAGAAGTCCCTGCCCCTCGTTCTTGATTGGTTCATCCTTATGCAAATGAGGACTCCAAATCCTCGCAGTTTGATTGGTCAGAATGGAGCCATTCTGATTAGTTGGTGAAGATGTTGATGGCAATATAGCTGCACACCTCTAATTGAGCAAGGAAAATGTCAGACCTTTAGGATGAAATACAATTCCAGGAGCTACTTCATAAGGGCGGGTTTTGATTGCAAGAACACAATGCAAGCAGGCAGTTCAGTGTAGGAGGCAAGGTGTTTAGGTGTTTAGTGCAGGCTTTTCCCTGAAGTGCAGTTTGTGTAAGAGGCCACTGTTTAGAAATGCTTGTTAGGCTCTGCTTTTAAATTTGAGCCCAGGTTGCTGCCAGGATCCCTCCTTAGTAGGTATTTTCTTTCTCAGAGTCCACATTCCTTTCTTTCAATCAGAACCTGTTGACAGCATTGAAGATGGATCAGGTCAGTTTGTCTCATGTTAGCACCAGAGTGGCTTAGCTACCTGTTCCAGTTCCATATAATACTTCGGTGGGACTCCTGTGGCAGGGCAGTTGCCAAAAGGGCAACTAGAGTAATTTGCTTACACAAGGTCTCTCAGGCACTTACCAAACTTAAAAAATTCAGTGTCTTATAAAAACAGCCAAAACAGCTTGGAAAGGTTTAAAGAACAACAGAGACTTAATTCATATGAGAAATCAAGGATGAATGAAAAAAGGTATTGGGCATCAGTAGTAAAGGTTCCAGCCATCATGAATTACAAACATGGAGGGATACAGTGGTTTGATGGATCATTTCTATTCTTCATGTAGCCATTACTGGAGTTTTTGTAGGACGTTTTAAATATTTGGTTATACAGAACATCAATAGCTTGACAATTAAATATATTGAACAAATTAGAATAGCAATTTGCAGCTCATAGCTTAAAATAGCTGCAAGCCCACTAGGGAACCAATTAAAAATGTCAGAAAATTTAAATCCTAACTAGCCATAGACACTAGGAACAAAACTGGAATGCCCTTTAATGGATCTGGCAATGTCAAGGAATTTCGTTGTTTCTAAATCTACCTTGGAAGAAGTATTTATCCAGTTATAGAAGGAGGTATTGGCTATGGCACAAACTCCCCTTTGGGCTGTGAGCACATAATCAAGGGCAACTCTGTTGTTGAGGACTACTCATGCTCAGGAGTATAAAGATGTTTTCTGAACTCAAATGGCTCTCATGGTTGAGTGATCAATTTGATGCCTCTAGTTAGGTTTTGCATTATATCCAATTAAGCAGTACCAAGGCCACCCCACGAAAATACAATTCTGAGAAAGCAATTACCCTTATCTCCTGAAAAACTGCTGGCAAATCACATTCCACAGAGAGGTCACACTAGTTATTTTCATAAACAGAGGAATCCTCATCAGGGTAGTAATCTACTATTGATAAAGCCCCTTTTTCACCTCTGATGAGAACTTGGAGGTGTTGGTGTTATCATTTTGAAAATAGTTTGTCAGTGACTCAAAAGGCATTGCCCAGTCAGCCTCCAACTATCTAGACTATGAAATGCCAAGGCTGATTTTTGTATGCTCAGACAAAAATATAACCTGTGGGGATACAAAGAATTCCTGCAAGAGTTTGTTCACTTCTGGATTCATTAACAGGAAGGGAGGTGAGAACATTTCCCAACCAGAACTCGGTCTGGTTTGAACATCCCTGTAGTTCTTTCCAATGTGTTTGCATATTGTGGGGCGGACATTTAGGCTTATAACATTGTGGGCTCTTTTCATTCACAAAGACCTTACCAAGGGTAGTTTCACAGCAGTCAGTATTGAAATAAGTGCAACCAGATGTAAGGCATTTAAGATATATGTAGTGATGTGATGAGGGGTAGCTAGTGACTAACTCAATTGTGGGAGATGGTTGGGTACCACCTGAGAAGAGTGTGGCTGATGCATAGGGTGGGTTTAGGTAGGCATAGGGGAAAGGTGTAACTCCCTTTTGCAATTTAACCCAGTAAGTTTCAGAATGGGGAGCTCTGGTGAAATCAATGGTATAGTTAGGGACAGTTGAGAAATTGCTAACAGAAGGAACTATGGGCTAATCAGTTTTACGAGAGGTAGAGGCAAGCATTAGATGGCAATCCAGCATTAAGATAGGTTCCAGGGGGAGGCTAAGGTTTGAAAGCATTGTATCATAATACTTTTATGCCAAAGTCCCCCATCTACAATGGTTGAAACAACAAAAATTAAAAAGTACTGTAGAGTTGAGGGTTAAATTATACGGTATAATTAGAACATACAACCTAAAACATAGGCAAGATGATCAGCTTATCATGAAAGAATTAAGATCATTAATATACCCAGGAAAATGACAACTATGAAAAAACCTAAGGATTATATATAGCAGGAATTGACTTCACTGGACCAATTTTGGATCCTAGGAAAAGCCATCTGCTTCCAGTACCATCTGCTGTTTGAATGGTTGTCTGCTCTAGATAACTTTAACTTCAGGCCTCCTATAGGCTTGGGTGTTCAATCAGGTGAATGAAGTGCAAGTGTGGGAGCCTTATTAAATGAAAAACATATATTTTTCTTTTAACTTTTCAAGTCAGGGATTAGTTAACAATACCCAGCATGGTCCCTTTCAGTGATGCTGAAGGGAATCCTTGTGGAGATATCTTTTTTTGATGGACCACATATCCAGGTTGTAGGCTATCTTGTTTGGTATCTTCATCTCCCAGTAGTCACTGTGAAAAGATTGCTCTATGAACTTGCATTGATTTCAAGAGCCTTTATAAGTTCTTCGTAATAACTTAGGTTTTTTTAATAAGGAAGGTTCACATGGCCCCTGATCTAGCTTTATAGATCTTCCAGTAATGACTTTTAAAAGAGGACAATCAATGTTTACCAAAGGGAATAGATCTTAAATTAAGCAATAGCAAAGGAAGGGCTTTAGGACAAAGCAGATTGAAAGATTCAACAAGTTTTACCAATTGAATTATAACTCTTTAATCATTTGTTCCATAAAATCAGAGGATTGGATGGTAAGTGCAATGGAAATGTTACAATATGAGTTAAATTTTGCATACTTAGTGTAGAATTTGTCTAGTAAAATGGGTTTCCCAATCTCTGTGGGACTCTGTGCGGATTTTCCAAGCAGGAAAAATACTTTCTAGACGTACTTTAGTAACTGTGGCTATAGCCCTTTCATGTAGGAATGCTTCTACCCAACGGGAATACATATAAATCATCATTAGTACATTTTTATTTTTAGGGGATAATTGGATTGAAATCCACTTTTAAAAGGCCAAATATGCCTAATTAGTTTCATTTCCCCTTTTGTAAAGAGAGATTTTCTTAATTTAGCTATCTATTTAATTGTGCACTTTAAACTTTGCAAGCGATTATAGAAAGTCAAGTGGTTAGAAGCAAATTTAGCTCTTTAAATGTAAGAGCACACCGATAGTTTAGGGAAACATTTTCTCCTTTTTCCCTTTTTTAAAAATTAAATTTGTTGGGGTGCCATTGGTTAATAGGGTCATATAGTTTTCAAGTCTACATTTCTATGATACACGATCTGTATGTTCAACTTCACTAGCTATTAGGTAAATGTAAATCAAAACTACAATGAGATACCACCTTACAACAGTTAGAAAGGCTCTTATCAAATTTTGTTCTTTTAACAGAGAAAGAAACCCAAATTCTTATTCTGCATCAGTATACTTTTGAAATTAACTTAAATAAATCTGTTCCAATCTAAGATTGACCATACATAGATTTTTTTTTTTAGATATTCTTCCTCCATAAACCTTCTACAACTTTCACAAACCTGCAACTTTCATATACCTTTCAGATTTTGTCCTATCTTTTTATCTTTCTTATTCTAGGGTAATCATTTTACTTTAGGACAAAATTACATTTTATCCCTCATTAAAAATGTATTTCAATTTCTCATACCTTCCTTCTTTTACACAACACACATCTTATGCTTTATATACAATAATTTTCAATCACCATAATACTGTAATTAGGCTTTGTCACAAGTGTCTGGATCTTAATCTGAGGAATCTTTCGCCCTTTTAACCTTGTAAAATAACACACTCTGGTCTCAAAACTTATTACCCTCATTTCCCATCTGGTCTGCTAGCTATAAAGCTAGAGAGAAGTGGGCAACTGCATGCCTTTAATGAAATAAAAATCCTTAACTAGTTTTTATTTACTAAAGGTCAATCCTAAATCATGTGCACTTGAAAAGCAATTGAGTTAGTTTCTGCGATTTTTCCAATTTATATGATCACTCATTTGTTTTAAGCCAGTTAAGTAGGGCCCTTTTCAATCAAATTTGAATTTACAGATCAATCTTCGGCAATCCCATGTAGTGGTAGAAACATACTGTATTTATAATATACATACATAGACATACATAAACACATAGACAACACAATACAAAACTCCAAAGAAAAATTATGGATCCAAATATGTTTTTTGGTAGATGAACTAAGTTGAAATTTTGCTCAGATAGCCAAAGTTTTTTCATGTTGTAAGAATTCCTTTAAAGTTGTCTTTAAAATCAAAGAATGCCACTTTGTAAATTATATAAATGTCTAACCTCTATGATGTACACTTGAAACTAATGTAAAATAATATTGAATCTCAACTGTAATTGAAAAATAAGTTTTAAAAAATGAAAAAAATCAAAGAATGCATTCTATTGTTTCTCAGAAGTTTGAGATCCTCTCCTTTAAGGCTTCCTCTTAAGGTGGGTTTATCAACAAACACAAAACAATAAATAGAAAGCCAAGTGTTCACAATAAAATTGGAAAGCTCAGAAAGTAAAGAAACTGGCCTCAAAAGGCCTGAGTTTTAAAAGTGGCAGATTTTCCTGGGGAAAATATTGAAAAATAACTCCAGAGGTGAGGCCTGAGCATCAGATGGCTGCTGCACATCTAGAGGCAAAGATTGGGAAAGGAAAGGTGTGGAGGGTAGGCAGGGTGGTAGGCAATGGGGTGGGGCTGGTAAGTGAGGGATCTTAAACCTGGTTTTATAGTCACAAACACAAGCATCAGAGGAAAAGTTTTCCAATGATCCTCCTTTTGTTCCAGTTTCATGAATGCTGGTTTTCTTTGTAATTTATCAAAGCATTTAGCCAACTTAGAATTGTTTTTTCCTAAGGAAAGTACTTAGAGCTCTTAAGTTACCAATTAAAAGGGCTTACCATTGTTTCTGGAAGGTACCATATTTTCTTTGTTCTAATTGAGCGTGCAACTAAGCTTTGAGGTTTCAAAGGAACTCCATCTTGGCCAAAAAAACTTGAGATCATCTTGGATGACTTTTGTCCAGAAGCTTAGCCGATTGCACTTCTCTGGCCCATAATTTTGGTACGTGTAACCAGCCAAAGTCCCAGATGGTGGCTGATTAGCATGTGAAAATTTAGAATATGGGTTACCCATTTTTCACACCTCTTATGGTCATTTTGCACACTTCCTCATCCCACCAAGTGCTCATTATTGTTATTATCCTCACAAACATGGACAAAGTCTAGTCCCAACCTGGATGATATCCTCCTCAGTGTCAAACATGATGGAGGAAAGCCCTCCTTGGAGGATACCTTCCCTGGTGACAAACATGACCGAGGGATACCCCTCTAGGCACCAAACCCAAATCATTTGTAGGGGCCCTCTTGGTCCAAACATATGAACCAAAGTCATCAGATAAAGGTCCTCTACCTAAACTAAATAAAGTCTCTGAGTCCTCAACAGCAAGCATGGGAAGATCTTGGATCTGAGAGGACTTATCCAAGATCCTCAGGTGCCACTTGGAAGACAAGGGGCTAATGCAGGTGCAAAATGCATTGATTTCAAGAAGGTGTCAGGAGATTAGGTCGTTGCTTCAGAGCTGCACATTGGACACCACAGAGTGCCAAACAATGGTCATTGTTGCCAATTTAATGGCAACAGAAATCCCCAATTTGAGGTGTGATGAAGAAGGAAACTTTATTCAGTGAAACAGCTCAATTGTGATACAGGACAGCTGTGAGAACAGCATGGCTGTGAAACAGCTCAGTAGTGTTACAAGTCAATCATGAAGTAGCATGGCTGTAAGGAAGCCCTGGGGTGAGGTGGCCCTGGGGCAAAGCTGCCCTGGGGTGAGGTTCCTCTCAGGCTAGGCAGTTCTGGTCTTTGCTGGTCTTTTCCATTCTGCTCTGGAAAGGGCTTCTCCACTCTGATTGACTGAGCAATTTTCTGGGGGAAATGCAGTCTTCAGTCTTTGGTGAAAGTGTGCTCTCAGAGTCAGAGGGGGAGATGACTTATACAGACAGAAGTTCTCACCCTTTTTCCTGATTGGTTTGCCCTCATGCAAATGAGGGCTTCAGTTCCTGAAGTTTGATAGCACCAAAATGCACTGTCATGATTGGTAGGAATGGAACCACTCTGACTGGTCAGTAAAGATGCTGCTATGCAGCTCCAATTGTGTTGGCTCAGATGGCAGGAACACAATTCAGTGTAGTTTATGTGAGAGGCTCTTGTTTAGAAATGGCTTTTAGGCTATGCTTTTCGATTTGAGCCCAGTTATCGACCAGGAGCTCTTCTTAGTAGGTATATTCTTTCTCAAGGTCCACAGAAAACAATATCACTAAGGCAGGGACTTGTGTAGAGAAGGAAACAGGATGATAGTATATTCCCCAACAAGTGTGATCATATCTTGTTTTTCCTAAAAATCAAAACCTAGATTGGCATTTCTAAGATTTCTGCTCCTGAAGTTATCACCCAGAACAGATAAAATGTGCGCTGAAATTAATAGTGGACATGGCTCTGAGACCACCTGTCACTACTTAAGCCAACTTAGGTAGAGGCAGGGTTGAATCATATATGAGTGTTTATTCCAGTAATGCCAGTAGTATGGGGAGAGCAGTCAGTCACCCTGGAAATTCTACTCTGATTCCCCTTGCCAGTTGGCTGGTTGTATACCAGTGATGGAGAAGATAACTACAGGCAGCTGTGAGCTACAAGTATAACAGGGAAAGGGGAGGGGAGGGTCTGAAGTCCAATAACAAGGTGGGTAATCTGTGATATTGCAAACACTTCAGTCTGTTCCTGGGGCCAGAGAATGGTCAGCATTCTTGATGCAAACTCCTGTAGGGGGTCAGGGTCTGGACACAGAAACCAAATTAAAGCATATCCTGCCCTTGGTTTGCTTTTTTTCTTTTTTAATATGTCTTTTATTGATTTCAGAGAGAGGGAGAGAGAGAGAGAGAAACATCAATGATGAGAGAGTCATTGATTGGCTGCCTCCTTCATGCACCTCACTGGGGATCAAGCCCACAACCCAGATATGTGCCCTGACTGGGATGCTTCTTGGTCTGCTTTTAAAATGTATTTCTTTTTACAGCCCTGTTTTGTTTTGTTTTTCTTGCAACACATCCTCTTGTTTCCCAAGGTATGTAAGAAAATCTCTTATCTATAGTTAATAAGGTGAATAATTATGAAACAATTGTGGCTCAATCCTTATTATGTGCCCTTCCCCATTATCATTGCCCCTCTCCATTAATATTATCATCTCATATCTATAAGATTCATTTTATATAGAAGGTGTCTTGTTGTTGAACTATATTCGTCCTGGACAATTATATTTTCCCCTTATGGATTTTGGCTCTGAATTCTTTCAGGGAAAAGGAGCATCAGGTCTCTTCTATAGCTACTTCCTGCTGATGGGGGGTGGTGGTGGGGTCCTGAAGTCCTCCCTGTCTGACAAGTGAAGGAGGGAGCCAAAAAGTGGAAAGCAGTTTTAAGTGAAGTAGACTGTCCATATTTTATTAACTCAATCATAAGTCCACACCATTGAGTCTTATTTTTAGGACATAGTGATGTAGATGGCTTCTATAATGAGGCCCATACTGTGTGATTAAGCAATTAGATAAACAGGGTCATAGGCATACATTCTATGAAACAGAAGAACACAAAACATAAAGGTTAATATATACAGTAAATCATAAACCAGTTGAGATTTCCAGGTGTAAGGCTTCTGCTAGAATGAAATTACACAGTGACAATCTGATAGATTGTCTGCAGTTAGAACATTTCCAGTGATTTTACCTGGTGCTGAGGTGTGTATGGCATACACAGACACAACCTTAAAACAAAACTTTGGAGATAGTTAACTGCATTGGAGTTTAGTGTCCGCAAGTGGGTATTGTGCTTTTTGTTGAAACATGATTTTTCTCCCTAAGATTACCCTCATTTCATCAAAGAGCCAAATCAAGACTAATTCATGTACCGTATTAAGTTGAGTTGCAGTTTGGCCTGATTATGTGCATAAACACAACAGGAATAACAATTGATTATATAGGCTTTTTAAATCTGCTTCTCTGGAATCTTACAAGAAAGTTTTCTCTCAGGACAAAGAAGTCAATCCAGACCTTTTCCTTCAGGCTGTGCCTGTAATACCTATAGGTTTGAATAAATTCCTCAAGTTTTTGAGGCCCTCAAAGGTGTCTTGAGGTTCCTCCTTGCTATCTTTCAGGAAAGCAACCTTCTTTCCTTCCCTGGAAAGACTGCCATGAACCATGTCAGCAAACAAGGTCCCAACCTATTTCTCCAAAGGGCTTATTGGCTTCAAAGTCAATCTTCATCTCTTAAAGCTTTCTGGTCACATCCAGAATCCTGGCATGTCTCTCTCAGACATGACATTCCAGTCAAAGTCTTGATTAATAAAACAACACTTAGAGACTAGCTTTATGTCTTGTTATGAAGAAATCAGATTCTTATTGGGTTTATGCAAACATATTGCCATGAGAATAATAATACTCATTAAGAGTTTCCAAATTTCAGAGGGATCAGGTATGGAGAAAAATATAAATATCTCAATATTGGTTATGGAAATATAATTTATCAAATTGCTTTTAAAAAAGAAAGCGGTTTCCTTGTGTCTGGAAACTAAGAAGATTAAAAATCAGCAATACTTTCAACAAAAAATTTCAAAAACTATAATTATTTTCAGTTCATTCAGTCCTATAAACAAATTCTGTTTCTCTTGATTTTTCTTGCCTGTACTTCTGTATATTCAGATGTTTCCCAGAGTTCTAATAATCCTCATCCAGTTCAAGGGGATGACCTGAAAATTTATTCTCAAAGATATGTAATTTAAAATAAGTCATAGTCCTTTCCATGGATCTTTCAGAAGATGTACTATCTTTGCAAATGTATCAGAGTAAAATAATGACTGTAAATGACAAAAAACCAACACCTTAACATGACACAGTTATAAATTTAATTACAATGCAATTTACATGGAATCCTGTCCTTTTTGCAAAACACAACATTCCAGAATAACAATAAGTGTTATAAGTAAAAGTATATCAGAATTTTGCAGACTCTTGGAGATTTTTCATATAATCTCTAGAACATCCATTTTAATAATATGTATATATATAGTTATTATTTTTTGACAGAGATTCCCATGTACCTTAAGCTTAAAATTTTCCTTCATAAGGAGAGAAAGCAAATCCTTGAGGCATTCCAGGGCCTACTGGAATGAACTAAAGCCAATTCTAAGTCAAGAAAAATTTCCTTAAAATTCAAACCCTGGGAAGGTTGTCAAATATACTTCATCAAAATATTATATATATTATTATTATTATGAAACAATATTAAAATGTCCATTCATTCAAAGTGACAACCAAAGATATTAAACACAAAAATAGGCTAGAAAAACTTCAATTCTTACGATTAAAAAGATGGTCTTTTAAGTAATCAAATACCTGATTAACATAACCATTTCAATAATATATAAAACCTTTGCTTTCCAGAGGAAAACATTTTTCTCTTTTAACACACTGGAAAAGAACCAAACAAATTCTGTATTAGTTTACTGTAGATTCATTTATCTAATTAAATTTATTATTCAGTTTACCTATATGTTTCTTTTTGCTTCTTCCTTTTATATAACTTTTTTCAACTTGTAAAGACCCTATGTAATTTTTCTAATTGCATTTAATTTTTTTCTCAACTCATTAAGAAATAACCAACTTTAGAAAACCTATTTTCAATTCTATATTAACAAAACTATACAATTTGCTTCCAGCTTAATTAGAATTCTTAAGTTTTAGAAACCTTTATCTTCTTAGTGACAAGTAAGTAATTAACATTTCCTCAGATTAGCAAATACATTTTATAGCTTCAGAAACAGGTTTTTTTATTGTCAAGCACACTCATATTTTCAAGAGACATTTTTAAAATATAAGATATATTCATTAACAGATCTAAATCTATTCTCGAGCTTCTCTGCAATAAGAAACCCAAAGTAGACACACTCAGATCAATTGATATTTCAGTATCCTGTTATTTCAAAATACCTAGATATTTAATAATTTTTATTATTTAACTCAAAGACTTCAATGTTTTTAGTTACCAAATACTTTGGTATATATATGTATATATATATGTATATATGTATGTATATATCATACATATATATACATATACATACATCAAAACCCTTTATTTTAGTTATATTTATTTACTATGTTTTAACAACTCTATGAGATTTTAAAGTCAATTATTACTGAAGGCATTTTTTTGGCACATTGTAACAGGAATAACATGATCTTGACAACTTTTAGGAGGCTGGAGAAAACATTGGGGGAGAAGGGAAATATCAGTCTTGTTCCCAGGACTGCAGCAACTCCTGGGCCTCCAGTGGCTTCAGTGTAAAAATACCATTTTTTTCTTTACAAGGGGAGTCCTCCTCCTCTGCTGCTGCTTCTTCAGCCTGCTCAAGGGTACTTCTGCAGTTCTGGCTCTCTAGCAGAAAGACTTTGGGGGTTTAAAAAATTTACTTCCCATATTTTTCTTTCTGAGTAGTATCCTTATGATGTAACAACATGAAATCTTGCATATAAGAAGAGCTCTTATCCCATTTCAAAACAGAAACAAAAACAGCCTCTAAAGTAAAATAAATGAGTCCCAAAAGGAGGGACTGGAACATTAGCTTTAGAATCTTATTTCACACCAACCTGCATAGCAAATGACCTTCACAATGTCTGAGTGGCACAAAGCCCAAACAGCAGAGACAGAGGATTCCCAATATTCATAAAATGGCAAAGAGCAAGCCAAGTCTCCAAAAGATAAGAAAGCAAGCAAAAAACATCTGTAACCAAAGTTACATTAAAGACAGAACTCTCACTAGCTAAGCATTTTGGGTGGCCAATGCCTTGAAAGAGAAAGCTGAGAGGGTCCCTAAGATAAGATCCCTTGGAAGCTGCTGGGAAGTTCCTGTGATCCCTGGGACTGGTTCAGTGCACCACAAGCAGCTGGGGCACTCAGCCAAGTGGAATATGCCCCCATCTTTAAGCAAATTAAATCAAACAAAGAGACACAAAATAACAATCAACACTCTTATGTACAATATTTACAGGTGCACACAACCATCCTACAGACAAGAGTGTCACACCATGCTCCTTGTCTGTACAGCCTCAGAAACCTCAAAATGCCCTGCATTAGAAAACAACCACTGAAGCAGAGCAATGTCTCTCATTCCAGAGTAGATTAGACTGAGAGCTTGGAGACCAGGCAAGGACCACTGGAGGTCTCTAGCCACCCAGAGCTGATCAGGCTCACCCAGACGAGAGGCAGTAAATGCCTCCTGTGCGATACACAGTAAATGCTTCCTGTGCTTTAAAAAGAAACCCTAATGAGAGGCAGCAAATGCTTCTCCTGTCATACAAAAATGCTCACTTCAACTGAAGTGGAAGGAAAGAAATTGCTAGAGCTGAAAGTGGACTCCACTGCAAGTTGAAAAAAAAAGTCACAATTTCAACCCCAGAAGCTCCCAGTCCAGGCAGCCAGCAGGAACTCCTGTACTTACCTGGAAAGAAATCCCACTTAAGGTCCCAGTAGAGTTGCCATTTTGATAGCAGACACAAGGGGTCTGAGACTGCTTGTCTACTTGAGCCAAATTAAGCAGAGACAGGGTTGAATCACACATATGAGTGTTTATTCCAATAATGCCAGCAGTATGTGGAGAGCAGTCAGTCACCCTGGATTTCTGCTCTGACCCTACTTGCCAGTTGGCTGGTTATATACCAGTGAGGGAGAAGTTAACTACAGGCAGCCATGAGCTACAAGTGTAACAGGGAAAGGGGAGGGGAGAGTCTGAAGTCCAATAACAAGGTGGCTAATCTTCTATGATATTACAAACAGTTCAGTCTGTTCCTGGGACCAGAGAATGGTCAGCGTTCCTGAAGCAAACTCCCGGAGGGGGTCAGGGTCTGGACACAGCAACCAAGTTAAAGCATATCCTGTCCTTGGTCTGCTTTTTAAATGTATTGCTTTTTATAGCCCTGTTCTTCTTGCAATGCATCTTCCAGTTTCCCAGGGCCTGTAAGAAAGCCTATGATCTATAGTTAGTAAGGTGAATAATTATTAGATAATTGTGGCTCTATTCTTATTATGTGTCTTTCACCACTATCAAAATGATTTGGTGTGTGTCCAAGGGATGCCCTGGTATACTCCTCCACCTCCAAACCAAGGGTATGGAGGCTCCCTTGAGGCCCACAGGGAGCCAATTTGGGGGCTGCTCGGCTCATAGAAACTGACCCTGAGGAAAAGACAGTGATTGTTTTCCTTAGTTGGTGGGGTGACATGCCCAATTTTTTCAGAGGTAGAGCACAAAAAGAATTAGTCTTACAAAATTCTTCAGCATTTCCATGAGAGAGAGAGAGCGCCATACCATTTATACACAAATGTACATGATTAGAATTGTTGAGTACAATATTGGTTGAGTTAATTTCAATATAGGCAAAATGGCATTCTACTATCAAGACATTCTGGGACAAAAAGTTTATCATTCTAAATAGTTCAACATGTCTGAAACAACAAAGCACCAAGATGTTAAGCTACTTGCTCAAGACACACAGCAAAAAAACACAACACTGAGATTAAAAAATACAGTTTTAAAAAAAGAAAGCACTGTTACTCTTGATCTTGGGTCTTGAAAAGCCATACCTTAGCCCACTGAAGATCACCACACTTCTACTTTAATCTGTTTAATTCACTGCTAGCTTGCCCTTGCTGCCTTTGATTCCTTTTGCATTGGCCAAATGTCAATTTACAGTAGTCATTCAGAAGTGCTTGACAGTTTCAACTTTTAAGGTCCCATCTTTATTTTTTCCCCACAGGGCTGGAAAGGCAGGAGTCATGCTAAGGGGTAGCTGTACCTCCATCCTATGCTCATTCAGGGCTGGTGTGTGTGTTTGTGTGTGTGTGTGTGTGTGTGTGTGTGTGTGCGTGCGCGCGCACGCGGTCACACATGCCTGTGCATCTGCAAATTAGTAATGACTGCGGGATTGGGAATGTTCAAGATTTTAAATTGAAGTCATAAAACAAATTCTTCTAAAAAGAACCCTCTTCCTAGCCAAATTAGTTTATCTTTTAATTTAATTTTTCAATTACAGCTGATATTCAACATTATTTTGTATTATTTTCAGGTGTACAGCATAGTGGTTATACAATCGTATACTGTAAAAAGTGTTCCCCTGATAATTCAAGTACCAAACTGGCACCATACACAGTTATTACAATATTATTGTCCATATTTCTTATGCTGCATTTCAAATCCCCATGACTATTTTATAACTACCAATTTGTAGTTCTAAATACTTGTATCTTTTCCAAGCACTCCCCTAACTTCCCTCCACTCCACAACCATCAGTCTTTCTCTGCACCTATGATTCTGTTCCAATTTTCTTTGTTTATTTTGGTGTTTTTCATACGGTACTTGTCTATCTCTGACTGACTTACTTCATTTAACATAATACGTTCTAGATCCATCCAAGCTGTTACAAATGGTAAAATTTCATTCTTTTTTAAGGTCAAGTAATATTCTATTGTTTATATGTACCACAGCTTTTTTGCTGTTCACACTATTACAGATGTCTCCTATTTTCCTCCCCATCTTTACTCAGCCTCACACTTTCTGGCCTTCACCACACTGTTTTCTGTGTCAATGGGCTATGCATATATGTTTTTTGGCTAAACTCTTCACCTTCTTAAATCCAGCCCTCCCTCTCCCTCTTCTCTGATGGCTGTCAGTCTGTTCCATGTATCCATGCCTCTGGTTCTATTTTGCTTGTCAGTTTATTTTGTTCATTACATCCCACATATAAGTGAGATCATATGGAATTTGTCTTTCTTTGCCTGGCTTATTTTGCTTAGCATAATCATCTCCATTCATGCTGCTGCAAATGTAAGATTTCTTTCTTTTTAACAGCTGTATAGCATTCCATTGTGTAAATGTACCATAGTTTTATTATCCACTCATCTACTGATGGGCTCTTATGCTGTTTTTAGATCTTGGATATTGTAAATAATGCTGTTATGAATATAAGGGTGCATATATTATTCCTGACTGATGTTTTGGGATTCTTAGGGTATATTCCCAGAAGTTGGATCACTGGATCAAAAGGCAGTTATATTTTTAATTTTTTGAGGAAACTCCATAGTGTTTTCCAGAGTGGCTGCACCAGTCTGTATTCCCACCAACAGTGCACTAGGGTCCTCTTTTCTCCAAGTACTTGTTTGTTGATTTATTGATGGTAGCCATTCTGGCAGGTGTGAGGCGATACCTCATTGTAGTTTTATTTTGTATCCCTCTGATGATTAGTGACTTTGAGCATTTTTTCATATGTCTATTGACTATTTGTATGTCCTCTTTGGAGAAGTGTCTATTTAGGTCCTTTGCTCATTTTTTAATTGGATTGTTTATCTTTCTGGTGTTGAGTTATATAAGTTCTTTATATACAGGGTGTCCCCCAAAATTTATACACATCTTTGTAATTCTATTACATTTTGAAAATGAAATGCACTGCCTTTATAATTATTGAAAATGTGTATACATCTTTCTGGAAGACTTTATGTTTTGATGTATCACTGGAAAATATGTTCTACCATACAGTGGGTTCCCTTTTCATTTTGTTGATGGTGTCTTTTGCTGTGCAGAAGATTTTTAGTTTGATGTATTGCCATTTATTTTTTCCTTTGGCTGCCTTAACCTAGGGGATACATCAGCAAAAATATTGCAAGGAGAGATGTCTGAGATTTTACTGCTTATGTTTTTTTTCTAGTATTTTTATGGTTTTGCAACTTACATTTAAGTCTTTTATTCATTTTGAGTTTATTCTTTTGTATGGTGTAAGTTGAAGGTCTAGTTTCATTTTCTTGCCTGTACTTGTACAATTTCCCCACCACTATTTATTGAACAGACTGTTTTTACTCCATTTTATGCTCTTGCACCTTTGCCAAATGTTAATTGACCATATAAGCATGGCTTGATTTATGATCTCTCTGTTCTGTTCCATTGGTCTGTACACCTGTTTTTGTTCCACTGTCAGTCTTTTTTGATTACAATGGCTTTGTAGTATAGTTTGATATCAGGTATTGTGATCCCAAAAAATTTGTTCTTGAGAAAACAAGATTTCTGAGGCTATTTGGGGTCTTTTTTGTAGTATGGACATTTTAATGATGTTAATTCTTCCTATCCACGTACACAGTATATGTTTCAACTTATTTGTATCTCACTCAGTTTTTTTCTTCAATGTCCAATAGTTTTCCCAGTACAAGACTTTAATCTCCTTGGTTAAATTTACTCCTAAGTATCTTATTTTGTTGTTGTTGCAATAGTAAATGAGATTGTTTTCTTATTTTTTCTTTCTGATAGTTCATTATTGCTGTATAAAAATGCCACAGATTTCTGAATATTTATTTTGAATCCTGCTATTTTGCCTAATTGATTTATTATATCTAGAAGCTTTTTGGTAGAGTCCTTTGGGTTTTCCATATACAATGTCATGTCACCTGCAAATAATGATAGTTTTACTTTCTCCTTTCCAATTTGGATGTCTTTTATTTCTCTTCTTGCCTGATTGCTGTGGCTAGGACTTCCAGTACTATATTGAATAAGTATGGTGAAAGTGGACATCCCTGTCTGGATTTTAATCTTAAGGGAAATACTCTTAGATTTTTTCCCATTGAGTATGATGTTGGCTCTGGGTTTGTCATATATAACCTTTATTACATTGAGGAATCTTCTCTCTAAAAACACTTGGCTGAGAGTTTTTATCATAATTAGTACTGGATTTTAGTGAATGCTTTTTCTATATCTATTGATGTGATCATGTGATTTTTATTTTTAATTTTGTTTATGTGATTATATCACAGTTATTGATTTGCAAATATTATACCAATCTTGCATCTCTAGAATAAATTGCACTTAGTCATGGTGTATGATCATTTTAATGTACTGCTGAATCTGATTTGCTGAGGATTTTACCATACAAGTTCATCAGGGATATTGGCCTATAATTTTCTTTTTTAAAATGTCTTTTTCTGGTTTTGGAATTAGGAAAATGCTGGCCTTGTTAAAGGAGCTTGGAAATCTTTCTTCCCCTTGAGGTTTTTGGAATAGTTTGAGCAGAATAGGTTTTAGTTCTTTGAGTGTTTGATAAAATTCACCTGTGAAACCATCCAGCCCAGGACTTTTGTTTGCTGGGAGTTTTTAAAATTACTGCTTCAATGTAATTAGTTGTAATTGGTGTATTCACATTTTCTGATTCTTCCTAATTCAGTTTTGGAAGATTGTATGTTTGTGGGAATGTGTTCATTTTTTCTAGATTGTCCATTTTATTGGCATGTAGTTGATCATAGTATTTTCTTACAATTTTTTGTATCCCTGTGATGTCAGCTGATATTTCTCTTCTTTCCTTTCTGATTTTGTTTATTTGGGTCTTCTCTCTTTGTTTCTTGATGAGTCTGGCTAAAGGTTCATCAATCTTGTTTATCTTTCCAAAGGACCAGGTCTTGGTTTCTTTGATCTTTTGTATTTTCTTTTAGTCTCTATGTCATTTATTTCAACTCGGATCTTTATTATTTCCTTTCTTCTCCTTACTCTGAGCTTTTCTTGTTGTTCCTTTCCAGTCCTTTTAGGTGTAGGGTTAGAATGTTTATTGGAGATTTTTCTTGCTTCTTGAGTTAGGCCTGTAATGCTATGAACTTTCCTCTCAGTATTGCTTTTGCTGAGTTTCATAGATTTTGTGTTTTCATTTTCATTTCTTTCCTTGTAATTTTTGAATTCTTCCTTGATCTCATTGGTAACTCATTCATTGTGTAATAACATGCTATTTAATCTCCATTTGTTTGAAAGTTTTTCAGAATTTATTGTAGTTAATTTCTAGTTTCATGCAGCTGTGATCCGAGAAAATGTTTGATATGACTTCAATCTTCTCGAATTTGTTAAGACTTATTTTGTGTCCTAATATGTTCTCTGTCTTTGAGAATGTCACATGTGTCATTGAAAAGAATATATATTCTGTTGCCTTGGGATGAAATATTTTGTAAATACCAATTAAATCCATCTGATCTAGTGTGTCATTTGAGGTCAGTGTTTTCTTTTTGATTTTTTTGTCTGGAAGATATATCCATTAATGACAGTGGGTGTTGAAAACTCCCTAGTATGCTTATATTGCTTTCGATCTTTCCCTTAAAAATACTCCAAGTATTTTAAAATATATATATTTAAGTGCTCCTATATATGTTTAGCAGGGTTACATACTCTTGGTGTATTTATCCTTTTAGTGTTACGTAGGGATAAAAATTTCTCCCCCATTTATGGCCTTCATTTTGAAGTCTATTTTGTCAGATATAAGTATTGGTACCTAAGATTTTTTTCATTTCCATTTGCATGAAATATTATCTTCCATCCTTTCACTTGCAGCTCATGTGAATCTTTTGTTTGGAAGTAGATCTCTTGTACACAGCATGTATATATTAGAAATGTTTTCTTATCTGTTCAGCTATCTTATGTCTTTTTAAAACAGTTTTTTATTGATTTCAGAGAGATGCAGGGAGAGGGAGAGAGAGATAGAAGCATCAATGATGAGAATCATCAATCAGATGCTTTGTGCATGCCCACTACTGGAGACTGAGCCCAAAATGCAGGGATGTGCCCTGACTGGGAATGGAACCATAACCTCCCGGTTTATGGGTTGATGCTCAACCACTGGGAAACACTGGCTGAGCTACCTTATGTCTTTGATTGAAGCATTTGATCCATTTACTTTTAAGGTTATCATTGATAGGTACACATTTATTGCCATTTCTTTTCTTTATGCCTATGTTCCTCTATTTTTTCTGATTCTTCTTAAAGCAGTCCCTTTAACATTTCTTGCAGTGTTGGTTTAGTGGCAGTGATCACTTTAGCAATTTTTTTGTGTCTAGGAATATTTTTATTTCGTCCTCAATTTTTATGTATTAATTATTTTTATTTTTATTTATTTATTTATTCTTCAAAATATTACACATGTCACTTTTCCTCCCCATTGACTCATGGCATCCTGAGTCACATCCCTCCTGAGTCCCTCACCACATGATTGTCTGTGTTTTGGGTTATGCATATATACATATAAATTATTTGGTTAATTTCTATCCACCCACCCACCCACTCCCCTACTTTGCTCTGAGATTTGTCAGCCTGATCCATGCTTCCATATCATTGAATCATTTCTCTTCATCAGTTTATTAAGTTCTTTAGATTCCACATATAAGTGAGATCATGTGATATTTATCTTTCTCTGCCTGGCTTATTTTGCCTACCGTAATATTCTCCAGGTCCATTCATTCTGTTCCAGAGGGTATGAGATCTTTCTTCTTTACAGCTGCATAGTATTCCATGGTGTAAATGTCCCACAGCTTTTTTATCCACTCATCTACTGATGGGCAGTTGGGCTGTTTCCAGATCTTAGCTACTGTTAATTGCACTACTATGAATACTGGGATGCATATATTTTTTCTGATTAGTATTTCAGAAGTCTTAGTATATATTCCAAGAGGTGGGATCACTGGGTCAAAAGACAGCTCCATTTTTAATTTTTTGAGGAATCTCCATACTGTTTTCCATAGTGGCTGCACCAGTCTGCATTTCCACCATCAGTGCACCCAGGTTCCCCTTTCTCCACATCCATGACAGCACATGACATTTGTTGATTTGTATATGGTAGCCATTCTGACAAGGGTGAAGTGATACCTCATTGTGGTTTTAATTTGCATCTCTCTGATGATTAGTGACTTTGAACATTTTTTCACATGTTTCTTTGCCATGTGCATGTCCTCTTTAGAGAAGTGTCTACTTAGGTCTTTTGCCCATTTTTTAATTGGATTGTTTTTTTTCTCTTGTTGAGTTGTGTGAGTTCTTTGCACACTTTGGAAATTAGTCTCATTAAATACTTCCTTGGCAAACATTTTCTCCCATACCGTGAGTTTTCTTTGTATTTTGAGGCAGATTTCTTTTGCTATGCAGAAGCTTTTTAGTTTGATATCCCATTTGTTTATTTTTTTTCTTTTGTTTCTCTTGCTCTAGGAGATGTATCAGTGAAAATTCCACTACATGAGATGACTGTGACTTTACTGCCTATGATTTCTTCCAGGATTTTTATGGTTTTGAGACATATTCAAGTTTTTATCCATTTTGAATTTATTTTTGTGTATGGTGAAAGTTGGTGGTCTAGTTTCATTTTTTTTTTTTTTTTTGCATGTAGCTGTCCAACTGTCCCAGCACTATTTATTGAAGAGGCTGTCTTCACTCCATTGTATGCTCTTGCCTCCTTTGTCAAATATTAACTGACCATAATTGCTTGGGTCTATTTCTGGGGTTTCTGTTCCGTCCCATTGATCTATATGTCTGTTGTTGTACCAATACCAGGCTGTTTTAATTACAGTGGCTTTGTTCTTCTTTCTCAAGGTGGCTGCCACTATTTTGTATCTTTTTTGGTTCCATATAGATTTTTGGAATTTTTATGAAAAATTTTGCATTGTGAAATATGCTGCTGGTATTTTAATAAGAATTGTATTGAACCTATAGATTGCTTTGAATAGTATGGACATTTTAATAGTATTAATTCTTCCAATCCATGAGCATGTTATATTCTTCCACTTGTTTATATCTTCTATTTTTTCAGTGTCCTGTAGTTTTCCAAGTACAGGTCTTTTGCCTCTTTGGTTAAGTTTATTCCTAGGTATCTTATTTTTTTAGTTGCAGTGGTAAATGATATTATTTTTATAGTTTCTCTTTCTATGGGTTCATTGTTGGTTATAAAAATGCTTTTAATTCCTGGATGTTAATTTTGTATCCAGCTACCTTGCTGAAATCATTTCTCAAATCTAATACTACTATGATGGAATCTTTAGGGTATTCTATATACAATATCATGTCATCTGCAAATATGACAGTTTTACTCCATCCTTTCCAATTAGAATACCTTTTATATTTTCTTCCTGTTTGATGGTTGTGACAAAGACTTCCAATACCAAGTGGAACAAGAGTGTTGAAAGCAGACATCCTTGTCTTGTTCTTGTTTTAGAAGGAAGTGGTTTTAATTTTTGACCATAGAGTATGATGTTGGCTATAGGTTTGTAACAAATAGCCTGTATTATGTTGAGGTGTGTTCCCTATATCCCCACTTTGCTGAGAGTTTTTATCAAAAATAAGTGCAGGATATTGTCAAATGGTTTTTCTGAAGTTATTGATATGATCATATGATTTTTGTCCTTCATTTTGTTTATGTGGTGTATCACATTTATTGATTTGAGGATATTATACAAGCCTTGCATCCTTGTAATAAATCCCACTTGGTCGTGGTGTATGATCTTTTAAATGTATTGCTGGATCAAGTTTGCTAGTATTTTAGTGAGGATTTTAACATCTATGTTCTTCAAGGACATTGACCTGTAATTTTCTTCCATTTTATTGTCTTTACCTGCTTTTGGGATTAAGATAATGCTGGCCTCATAAAAAAAGCTTGCAAGTTTTCCCTCTTCTTGAATTTTCTGAAATCATTTGAAGAGAATAGGTGTCAATTCTTCCTTAAATGTTTGGTAAAATTGCCTTGTAAATACAGTGGTTCAGTACTTTTGTTTGTTGGAAGCTTTTTGATTACTGCTTCAATTTCATTAGTTGTTACCAGGGTTTTAAATTACCCCACTATGATTGTGCTGCTGTTGATCTCCCTTTTAATGTCCATGAAGAAATTTTGTATATATTTAGGTGCTCCTATATTGGGTGCATATATATTTATAAGGGTTATTTTCCCCTTTTGAAATGATCCCTTTAGAATTATGTAGTGACCATTTTTGTCTTTTGTTATGGTTTATTTTGATGTCTCTTTTGTCAGAAATAAGTATTGCTACTCCAGCTTTTTCTTCATTTCCATTTGTGTGGAATATATTTTTCCATCCCTTCACTTTTACTCTGTATGAATCTTTTGCTCTCATGTGGGTCTATTGTAGACAGCATATATATGGGTCATGTATTCTTATCTGTTCAGCTACCTTATGTCTTTTGATTGGAGCATTTACTCTGTTTACATTTAAGGTTACTGTTGATATATACTTATTTAATGCCATTTTGACCCTTTATGCTAATGAACCTTTCTCTCAGTATTTATTCTTAAAGCAGTCCTTTTAGCATTTCTTGCAGTGCTGGTTTGGTGGTACTGAACTCCTTTAGCTTTCTTTTATCTGGGAAGCTCTTTATTTCACCTTCAATTTTAAATGATAGCCTTGCTGAATAAAGCAGTCTTGGTTGCAGGTTCTTGCTATTCATTACTTTGAGAACTTCATGCCACTGCCTTCTGGCCTGAAGTGTTTCTGTTAAGACCTTCTCTCAGCCTTATGGGGGTTCCCTTGTAGGTCATTGTTCGTCTGTCTCTTACAGCCCTTAATATTCTCTCTTTGTCCTTAACATTTGCTAGTTAATTATGATGTCTCTTGGAGTGGATCTCTTTGGGTCCATCTTGTTTGGAACCATCTGTGCTTCTTGAACTTGTGTAGCTCTTTGCCTCACCTGCCCAGGGAAATTTTCTGTGATTATTTCCTCCCCCAAGTTCTCTATCCCTTGTTCTCTTTCCCCCCTCTGGCAAACCTATAATGTGAATGTTTTTCACTTCATGTTTTCCCACTGCCCCCTTAGAGTTTACTCATGCTTTTTAAGTATTTTTTCTTTTGCTGCACTGATGGAGTGGTTTTTTCTACCTCATCTTCTAAGTCACTTATTATATCCTATGCTTCATTGAGCCTGCATTTAATTTCATCCAGTGTACTCTTGATATCAGATATAGTATTCTTCATTTCTACCTGGTTCTTATTTAAGTTATTTAGCTCTTTTTTCATGTTTTCACTAAGTTCCTGGACCTTCCTATTAAGGGTCTTGTGATTCTCATTAATTTCACTGAACATTTTTATAACCATTACTCTGAGCTCTATTTCTGATAACTTGCTTAACTCCATCTCATCAAGGTATTTTACTGGGGATTTTTCCTTTTCTTTAGTTTGGGGGTTGTTTCTTTGTCTCCCCATTTTGGTGGCTCTTAGTGTTTGTATCTGTATATTAGTTATATTTGCTGTCTCTCAGTCTTGTGGGGTGATATTTTGTATTATATGTCCAATGGGGCCCAAAGGCATGTTTTCCTTATATTGCTGAGCTATTTTCTCTTAAGTATGTCCCATTTGTGGGTGTCCCTTTTGTGAGTTCTTTGGGTTGTCCTGTTTTGATTGTGTTTAGATTGTTGTTATCTTATTCTTGGGAGGACTCCCCTATGAGGTTGGCTAACTGTGTGGCTCAGCCCCAACTATGTTGTGTGAGTTGTTCTATGGGTCCTGGAAAGGCAAAACTACAAAACCAAACTGCCAGGAAAGGAGTATTTTACAAAATATCTTGACAATCATAATGAAAACATCCCAAGTAAAAGTATAATTAAGAGAGTAAAGGAAGAACACAAATGCTAAAGCAAAAAACAACAAAAAAATAGTAAGAAAAATTAGATTGTGTGTGTGGGAGAGAAAAAGATATTATTGTCAATAGTAACAAAAAATAAAAAGTAATAAAATTTTAAAAAGTAAAAAATGGAGCTACTGCGAGATCAAAGGGGCAGAGAAAAGATTCTGAAAGAAGAGTGATAAAAATAAGGGTAAGCATAGGAATAGGAAAATAGTTGAAAAATAATAAATACAATAAGGAGACAGAAACAAACAAACAAAAACAAGAAGACAGAAGGGAGAAAAAGGAAAGAAAGAAAGAAAAGAAAGAAAGAAAGAAAGAAAGAATAAACAAAGGAAAAAAAAGTTATGCCAGTGGAACAAGAAGAGAGAGAAATATAAAGGGCAGGGAGGGAGTCCAATAAGAAATATGGGAGAAACAATAGAGAAAAGCAGTAAACTTATTGCTTATAATGATAATGTCCCAGCAATTAAGCTGAGAATATCAATAAAATCTTCAAAATAGAACAAAATACAAAACAAAGCAAAAAAACAAAACAAAACAAAAAAACCCCAAAAAACAAAACACAAAAAGCAAAGCAAAACAAATTTTTAAAATAATTATTAGAAAATTAAAAAATTAAAAAACATTAAAATAGAATAATTGTTTCCTTCTTTTCTCACTTTCTTCTAAAAAAAAAAAAAAAAGTCAATCAGGTGAGTTTCACCTGGGCAGCTTATGCTGTATGAGGCTCATTGTTTTGTATGCTGATTTCAGTTCTCCTGGGAGGTACTTGTGTATCAGCTAAAGTCAGGCGCTCCCTAGGTTTGGTTATGGTGTCCTTAGGTAGTTGGTTGGTCCAAGGTTCTCTGTGGACCAACTCCACTTGTCAGCTTTTTTCCTCCCCCTTGTGGTTGCCTGATCTTACTCCAGAGTCTTCTGAAGAGTTTTTAGGGTGCAGGCCGGCTAGTGTAGCTCAAGATATTGTTCCCTCTAATTAGAGGTTTCTCTGTCAGGCACTCACTGGGGAAAGTTAATCTCCTTCAAAGCCAGCTCCTCAGTCTCTACCTTATCCTCCAATTCTAGTACCCCATACAGTGGCCTGCTGCATTTTCAGATTGACATCAGTCTGTTGTTTTTTCTATATGAATAGTTTCAGCCACTGAGCTTAGTGGATTCAGTTAAAAAAATTTTTGGTGAACACTCTGCCTGCCCAGCCCCCAGAAGCAGTTTTAAGTTTTTCCTCCAGTTCCCAAGCAATAATCCCTGAGGTAATTATTCTTGTCTTGTCATCCTGTGAACTGTCTCCCTTCCCCCACTGGACTATGCCCTGCAGGGGATATCTGGGGCTTCAGTGAGTTGAACCGGCCCCTTTCTTGCTTGGGGTGGTGCTCCTAGTCTGCAGTAGAGGTAGGTGTGCTCTGTCTCTCCTTTCCCAGATCTGTTTGGCTGATGTATGGGGTGCTTATTTCAAACTCCCCACAATGCAGACACAAATTCCAGCTATTGCTGGTCTGTCTCTCCAATGCAAGCAAGGAAGGTGCAAGCCGATTCAGCAGTCAAAAACTCAAAAATGCACAAAGCAACACAAAGGCAGAAAATCTTCCTTGTGAGGTCCTGTCACTGCCATGCCTTGGTACCAAGCATGATGGGTCACAAAGTAAGCCCCCACAGCTCCCCTGCACAGCTGTTCTCAGTAAAGCTAGGGCAGCTCCTTGGGCACTATTTTGGCTCCCCTCAGAGTGAGTCAAGAAACCCTAATTAGCCAGCACCTGGCAGCTCTGGCAGCTGGAGTCCTTTTCTGCCCCACCAGTAGCTAAGGGGGCTTGAGTCCCGATCTGCCCTTCTGGCAGATCCAGACCCTCTCTGTTGGCAGGAGGGCTCTCTTCCCCTTCTTCGAGCCACACAGAACAAATGCTTTCTGGGGTTTGACACAATGCCTTACAGGGAAGCAGAGGGTCCCTGTATGTGGCAGCTCAGTGCAGCTCTCCGGCTCCTTTCTGTTCTGGAGCCACATACTGTGTGGCAGACTTTCCTGTGGTCAACACCTGGTATGAAAAACACCTGTCATGGCCGCCATTAGAAGCTTTGTTTCACTGGGAAGGCATGGTCCCCTCTTAGCAGGCACACTGGGTCCCCCTGCCCTCCCTGCAAGGGCTCTCCTTTCCTTCTCCTCTGCTCTGGGTTTGAGATCCCAGCTTTTGGTTGGCAGACCACACTCCCAAGGGGAGGGAGCTTTGCAGCCTCTAGCCCTAGGGCCTAGGAGCCTAGCACAGGCTTTAGGGGGGACTCCCCCTTTCTACGCCCTCCCACCAGACTCTATATTTCTTTTGTGCTCCCTACTTGAAATTTGACCACTCAGGTATATTTCTCTGGTTTTTCCAAACTGGTTATGAAGTATTTTAGCAGTAAATTGAGTCTGTGCCTGGGAGCAAGGGTGCTCTGCTTCTTGGAACAGTGTGGCCCTCTTCCTGGACCCAGTATGGACTTTTTAATGATGCTAATTTTTCCTATGAGCTCTTTGTCTGCTTTCATTTATTTATATCTTCCTCAATGTCTTTCTACAATGCCTATAATTTTGCAAGTACATGTCTTTTACCTTCTTGGTTAAATTTATTCCTATGTAATTTTTAAAAATATCTTTATTGATATCAGAAGAGGAAAGGAGAGGGAGAGAGATTTGAAACATCAATGATGAGGGGGTCGTCATTGATCGGCTACCTCTTGCACACCCCTGGCTGGGAATCAAGTCCGCAACCCTGGTGTGTGCCGTGACCAGGAATCAAACCATGATCTCCTGGATCCTAGGTTGATGCTCATCTGCTGAGCTATGCCCAGCCAGGCTATTCCTAGGTATTTTTGATACAATTTTAAATGAGATTGTTTTCTTAGTTTCCCTTTCTGGTAGTTCATTATTGGAACCGATTTCTCAGTATTTATTTTGTATCCTGCCACTTGACTGAATTGATCAGCTTTAGTAGTTTTTGGTGGAATTTTTAGAGTTCTATATATGTAGTATCATGTCATCTTCAAATAATGACAGTTTTACATCTTCCTTTCCAATTTGGATGCCTTTTATTTTTTCTTCTTCTCCAATTGTTTTGGCTAAGACTTCCAGTACTATGTTAAATAAGAGTGGTTAAAGTGGATAGTTCTGTCTTATTTCTGATCTTAAGGAAAATACTTTTTGTTTTTCCCCAGTGAGTACGATGCTAGCTGTTTTTTTTTTTTTTGTTGTTGTTTTTTGTCATATATGGCTTTTATTATGTTTAGGTATGTCCACCTATTTCCACTTTGCTGAGAATGGGTTTTTTTTGGCATTATAAATGGGTGCTGGATTTTGTCAAATGTGTCTTCTACATCTATTGATATGATCATATGATTTTTATACTTCATTTTGTTTATGTGGTGTATCATGTTAATTGGTTTGTGAATATTGAACCAAACTTGCATCCGAGAGTAATTCCCACTTGATCAGGGTGTATGATCTTTTTAATTGATTGTTGGTTTGGTTTGCTAACATTTTGTTGAGGATATTTGCATCTATGTTGTTTTTTCCTTTGTAATGTCTTTATCTGGTTTCAAAATCAGGATAAGCTTGGCAGTCTTTTCTGCTCTTGAAATTTTTTGAATAGTTTGAGAAGGATAGGTGTTAATTGTTTTTTGAGTAAAATTCACCAGTTGAGTCATCCAGTACAGGATTTTATTTATTGGTAGTTTTTATTTTATTTTATTACTGCTTTGATTTTGTTGGTTGTAATTAGTCTGTTCAGGTTTTTTGGTTCTTCTTGATTCAGTCTTGGAAGATTGTGTGTTTAATAATTTATCCATTTCTTCCACATTGTCAAATTTGTTGGCATATAATTGTTTGTATTATTTTCTTATAAGCCTTTGTATTTCTATGTTGTCAATTGTCATTTATCGTCTTTCATTTCTGATTTCATTTGCTTTGGTTCTCTCTTTTTCTTGATGAATGTGGTTAAAGTTTTAGAAATCTTATTTATCTTAGCAAAGAACCATAAAAGATAAACCCTTTGATTTTACTTATCTTTTGTATTGTTTTTTAATTTGGATTTTATTTTATTTCCACTCTGATTTTTATTATTTTATTTCTTTTACTCACTTTGGGCTTCGTTTGTTGTTATTTTTCTAGTATTTTTAGGTGTCAGGTTAGATTTTTTATTTTTCTTGGGCTAAGCCTGTATTTCTATTAATTTGCCTCTTAGGACTGCTTTTGCTGTGCTCCATAAATTTTCAACTGTTGTGTTTTTATTTTCATTTTTCTGAAGGTACGTTTTGATTTCTTTCTTGATCTCATTTTTATGCCATTCATTGTTTAGTAGCATGTTATTTAGCCTCCATGTATTTTAATTTTTTTTTCTTGTAATTAATTTTTAGTTTCATATCATTGCTTTGCTGGAAGATGCTTGAGATGATTTCCATCTTGCTAAATTTATTGTGACCTGTTTTGTGGCCTTACATGAGGTTTATTCTGGAAAATGTTCCATGTACAGTTGCAAAGAATGTACATTCTGCTGCTTCTGGGTAAGATGCTCTAAAAATATCAATTGAATCCATCTGGCCTAGTATGTCATTTAAGGCTGTTGTTTCCTTGTTGAATTTCTTTCTGGATGATCTATCCATTGATGTCAATGATGTGTTATCATCCCCTACAATTACTGTTTGATTGTCAATATTTTCCTTTATATACATCAATATTTGATTTATTTATTTAGGTTCTCCTATGTGGTGTGCCTAAATGTTTATAAGGGTATAAACATTTTTCAAATTTTATCTTTATTGTTGAAAACGTTACAGATGTCCCTCTCTTTCTCCCATTTGACCCCCTCTGCCCCTCTCCCAACCCTTTCCCAGTCTTTCACCACACTTTGTATATCTTATTGTTGGAATGATATTTTTTATCATTATGTAATGTCGTTTTAGTCTCTTTTTATAGCTTTTAATAAAGTTTATTGTGTCTAAGTGTTCCTACGCCAAGTTTTTTGTTATCATTTATATGAAGTATCTTTTTCCATTTCTTTACTTTTAGTCTGTGTGTGTCTCTCAATTATAAGTGGGTTTCTTGTAGACAATATATATGGGCCTTGTTTTTGTATTCGTTCAGCTACCCTATGTCTTTTTATTTGAGCATTTAATCCATTTATATTTAAAGTGATACTTGATAGGTATGTAGTTATTGCCATTTTATTATTCATATTTATGTTTCTCTCTCTTTTTATTTTTCAAAACTTCCCTTTAAAGTTTTTTATAATACTGGTTTGGTGGTGATGAACTTCTTTAGCATAGTCTTGTCTGTGAAGCTCTTCATTTTTTCTTCAATTTTAAATGATAACCTTCCTTTGTAGAATAGTTTGGTAGTAGCCTGTGAGTTGCCCTGAGTTACCTGTTAGGAGCCACAAAGCAATCCAAGGTTGGTAGCTGCCTGTGCTTGGACTGAGTGCTTATGGGAGGGGCCAAGCTGCATACCAGATTGCATGCCACCAGCACCAGGCTAAGGCAGTTCAGCAAGGCACCTTGAGACTTACTGTTGCCTGCTTGCTGTCCATTAAACTCAGCCACTGAAAGAACCTTGGGTGATATGCAAGTTGCATGAGGTAAATTCTCGGAGTCACCTGGTAGTGGCAAGCAGTGTTCACCAGGTTGATACACATTCAAACTTGGCACCAGAGCCAGGTCTGAGGCCACTCAGCAATAGTCTTAGGATACACCAAAGCCATCTACCATTCACTTAGGACCTGCAGAATTTTGGTGTGGGGTGGTCTCAGGGAGTCATCAAGGTGTAGCCAATAGAGTTCATTAGGCCAGAGTAGATTAATATTTGGCCTTTAGAAGGAGGGCTCTGCACAGGAACAGTGGTGCCTGTTTGGCACACAAGAAGATGGCACTCACCCTAAAGCCACACAACTCAGCTTCTTTCTGTGTGTATCTTCCATTCCCTGAGCCCCCCCCTAATTCCTCAAGAGTATTTTAAGAAAGACTGCAGCACAGACTCAGGCTGGTTTCAGTCAGCAGAGGCCACAGCAGTGCGTGAGTTTCTAGGGTGGGCCTCATGGAATCATAAGGGTGGAGCTAGTGTAACTTCTCAGGCTAATGCCCTGTGGAGGGGGGAGGATCCAGTATGGGAACGGTGGCAATGTTTGGGCACATGGGGAAATTGGCCTTTGCCCAAAAGTCACACAGCTTAGTCTCTCCCTGTGTGTCTCTGGCACTTCCTGAGCTTTCTCAGAATTCCTCAAGAGTTTTTCAAGAAAGACTGGAAGTCCTGGCTTTCTGTCCCCAGCAGAGCACACAGCTGTGTGGGAGCAGAATAGATGAACCTCTTGGAGTTATCAGGGTGAGGTTAGTGCAGCTCCCCAGGCTGATGCCATGTGAGCATGTGGTAGGCCCAGGAAAGATGGCATGTGTGATGGCGTGGCAGAGGGACTCAACACAGGGACATTGACAACTATTTCTCCAGCCCTCTTCTCGAAGCCACGTATCTCAATCTCTGCCTGTATGGTTCTTGGACTTCTAAGTCACTGTTTCTCCACCATAACCCTGAGAGAGTGCCTGTGAGCAAAATTTTATGTGTGACCCTTTAAAAAGACTTTTGGGTTTCCAGTAGGCTTCTGTTTCACCTGGATAAATGGAATCCCCACTGTTTTTCACAACTAGATGTTATGTGGGCTCCTTTACCTGGCACTAGTGCTCTGGGCTGAGGAGTGCCATGTAGGGTTGAGAGCCCTCTCTCCTCAAGGGGGACTTCTACAGCTGAGATATCCTTTGGTATTCTTAAGTATGTTTTTTTAAATTGATTTTTAGAGAGAGAGGAAGAGAGAGGGATATATAGAGAGAAACATCAGTGAGAGAGAAAGATCATCAATAGGCTGCCTCCTGCACTCCACCTACTGGGGATCAAGCCTTCAACCTGGGCATGTGCCCTGACTGGGAATCAAATTAGTGACCTTTTGGTTCATGGATCGATGCTCAACCACTGAGCCACACTGATCAACAATCCATCAGTAATCTTAACCTCCAACCAGGGGTGCAGGGCCAGTCCATTTCACGTCTCTGTTCCTCCTATCAGCCTTGACATTGCTTCTTCTGTATAAGCTCAGTTGTAAAATATTTCATTTTTAAAGATACTTATTTTTGCAGTTTCTTGAGGTTTAGAAACAGGCAGAATGAGGTTCAGCAAATATGCATTTTACTGGAATTTAGGAGACACTTATTTCCACGTCATAGAAGCCAATGCTGGAAAAAGTCCCAGCTGTATTTACCTCCATATTCAAGTTTCAATTCAAGGGAGCTTCTTTCCACACACCTTTTTCTTCCTCCCAGAAAAAGCTGCTGAGATAAAGCTGCCTTTAACAAGAAGTAGCTTTAGGCACTGAGTAGTATTTCCTTTCCAAACTGGGCATAAACTGTCTTCATGGGAGTCTGAACCTGCCACACTTATCAAGGGTTTTGGGAAATATGAAGTGACATTTACTGCACCTAAACTCCAAAGAACTTGCCTATATGCCGACTGTGGGAAAACTTGCAAATTTTTTGCCTTTGGAAAGACCCTCATTTAATCAATCAGGACTGAATTCATGTGTGTTGGGAGCATAGTGGGTCTGCAGATAGCTTACAGATGTCCTCATATCCAAGGAGTATGGTAGACCAAGAAGTCCATTATTCATCTGTGTCCGGTGCCTCAGGTAAGTGAACGTTACAGTCCTCACTGGGAAAGACAAGAGGCAAGTAGACTTGGGAACCTGGAAGAGTTGCAAGGGACCTAATCTACAAATCAGCTAGATCAGTGCTTTCCAAACTTTCCATATCTTCTCAATCCTTTTGTTATTTTTCATAAGGCTTAGTTCTCCAAAGAGGTTTTTTGTTGTTGTTGTTTCTCTCTCTCTCTCTCTCTCTCTCTCTCTCTCTCTCTCTTTCTCTTGGAAAGCTGAACTTATTAAATAACAGCTTCTCTATGTTCATACACATAATCACATGTGCATCAGAGCTTCTGATCAGCATAAAAAACCAATGTTATTGTGCTTCATTGATGAAATTCCAGGGAAAAGCAAAGTAATTTGACATTTAGATAATTGGGGCAGCAGTAAGATCAAATGCTGTTTTCCTTCAAAATTTTATTTTTAATCCTCACCCCAGGATATTTTTTAGTTGATATTTTTAGAGAAAGTGGAAGGGAGAAAGAAACATCAATGTGAGAGAGACATTTCAATTGGTTGCCTCCCCAAGGTACCCCAATCAGGGTGAGGATGGTGCCTGCAAGCGAGGTATGTGCCCTTGACTGGGAAACAAACCTGAGACTATTGGGTCCTCAGTCCGCTGTTCTAACTGCTGAGCCAAACTGGCCAAGGCCTTAAAGTTTGAAATATTGAAAATAACTTCAAAATTCCAGTGATTGCCTTTGTGGTCTGTTAAGATGATCAGCAATCTAGGCTGGAAACCATTGATCTAGTTACTCCCTCCCATTTTTGAGTCAGCAAGTAAGGCTCTTGGCCAAATAGAATGTTAATTTTTTTATATATTTTTAAAATTTATTTCAGAGAGAGGAAGGGAGAGGGAGAGAGAAACAGAAGCATCAATGATGAGAGAGAGTCATTGATTGGCTGCCTCCTTCATGCCCCCTGCTGGGAATTGAGCCTGAAACAAGAGAATGTACCCTGAAGGGGAATCAAATCCTGGTCTTCTAGATCATAGGTTGATGCTCCACTGCTGAGCTACACTGCCCTTCTGGTCAACAGAATGTTAATATTTGAGCTGAGATTAAAACTCTCCCCATTGGGGGCCAGTTTTCATCCTTTTACTTGGCTTCCCCTATGACACTTCTGGCCTGTAACTTTGACTCACCTATGATCAAATATTTTCAATATCATGCAGGGGACATTTGGCTAATATCTGTATTAGCTGGGATTCTCCAGAGAAACAGAGCCAATAGGAGATGATAGATGATGACAGATATGATAGATATGATATAGATAGATGATAGATAGATATAGATAGATAGATGATAGATGATAGATAGATGATAGATGATGATGATAGATAGGTAGATAATAGATAGAGATAGATAAATAGATAGATGATAGATAAACCAAGAGAGATGTAATTGGCTGAGGTGGTTATGAAAGCTGAGAAGTCCCATGAAATATTGTCTACAAGCTGAAAACCCAGGAAAGCTGGTGGTGTAGTTCTAGTTTGAATACAAAAGCCTGAGAACTAGGAGAGCCAATTGTGTAAGCTCCAGTCCTAGAGCAGAAGACCTATGAACCAGCTCTATAGTCAGGCAGTGAGACTAATATAATTAA